>NC_136506.1:1640000-1787500 GCF_053919585.1 Euprymna scolopes
AAAAATATAGGTATAAAAATTTACCTTTTAATTTTTCGCCTTTTGAAATCAGGAACTATGGTTAAAATACTCATATATATGTTTGCTATAGTTTTTCGCCTCTTTAAATGATGAATTTTAAAAGGGGGGGATGTCCGTATAATAAGTTATTTCTGTTATCGTACTTTTGATTTAAAGACGCCACGGTTTATATTCGAATGTTGTTGTTGTTGTTGTTTTATATAATTTCATAATGTAAGGGGAGATAATTAGACATATTTTCTTTTATTAAGGGCGCAAGGGGGATAATTAGTCTTACTTAATTTACTAAAAAAAAAAAAGAAAAAAAGAGATTGTAATCTATTTTTACTAATAAGTAATTTATCATGATTTAAGGTGGTTTATATTTATTAAATTTAAACCAACGTTTATGACTACATGTAAATATTAGTTCCTGTCTCGAGTTACAAAGTGTGGTTGCATTTTTTATATCTTCGTATTTTAAAATTTTTAGGGTCTCTTTTGTACATAGTGCACAGAATTTATTTCCTGGTATATATGGTTTGCAAGACTAAATTACTCGCCATTTTAAGTTGAAAGAAATATTGCTATTTTTTAGTTGCCAAATATAGTTGGATAGAGTAGTTTGGTTCGACAGAGAGTTATTTTTAAAAGAATGTTTGTGCGTTGAAATTCTGTGTTTTATTAGGCCGGATGTGGAACCAAAATATATTGCCTCTTGTTTATTGTGATTATTTTCCGTTAGGTCTAGTGCTGGATTATTATATGGGGGGTTGGTTTTTAATTGATCGGTAGATTGGTGTAAGTTGGTGTTATTATTTAATCTGGTAGTTGAGTTATGGCTGTTCATAGGTTCATGTATATTTGGGGGTTTTGATACTGTGCAGCTATAGATAACATTTTTAATTTTGCATGAGCCTTGTAGGGGACATTTATCTTTTCTTCTACAGTTACAGTCTGATGTATTTTGTATAGTTGTATTTTGTAGCTTATTAATTTTCTTATTATTAGAGCTAATTATTTTTTGATGAAGGTTAGACATAGTAGAGTAAGAGACTTTAATTGTGTTCTTATTGAAAATTTTATTATATCTATGGGGTGCTTTAAAGTTCTTATCTAATATTTTAAAAAATTCTCTGGCTATGTTTGTCTCTAGGTTTTTGGAATATGGAGGGTTGAACCATAGGGTCTCCTTATGTCTATTCTTACGTTTACGGGTTTTGGTTTGTTGTTTATTTGTATTATTATCTAATATTTGTGGTTTGGTTTTATCTTTTTTTGTCTCTTGGTTATTTTTCTTAACTTGTATATGCGAAGACATTGCCATATTATATGTTATTACGCTCTTAATAGGTTTATTTTCAATGCAGTTTATGTTTCTATCATTTTTGTTTATGAATTTAATTTGCGAATTGTATCCCGAGTTTTTAAGGGCTTCATTGTAATATTTTTCGTTTTTAATAAATATGGATTTGGTAGAAGACAGTCTAGAAATTCCTGAAGCGATATTGGGAACTATTGATTTTAATTTTGATTTAGGGTGGTTTGATTCATCGTGGACACATAGTAGGGATTGGTTAGGTTTATGATAGGGTTCAAAGGTAGAATTCTCAAGATTTAAAGTTATGTCCAAGAAATTAACAATTTTTTTATTGGGGTCGATTTCAAAAGGCGAAAAATTAAAAGGTAAATTTTTATACCTATATTTTTTATGTATATACCTCTATATCTATGTATATGCGTCTCTATTTTTTCATATATATGCATATATATATTTTTAATACTTTACTCAAGGCAAATTTATAATTCAAATTCAAATCTATATTTATTTTGTTTTCTATCTATAACTTATATTAAACTTCTTATCAACTTTAAATTCAGACCTTTTATTTTATTTTTTTCAGATACATCTGCCTTACTTTTAATGCTAGGTTTAGTTATGGTGTCTTTTAGATTTAATAAAAACCCTTCAAAATTTGCTGATGAGGAGACTTTGCTTATTAAAAAACTATATGTAATTATTGTTCGTAACTGGATGTTTACCACAATAAAAAGCATTGTTTTCCGAAACGATCGTACAGATAATTGATTTTGTTGTTGTTCCTTCTTATGAAACGGATTTTTAATTTGGTTGAAATTTAATTGTTCAAATTTTAAATTATAAATCACATTACTTAATATTGAATTAGCTCTAGGATATCTACCTATCGAACTTATATATCTAAATTACAACGAGCACTTTCTCTTTCCCGTATTTCAATTACACTAGTAATTTCACTGTTACATTGAAATACACTCGGCTCTTTAGACTATTGCTCTAATCTCCTTTAAATCATATATATATATATATATGTATATGTATATATATATTTATATATATATATATATATATATATATATATATATTAAATAATTTACCATTAGGATAAATATTCCCATTATTTAAATATATATATATAATATAGTCTATATAATATATAGTCTATAATATATATAATATATAGTCTATATAATATATAGTCTTATTTGTAGTATTTCGAATTTTACTGGGTTTATATAATTCAGTAATCGCTCATATACCAATAAATTTTAAACCAAAAATAAATGGCTTAAACTGTAAGCTAAAAAAGTATCATATTTCATCATTGAGCATTTATATATTATTTTAACAAAATCCAAGACTTCAAAGAATGTGTTGATAGCAACAACAAGTGTATTTCATCATTTGTTACAATTGTTTCAAGACTATTCGGACAAATTCAAGCATTATGTCGTTTGAAAATTTTCACAAGAATAGCCTTTCTTCAGAATTATTGAATAAAAACACTTCAACAATAAAACATTATGGAAACCAAATAGTGCTTATACTACAATGTTCGACCACATTCGTTTACAAAATCTTTGTGAAAAAGTGTTGTGGAATCGACAGGATTCGAACTAGACACGTCCAACTTGTCAGTTCACATCGTTATTCAATTCACTAGAGTCACCTCTTCGCATTGTCTGCCAAGCTATATTCCTTGTTATATCTCCGTATCTTTGTGCCTGTTTTAGAAGTACTTTAATGGAAATCGCTCCAAGCACGGCATGAAACCACTTAATGTAAGAACAATAACAGAATACTTTAAGGTCGGAAAAATGGTCAAGGATGTTAGATGGATAGATTGCGAATCAGAAACCAGTCATTCTTCCATCGTTGGTCATAAACATTGCTCACACAATATGAACGCCAAAGGACACAATAAGGGACGCGAGAATAACAATGCTGCAAAAGTAAACCCCTGGTCCCCTTTCTACTCTCCCATAATCGTACCCTTTCACTGTAGAGGTCCCTAAGTGTCGGAGGATGCTCTACTTTGATAGCTTCTTCTCCTCAGACCGCTCGCCATTAGAATTCCCTCCTGGGTGCCTGTTTTCCGACCAGACACCCATGCATTAATGCAAATTTAATGTAAACTAACATCTTGCTGTAACAGAGCGCGTATGAGCGCGTATCAAAATATCAGCTGCAGCCGAAGGATGAATGGCAAAACAGGAACAGCGTTTGAACGCTTATGCAAATTAGCAAGTGTGCTCGGGTTTGCGTCTGAAGAAAAAGAAAGAAAGACACCACGTGGTGGGGAGAAAAAAAGTCGACGTCAAAGAAAATGGACGTGTAACGTGAAGGCAAGAATGGACTGGCTGTGGCCAGCGTGCGGTCGGAAGAAAGAGAAACGAAACGACCGAGTTAAATTGACATGAAGCAGCGAGAGACTTTTTAAGCTGGCGTCGAGACAGGGAGAAAGAAAAAAAGGTAATAAATGGCTAGTGTTAAAACAAGAAAATACGCCGACCCGGATTTATTTATTTGCTTTGTTTTTTTGTTCTTACGACATGACATTGCTACCCAGCTTCCCACCAAGACTCTTCTTGCCAAATATGACACCTATCACAGTAGCCCCTTTTGTTTAGTGGGAATATACTTTATGGCGATAAGCAAAATTTCAAAGCAATTTAAACTCCATTCAGTTAATGTGTTTCGTATTCATTTGATTATATACTTGCAAGAAAGGTAATTATCTTCATTACGAACCATAAAAGAACGGTTGGGCGGCATAATCACGTGCAGCATTGGAATTCGTCTGGAAATATGGTCGGCAGATCGCAGTCGTAAAGCGAGGACGAGCATGGCCAATATGAGAATGGTGACAATTTGAAAATACCAAACCGCCCATGCTGAAGGAGGTCGAAACTTCACTGCAAAACCTTAAAAACACAAACAGCATCGTCCCCCTCTGGTCACGTCCGCTTATGAATTTAATATTCCTTAAAATCTTACTTCGAAAAATATTATCGGAGGATGCAGTTATTAGTTGTGAATATTTTTTCGGTCATATATTGGATTACCGCCCTTTGTATTTCATACAAAAAAGGGTTATTAATACATAGAGGTATTAGAAGAGAGACACAACACGTATTGTTATATAAGAGATTATGACATTTAAAGTATGAGAGTCTAGTTGAAAAACACATAGGTGGCCCCTTTTGAAGAAGAAAAGGAAGAAGAAGAAGAAGAAGAAGAGCAACAACAATAACAACAAAAACAACAACAACAACAACAGCAAGAGTAATGTAAATCCACTTTTCGATATGCCGTGTATGAGCTTTTTTTCTTTGACATAAGATCTCGTCGACCAGCGGTAATCATGTTTTCTTCGAGACTTGCAAAATGACCCTTACTCTAAAAGTCAACGTTGCCGTAACAATAGCACAGAAGGTGGCCTGTTCGTCTTATGAAATTTTATCACCCAATTCGCCGTTGCATACAAAAAATATGTTTACACTGGAGACGTTCTCTCAAATTTGTGTGCATAAGAAAGTCTAAGGAAGGAAGTATTTCTCATATTTCTCTTATTTCAACACACACACACACAAACACACACACACACACATACACACACATATATGTACACATATATATATGTGTGTGTGTGTGTGTGTGTTTGTGTGTGTGTGTTTGTGTGTGTGTGAAAGTTCTTGCAGTTTTTAACTTTTAAATTCAGATTAATATACCTTGGCTCAAACAAGAATTTATTGATTGAAATAAACACCATCAAGATCAACACATTTTTGCCATCACAAAACAAGTGTTTTTTTTATGACAGAAACCTAAAAATCTTGTGTTCTGGTGGCGAGTAAGTCGCAGAAGGCATTTTTGATATCGCTTAGATTTTTTAAGCATCTTTTACGCTGAAAGTTGTTGAGGTGCTTGAAAAAGGTGTAGTCGGTAAGTTAGAGGTCTAAAGAGTACGGCGGATGAGGCAGAATGTCGTAACCCGACTTTTGCAGGGTCGGTTTAGCAACGTGCGTTCGGGTATTGTCGTGAAGGAGAATCGAAATTATTCTGTAGACTAATGCTTGTTATTGTCGAACTTTCTGATGGATTTCCTTCATTTGGTGACAGTACTTCTCCGCCGTAATGGTTTCGCCTGCATTCAAAAACTGTAATGGATGAGGGGTTGCAGATCACCAAACAGTCGGCATGACCTTCTTCTGGTATAATTCGACTTTGGGAAATGTCGTGGAGCTGAGCGTCGCCGGTTGTCGTAAAGTACCCACTTTTCATCGCAAGTCTCAACTGGTCAGCAAATGGGTGGTTCTTGTTTCGTAAAAAGGAGGGAAGATCACACTTTATAACGGCATTTATTTCGGTTATGGGTCTATTCGTGAGGCACCCATTTATCTCAATTTTTTTTTTTTTTTGTCTTTCCGATCTCTGTGAAGTGGTTGGAAATCGTCGTATATGTAACGGCTAATTCAGAAGGAAATTCTCGAATAGCTGTGCGTGAATTGGCTTCGACTAAGACTTTTAATTAACCGTTGTAAACATCCGATTGCCGATAACTCTGCTCATTATCTTCAAGAGTTTCGTCGCCGCCACGAAATTTCATCATTGTGATGTGCGTTTAGTAGTGGTTCCTATGCCAATCGCTTCATTGATATTGCAAACTGTTCAAGTTTGTATCCAAAGGGAAACACGTGTTTGTATAATAGTGTTCAACAATAAATAAAACTATTTACTTGTACTAAGAAAAAATTATTTATACAGACAAAATTTGGTTACACATTTTAAAATATGATTCAGTGAGACCTTTACTAAGCTTGGTACCCATAAGCTTGCATGTCGTTTTGCACTTTCTTTATGCTTTATTGTATACTACCTGGGTGCCAGGCGTTGCCCGGGTGTTTGGATGTGTGTGTTGAGCAAAAAAAAAAAAGTGGTAGTAGGCAGGCAGGCTCGAACCCATACCGCGAAGGAGGAAAAGATCGTGAAAAAAGTGATGTTTTTGCCGTTGCGTCTATTGCCAAACCCGAAGTGGTGAAGGTTTAAATTAAGGCTAGTCAATCAAAAAGAAGGGGTGCCTTTCGAAAATATCGGCGAAAAAAAGCGACCCCTCCTTATAGAAAAGTGCCCAGTTGAGGGTGAAGGGTTGGGTTGGTTGGTTGTTTTACGGCATATCAACCTTTTTCAGGTTATTTAATGCCGAATCTAGTTATTTTGAAGAACGATTTTTAATGGAGTATATATTTTTTTAAGTCGAATTCTATTTAACCCATAGTTGGGACCCTAACAGGTACTACCACTCCGGGTCAGAGTGGACCTGGGGGCAATGACAATTAAATGGTGGCTCCACACTCCCGAAGGCCCGCAAGGTGGGGCCTCACCATCGGGTATAGTTTTAGGTCATATACAGGACCTGACGGTGAAAGAATTAAAATTTTTGGCAAATTTTTTGATATTTGGCGTCTGAAAGATCGAGCTTCAAAACGGCACTGCTCTTGTAAAAAACCGTCGCCTTTCTTGACCGTTGTAGGCTGACATATATACGTACATACATAAACACATATATTTAAACACACAGGTGAGATTTATATTATGGATAATGTTTTTAAATGTTAAGTTAGCTTATAAGTGTATTTGTCGAAATTGTACGTTTAAATACAAATGCGAACTTATTGAACAAAGGTTCCAAACGACTATAGAATTTAAAAACCATAAAAAGTAGAAGATAGATACAGTGATAGATTTAGTAAGAAGGGAAGCAGCGAAGACGTCATTTTTTTTTGTTTTTGTTCCTGCTCATATCTCGTCGATATATCGCGATTTTCGTTTAATTCAACTGAACTTCATGAAGAATTAATCAACAAATATTTTAAGGGCGGTTTTAGTAACTTATACATTTTATGAAATCAATTAAATTACTTATTGTTTACGCCGAAAAAAATGCACATATATAGTTAAACTAGGAGAATAATACTGCAACTGGATTAAACCATTCCAGACTGTTTAAAAGTAGTTATGAGAATTAAGCGTCTTTTTAACTTTCATCTATACTATGTATACAATATTGGAAAATCTGTAGTATTATTGAGTTAAATAACATAAAGAAGTATTGATGGAAATATACGTGTGATAAATAAAAAAAACTTTCTATTTTGTTCATTTTCATATATATATATATATATATATATATATATATATATATATATATATATATATATATATATATATATGAAAATGAACAAAATAGAAAGTTTTTTTTTATTTATCACACGTATATTTCCATCAATACTTCTTTGGCCCAATATATACAGTAATGATTTTACAATTTTTTTAAATTACTTCTGTGCCAAAAGTTGGAATCGAAACCAAAACATTTATCGTTGCAGTCATAGTCGTTATTGAGCGCTTTAGGCTTCGTTGTAACAATTTGAGTTATCACCAGATATACAAAAAAAGAGCTAAAAATTAAGCGACTTGAAGCTAAAAATGTATATGAAACCATAGTCAAAAGATAGACGATTTTAAACCAACCAAGCTCACCCGTTTTTATTTTCTTTTTTTTTTGCCTTTTAGTAGCTATTTGTACAGCTTGGAACTAAATGGGAAGTATTCTCGAGGTCCAAATACCTTACATATCGAGTTTCAAGTCCGTAGACCAAGAGTAGTTTGGTATAGATATTTCGCATACACAGAGACAAGGTCATATAAATATGTATATATATATGTATATATATATATATATATATATATATATATGTAAATCCTCATAAACATGGCATTATATATATATATATGTGTGTATATATATATATATATATATATATATATATATATATATATATATATATATATACAAGTGTGTTCGTGTGTTCCCGTCTGTTTGAACATTTTAATTCTAAATTCTCCACATGTTGGAGCTCTTCATGAAAGCTATTAAGCATAATTTTAAATGAATCCAACCATCTAATAAAAAACATGAGAAGGAAAAAGTAAATTATTAAAGTTCCTTTTTCAACGAAATACAAAAATTAGTTAACATTCATAAAGTCACTAATGTCAGAGCGAGAAAAAATGTATAACTTTATATATATATTTAGTTAGTTTTGAAAATATATATAGCAATCAAGCAATATATATATATATATATATATATATATATATATATATATAAATACTAGCAAAAGTACCCGTCGTTGAGTAGGTTCAAAAACAGCCTACAGAAAAGGAACTCTGGTTTATGAAAGTATGATAGGTTATGAAAACGAAGGGTTGTAAAGAGATAGCTTCGAATTTGGGGGTATCAAAACCAAAGCAAAATATGATGAAAGTAAAAATAAAATTGATAAACGCCATAATTTATTATACCATACGTGTTCACATTGAAACACTTATCACAATATTATGTGGATCTATATTAAAAAAAACTTGTTAAACTTTGTGACATAATTCCATTCTATGGAGGTCAGGCGCGAACGAACACCCCATAATTTTATTATACCATATTTCTTCAAACTGAAACATAATTATAAAAGTATACTTACGCAGATAGATATGAAAAGTCTTTATTAAAGTGTGTGCCTATTTCCATTTATGAGGCCAGGCGCGAACGCAGACCCCACAATTTTATTATACCATCCCTATTTAAGTTAAAACATACTTATCAAAGTATTCTTATTTACATATATATCAAAAACACTTGTAAACGTTTTTTTTTTTAATTTTTAAATTTTTATTTCCATACTTTGTGGACCAGGCGCGTACTTAGACCCCACAATTTTAATGAATCGTCATTATGCCTGATCAAACATACCCATTCCTGTGTCTCGATACGTCTTCTATCATTATATGTGATCTGTTTTCTATAATAGTCAACCATATAGGAGCCTATCGTGACCAGACACACACACAGATGTTCAGCTTTATATTATAGATATACATGAAAAAGTTTTCACAGTTAATCATGTATATATATATATATATATATATATATATATATATATATATATATATATATATATATAAAATACCAAGTTTCTGATGGGTTTTGCCGTTGTTTTTATACTAAATATCTTTTTTTATATATATTTCAAGCGGTCCTCCGTTCTTGATCACAAAATTGTTGCGAAACAAAATCTTAAATGATTTTTATTTTGCTAATTTTTGTTATCAAGAGCGGAGGATCACTTGAAATATTTTTTAAAAAATATATAATATTAAATATAAAGAACAACATCCTTTATGCGCTTATAAAACCCCTCATAGCTTGGAATTACTATTGTAGAAGCATTCGTAAAAATTTCAACTGTATACATGTGTGTGTGTGTGTCACTTAACAGCTTTATCAGTATAAACCCAGCTTAATGTTATTTTAATCAATAATACAATACTAGCGGGACCTGTGGAAATTCCGCAACGGACTCATTCATATGTACTATATTGATGTTGGCATTCTGTAGATGTTCAGTGTAAATGGAGACGCTTTGATATTATTGTAGCCACCTTCTTAAAACTGCAAAAGTATGTATCTTAACTATCACGAACGCTTGGTAAATAAAAAAATATATCTATATGACTTGGGTGCATTAGCTTGAATCGAAACCGAAATAAAAACTTATAATATATATATATATATATATATATATATATATATATATATATATATATATATATATATATATATATATATAACGTGAGTTCCTTCAGCAATAATCGAAACCGAAACCGAAACCAAAACTTATGAAGAATTCTTGATAAAATTATTTATGTCAAGAAATAGAAGGACATAACAATTAAACGACCCGGATGTAAGCGTGACACACAAAAGAACACACAGGCTATCATATTAATATATAGATAATGTTTAGAAATACGAAACAAATGTTCAGTGAAAATTGCCGTTTAAATAAATCATTTTAAACCATCTCGGGAAAGATAAATGTCAGTTTTCTAGGACTAATTCAAAGATATCTTTTAAACTTATATTCTTAAGATAATGAACTCGTAAAGAAAATGTACCCACTATTAATAAGAATTAAATAAATATTAGTGCGGCATGTTATCCCAATATTCCATAAGAATCTTTTACTTAGTTATAAAGTACAAAGTGAAACATTGTTTTAGCAATCAGCCCCACTATATCTAAAAATGTCGACAACATTCTATGTTCGAGTGTAAATAAACATGGCTACCGAATTACAAAAAGTATGGTGTTCTCGATATACCATAATCTAGTTTCATTTTTTTAAGATATGATACTACAAATTTTTAGAAAAGAAAAATTACCCTAATTTCTTTACTTTGGAATGTAATTGGTTCAATATAAGAAAATATTCAAATGGAAAATTGCATTTTGGTCTTCCATACTTATTATTTTCATGTATTGACACGTATGGAAGACCCGAATGCAATTACCTATGTTACTATTTTATTATATTGAACAAATGTGTGTTTTTTCTTAAATAATTTCTCATTATTTTAATTTTATGAGATTAAATATAAACAATTGATTTTAGGGAAAAGGCACTTCTAGTTTTGTTTTACTTAGTAATGCTATTTAATATTTCATTTAGTTTAATGAGATTTGATTTCTCTATCGTATTCTAATCCAGATTTATTAAACAAGTAATGCTAAAAAGAAATATATAACGTTAAATTGAGAAAAATTTATATCAATTAGAATTTTCTTAACTACTGTCTCCTTTTATCTATTACAATAACAAAAAATCAATTTTATTCTGCATGTACACTTGAAACGATTTAGGCAATAGTGAAAAATGAGTGTTTCAAATTGTTATCCGTCCACGCATATTCTTTAAATTTGTTTTCGTAGAAATGATCATATTTAAATAAATTTTTAAAACAATGGCGTACAACAACGTTTTTGACTTCTTTTTTTTCACGATTATAAAAAGTTATTACACATTCATGAGAACAAGGAAAATATGAGAATACAGCATTTTACATTTTCTCCGAAACTGTTATTAAACTCACATGAAATAATTTCTGCAATTATATTTTTATTGAACCTATTGAATAAACAACATTTAATTCAATGACAATATCGTTAATTCGAGAAAGTACTTCTTAGTCCAGAATATATACGTTTTTTTTGTACTTAAAAATATAACTTTATTCTTTTTACATAGGAATCACCACTTATCAAGGCCTGGAGGCCACTCGAGGATAAGGGTTAATGGGTATACATTACCCAATGGAGTTATAGCGTAGTAAGCATAAGTAGTGGAAATTTTGTAAATTGGATTACTTAGGGGAACGATTTATCGAGAACTTGTTTACGTTGGACTTGAAGACAATGAAATTGTAGTCAGCTTGAAAGCAGGCAAACGGATGAGAGTTCCACAGATGTGCAGTTCTAAGAAAGAAGCTTTAATAAATGTGTTTTTCTTTACACAAAATAATACATTTTCACTAAAAGTTGAAACGACATTATGAATTCATTAAATACCGTGGTCGTTAAGAAATAAATATTGAAATATTAAGATTGGGTGTAATTCTTGAATATTGATGAATATTTACTTGAAAGGAGGATGAAATGTTTTAACATTTGAAGAATCGCCGATTCATTTTGCACCAACATAATAATTATTTGTATATGTATATAGAATCTTGCGTTTTGTTCGTCGGATTGTCAGGTTTTCTTTTGAAATATTTATCCATAGATGTATCTGATAGAGGATTAAAATACAGTCATGTCAGTCTGTCTGTCGTTTTATCAATAGTAAATTTGAAATAGCATGTTATCGATAAACGCGTAAGATAAACTGACGCATCGTATTTTATTTTAATCTTTTCTAAAGTTATTCAAAATAACACATCAAAAGATACGCAGAATGTAATTCTCAAATAGCAGTAGTTGCGTCGCTAAAGAAAATTATTATTATTATTATTATTATTATTATTATTATTATTATTATTATTATTATTATTATTATTATTGCCCGCGGCGTCGTTTTCTTCTTTTGTCGATTGTGTGTAATGTTTCCTTAAAATGGGCGGAGATTGCTTCAGTTCAAGTGGTTTGAGAGGTTTTAAAGAGGCACAAGATATTCACCAACGGACATTAATTCATTCAAGACGTTTCCCTTTAGTCGGACAAATGGCGGCGGGGATTCATCTTCTACAATAGCGACCTTTTTTGAAAGGTTGGCTTGAAACGTACTCGGCGGTAAACCACACTGAATCAAAAGAACCATCACACAATATGAAACTCGTTTGAAAGTAATAATAATAATCATGATGCTAAAATATTGCGTAAATGATTCCATAGACGGAAAAGAAGAATGCATAACAGAAAATGTGGAGGACTGATTACCATCTTTTTGAACAGTGTTCGGGCAAACTATATAAAGAGGTATCAAACGCGTAATAATAGGGCGAGAAAATAACAAATTAAAATAAATATATAGGTTATTTATCAGGGGAAATAAATATATTACACGCGTGAAAAGGACACTTGAAAAGTGAAACGGGATTTTAGCTGACATAGGAGAAAACTACATAACCATAGGAAAATAGTGAATCTGTGGGCTAAGGGATAAAACGGTGAAACGCGGTACAAATCCATAGTGAGATAACCCCGAACTAAAAGAGGGGTGACGGTGGTTAAATGGTTAACGACACTAAACAACAATTAGAAACAACTACAAACGAATATAAAATTCATGAGATCAATAAGGTAGTTAACGGGGAACAGTGCAAGCGAGTAAACTGTACAAATACGCGACTGATACGCGTACAATCTGAAGCTAGAATAAGTGAATGAAACGTATAAATTTCTCTGCGACAATCAAGAAATAAAGAAGTGAACGTACAACTACATGAAAATACTTGGGAAAGTCAAGAAAAAGAAGAGAATGATTAACTTTAACAATTATTGTTTGTTATAGCCATGATGTCGCTTGCAATATTCGGAAAAGATGCCAATGCAAGATTCATATTCAGAGTAAAAGTATAAATAATAATCTCTCTCTCTCTCTCTCTCTCTCTCTATATATATATATATATATATATATATATATATATATAGAGAGAGAGAGAGAGAGAGAGACTTAATTTACTCACATAAAATTAATATACGAAAGTATAGATTTAAGCGTAAACTTTAAGTATTTACTTCAAAAGTGCTCAATACGTAGGTAGAGCTAGTTAGTAATTTATAAAATATATATGGCGATTAAGCTACACTGAATATTCGACGTTTCATCCACTCTAGGACTCCTCAGGCTTATAAACAACCACAGAATTCGCGCATAAGCCTGAGGAGTCCTAGAGTGGATGAAACGCCGAATATTCAGTGTAGCTTAATCGCCATATCTATTTTATAAATTACTATATATATATATATATATATATATATATATATATATATATATATATATATATATATATTAAAATAGAAAAATTCGAGCATGAAAATATGGTTAATCTTAAACATGGAAAAGTAAAGAACTAATTGTTAAAACTGAAGAAGAAGAAGAAGAAAAGGAAGAGATATTCTAGTAAAAATATAATAACTTTATGACTTAAAATATTGCAGCATTAAGAATTGATTATATAATGTTATAAATTGAATTTAAAAAAAAATTCTTACTGCTGCAATATTTTAAGTTATAAATTTATTATATTTTTTACTAGAATATTTTCTTTTCTTTTACAGTTTTAACAACTATTCTTTTACTGTTTAAGCTAAACTATATTACTTTTCATGCCCACATTTTTCTATTTTAATCCATAATTTTTCCAGGCTTTCAGTAACCTCACTTGTTCTTTGTTTAATTTCAGTCTTATTTTTTTTACCCCATAAACATAACATACACATACGTAATAACAATGTACGGCACTCGTCTGCTTTCAATAAAATCCCTCCAATTACCTTCCTTTAATTCTTTCATTCTCTCTGTTTGACTTGTTACTTCTCTTTTCGCGAGAATTGTGAATTGGTAGCGACAGTAGTCACCGAAGCGACGTGGTTGCTATGGAAAGCATGCAGACTGTCTTGTTAATTCCACTATATAAACTCATGCGTAAATATGGGAGGGGAATGTATTTTCTAATAATATCTTTAGTTTCAAATTAGAGCTATGGACTTACTAATTAAATATTACTTAGTCCCTTTAATCCTTTTTTGAATGGAGAGTAGACAATGCATTGTGGATGCGTTATGAACAGTTCTCGTTACTCTCGCTTCTTTTTTTTGTCCCTTAGTACTGATTTTTCTGACAAAGGGAGAAGAAAAGGTTGTTTACTAGGTTGGCAGTAAATATTTGCCAGAGATGTTGGAAATTCTATTTCTTTGTCTATCCTTGTAGCCATGGCATTTGTAAGGGTGCTGAGGTAAACGTTTCAACTGGCTGACGTTATCCGTCTGATAGTCAGGGACTCGAATCTTGGATTAACCACTAAGGCGACTGTCCTATCAGCAGGTGCAAAGTACTAGGGCTGCTGCATTGCCATTTGGTGAATGGATTCTGGACCATGCAGTAGCCTCTCGTGGCGCCTCTTGATGCCATATTAGTAGGTAATTAATACGGCTTTACCTTATCATGTGCTACAAAAAACATTTTTCGTTTCATTTCCTCTTACTTTTCTTCTCTGCCCTGCTCCAAGCAAGTCTGTCGACCTAGTCCATAAATCCCAAATCCCAATAATGAAAGTTTTCCAGAAAAAATACTCGATCAGACAAAAATCTCCAACTTCCAACGTAGACCACCACTACCATCTTTCCTTCTCCAACATCAGGGGTCTACGTTCCAACCTTTCAGAGGTCCAAACTCTATTACAGGAACTAAACCTGGCCTCTTATACCTAAGTGAAATATTGGACCGACTACTTCCCTAGATGAGTTCGTAATTAAAGGATATTTTAACTTAGCCTCTAAACCCGACCCCTAAGATCGCCATGGGCATGTAGTATGTGCCTACATTAAAGACGACTTTCCATTTAGCAGGAACATCTTCAGAGAAAATCCGAATTTATCCTCTATCTGCTTCTGGGTTGCACTTGCTCACGCCACTGCGTTCATATTTACACTTTATCGCCCCCACAACAGTGGAGCAACTATCTTTAAAAGCATATCTCAGAAAATTGACTACGTCCTGTCTGCGTACCCCTCAGCAAACATTTACATCTGTTGAGGCGCCAATGTTCACAATATGGAATGGTTTACCCACTAAAACAAGACCGATGACGAGGAGAGGTTCTGTTACGATTTTTCCATTGCTTATGACCTCACTCAGATTTTTCCTGAACCTTTTTATCACAACTTGCCCTAAGTTATGTTCATCTTCCGTTCTGTTCTGTTGTATCACTTATGATAAAAACAAAATGTAATAGGTCCTCAAACGTATCTCTTAATCGTACAGTACATCGACACTCCATGGCTAACTGGGATAGCTTCCGCACATTTATATCAGATCTCCCTTTGCATTCCATGTTTTAAAAGGACGTGTCCTTTATACGGGGTGGTTAATTGTAGATATAGACCGTTTCATACCCTCGAAAAAGTTCCAAAACAAATCTAACAGCCAGCCGTGGTTCTCTCTAGAATCTGCTGCTGCCATTGCACACAGAAATCACTTTTTCCGTTGATTCCAACGTAATAGATGTACTGAGACGTAAACCGCCTTCAGGTCCGCCAGCAAGAATGCGAGAGAGTTGTATGTTCAGTTCGTCAAGTCCAAAGTAGCTGAGTAGCGGCTAGGGTCCCATCAGTTTTGGCAACTAGCAAACAGAATCCTGAACAGAAGTGTGTGTTCTATCCCAACTATCATGAATGGACCTGAGGTAATCTCGTCAGCATCAGACAAAGCCAAACTCTTTGCCAAGATCTTAGCAGCTAATTCTACTCTTTATGACCAAGCCCACCAACCCCCGGTATTTCCTCGTGTATCTGAAAACACGCTAAGCGACATACAAGTATCTGTACGTGATTTTGCCAAGCTAATCCAAAACCTAAATTCCATTAAAGCAACTGGCCCTGACGACATTCCAATTATAGTGTTCATAAAGCTTCAACCAGAACTAGCGCCCATACTTACAAAATTATTTAAGCGTTTTCTTAAGGGGAAACGCTTCCTAAACCTTGGAAAATCTCATCATTAAGAATTCAGATGATCGTCCATCTCCCTCTCAGTACAGGCCACTAAGTCTCATGTGCATTATGAGTAAGATGCTGGAATCTGTGTTAAATAGAGAAGTAGTCAACTATCTCAGCAAAAACAACCTTCTTAGTGAAATGCAATATGGTTTCCGTTCTGCTAGATCTACAGAAGACGTCCTTAAAGTGATATTTCATAGTATTAGCGAACCTCTCGACTTTGGCTTCCTATCTAGGGCAATTGTTCTTTACATATCAAAGGCCTTTGATAAGGTATGCATAAAGGCCTACTTCACAAGATCTCCAGTTATGGTATAGCTGGAAATGTTTTCTCAATTATTAAATTATTTCTCTCTAATGGGTTCATAAGAGTAGCGGTTGATGGGCAGAAATCAGAAGCTCTCAGTATTAATGCTGGAGTCTCTCGGGGGTCCATCTTAGGCCCAACACTCTTCCTGATCTACATTAATGATCATCCAAATCACATCCTTACATCATTCGTAGACATTTATGCTGATGACATTACCATCTATGATAGCACATCAAAGACCGTAAATGACCAATTTCTCTTTGATTCTCTCTCCTCTGATCTTGAGAACGTGGTACAATGGGGAAAGAGATGGTCGATTACTTTTAATGCATCTGAAACCAAGATTCTATCTTTACATCATCAATGCTTTGATGCCCATTTGGAATTAATTGAAATGAATGGCTCTCATCTTGGGGAGGCTTTATGTTTTGACAAGCTTCGGGGCTTGACCTTTACTCCCGATCTTAAATGGAACAGGTATATCAAATCCATTGCAAAGGTCGCTGGAAAAATGGTGGGATACTTCTACCGCTCCAATAGATATCTTACTCCTGATGCAATTATCTACCTATATAAAAGCCAGGTACGGCCAAAGATTGAATACTCTTGTTATATTGGGTAGAAGCTGTTAGAAGCAGCTTATCCTGCCTTGACAAAGTTCAAAATAGACTTCGTAGCGAAATGGGGGATGCCCTTTTCTCTTTCTTGCAACCTCTTTCCCACAGAAGAGACATTGCGAGCCTGTTTCTACTTGATCGTTATTTTCATAGCAGGTGCTCATCTGAGCTTCAATCTATGGTCTCCCTCGCCAAACTTTAACGAAAACGCTCGTCCAGCCAAAATCAATATAAATAATTTCCCAACTTCTTTATCTGTGCCTAAACCTAAATGTAGATTCCATGAACAAAGCTTCTTTCTTAGAATTGCACGCCCGTGAAACTCTCTTCAGTTTGCCTGCTTTCCAGTTGATTACAATCTGATTGTCTTCAAGTCTAACGTAAAGAACTTCTTGGTGGACCTTTCCCCTAAGTAATAAAAATTTCCGATGAAGCAACAACTGATTTATTAAATACGAGTCTTTAAAACCGAAGCCTTTTCATCAATTGTTGTATTGTCATAGATTATTGTTTACTTTGTCGTAGTTAAGAACGATCATTTTGAGGGTGGATTTGTGTGGTGGTAGTTGTGCACACGTACGGTTAAATTAAGATAAGGCTTCTTTGCGGGCACTTTGCCAAACAAACTGTGTATTTTCTTTGTAGGTCCTGTTGTTGGTAGTCGTAGTGGTGTTAGTCGTGATTACTGGTACAGAGAGGAAAAAAAACTACACACACACACACACATATATATATATATATTTAAATAAGGGAGTAGTCACCAACAATGTGTATTTTTTAACATTATTTTATTATTCCGTGTCTTGGTTTTTCATTGATAATTATGTTTGGATCATTGTAATAATGTTTTTAAGTCATTGAAATCTTTTACGTACGTTTCAGACGGTCTGATGCGTCCTTGTCAGAAATTATTTTCAAATGTGTAAAAATGGCGATTTTCGTTAGTTTGAAGTTTTTCCAAGGGGTGGAGGCTTGTAAGTGTTTATTATACATTGGTATGCTGAATTTTTATTGCTTTTTTTATGGCTTTTTTATTTGGTTTGTCCAGGGAGATTTTGACCTCGCTGTAGTCAGTCGCTATCTCTTTCTGCTAAAGTGTTTTTCTTTTCCTTTAGTGTGTGTGTGTGTGTGTGTGTGTGTGTGTGTGTGTGTGTGTGTGTGTGTGTGTGTGTGTGTGTGTGCGCGCGTGTGTGTTTATGTGTGTGTGTGTGTGCGCGTGTGTGTGCGTGTGTGTGTTTGCTTTTATTGGTTTGGAAATGTGTATATTGTTTTATAGTATTTTGGGGTTATTTGCTTTCTTAGGAAGACGGCTGTGGTCCGAGGTCGTTACTAATGTGTATGTGTGGGGAGGGGGACTGGCTCTTCTGAAGTAAGGGTAGGGGTGCTTTCATTCTATTTTGATATTTATTTTTTGGATTCTTGGATTTTAGTATTGTGATTTTTCGTTTTAGTCTTATATTATGTTTGTTTAGAAAGAGGGGTGTATTTAAAATAGGGGATTTTTTAATGTTTCTATTTATTTGTCTCCCCATGTGGGTATGGCCAGACCCAGGATCGGTTTCTAGTGTGGGGAAGATTTCGTTCCATCACATATATATATATATATATATATATATATATATATATATATATATATATATATATATATATATTAAGTGTTGTTTGTTTTTGATTATTGGTTTGGGGGGTATTTTGTCTTAAAAGCTTTTCATGATTTTTTAGGGTTTTTGATTTGTTTGTTTTCTGTTTGATTTTGTTGTTTTTTTATTTATTTGTAAACTTTTGTAAAGCCATTCGCCTACAGAAGTGAGTGGCTGCTATTCACTAATTTTTAATGAATGCCGTCCTTTGTGGATGACATAAAAATAGAAAAGCCTTTGCTGACGATGGGTCGATGGAACTAACAAAAAGAAAAAACAGAAAAAAAATGTTTCGCTGCCCCGATCGAACTGAATTTTACTTACGAACAATTTTACTTTCTGAGGTAAAAAAAAAATAAATAAATAAAAACAACAAACAAATAAACAAATCATATAAACTGCCTGTGCAATTTGCTTCTTATACACACACCACACGAATATGCATATATAAAGACACGATAGAGCACATTCGGTAGCCATGAATACGATAGTAAAAATGTGTAAACATTATAATTTAACAAAGTTTCAGTCGATGTAACCTGTGACCTTTCTCAGGTGTATTTACACAGTCGGGAAACTTTTGATCAGATTTGGGAATACTTTACTTAATCCACGGAGGTAGCCATTCCTTCAAATATGACTTGGTAGAAATCCTAAGTTATTCATAATTGTGATCTTAATATCGCTCGCATTGAGAATTGAATCTTCAAACTCTGAAGCGTGTCACTTGAAATTCATTTATATTTAGTACTTTATTCGTTACGCCAAAAGTTATCGCGGTGCCATTTTCCAGCGACTTTAGCAATAGATTTAATGAAAATCTTCTATTTTTTATCTGGACAGAAGGTCAGTCCTATGAGCGCGTCCAAGCACCTGGCTTCCTTAAGGAATTAATCATTCATTTCAATAGCTGCAAAATGAGGTTTCGAGATTTAGTGATGAAAGAATAGAAGGTTGGTTTTAGACGTATTAAAAAGCATTCAGACACCCTTTTTTAGATGGAAACATGGCCCCGCAAGGACTCGTGACCTAATGGATAAAGTACTAAGTAAAAACCCGCTCTAAGTGACACTCGGCGGAAGATACAAAGATTACAATTCCGATTTGCTTAAGACATTTACCAGGTCATGACTGACGGAACGAGAGCATGTACCTCCGTGGATTCGAAATTCCATATAGATTTCTGAGTTCTACAGAAGGATGTTCGACAAGATACCCTTGAAAAATATAGAAGGTTACATCGGCCGAATCATTGTGAGAATAAAAGTTGATAGCAGTAGTCAAATAATCCAAATAATGCGATCCGTTCCAGTATATCATTATTGTAGACAACGTTACAAACGATATACTAACAATATGGAACGAATTTTAAACATCAAAGGTAAAAATAACTCGACGTATACAAAATATCATTAGACTAGCTAGCAGAGCGGCATTGCCCGGTCGTACAATACGCTTAAACATGACATTTTAATTAATGCAGATTACATATGCATCATTATTAGGGCTATGACAACAGCATATTCTTTTCCATGTTTTAATTCTCAGATATATATCCATTGATATCTTTTTTTTATGTAGAGTGATGTGGTTCTAGGTTGATTAATTGTGTCTTATTGTGTCGGATATATGCTCGAGAGTAAAATAAAAAAATATGTTGTTGTTCTAGCCCTAATCATTATAGAATCAATCCTCTATTGATTACGAGAAATAATTTGCTAGGTAGACTAATTCGCAAAAAAAAGAAAAAATACTAATGATAATGTCGTTAATCAAATTCCGTCTGTGTTTTTTTACCATATCATGTCAGCTATTATTTAGGATTGACAATGAATATTCTGAAAAAGTTACTTTGATTAATGTTTAGTGTTAAAATATGCAAATAAAGAAATGATTTGCGACGATTTAAATGGTACCCCTTCTTTTATCGTAAATTGAACTCATTAATAAGAAAATAAATAAATAAAATAGGGAGGTACACCCAGGATTGAACAGGGGGAGCATTCGATCTAAGACAACTAAGCTATATCGCCAGATTATGATAAATCTGTTTTTTTTCAGAAGAAACATTAAATGCGGGAGTGTCTCAGGAGTCGGTCCTTGAACCATTATCATTCCTGATATCTATTAACAACCACCCTGATATTATTATGGCCGAGGTAATGATATTTGTTGATGATACAATGCTTTATAACATGCATGAGGGAAGAACGGATGTACAGAAATATAAGTCAATGGCAGAATCGTTAGAAAATGACCTCCAGACCGGAGTGGAATGGGGACATAAATGGATTGTAACCTTTAATGCTAGTAAGATTAAGCTATTCTCCTTAATAATTACAAGACACCTCTCCAACAATCGATATCTATGACAAATAGCACCCTAATGAGTATTTATCTTTCAAACTCCTCGGATTAACATTCACTGGCAATAGGAATTGGAACAAATACATTTTGGACATTGCATAGTCTGCTGCAAGTAAGGTGGGTTTTCTCTATCTACAATACTCCAAGTATGGGAGAACGGTGGTTTTGTAGAGGTACGGGACTCAGGTGTGTTTAGTCACTATCTAAGAAGAGACTAGTGGTAGATGCATCAGCCTACATGTGAGACCAATACTCCAAGCAGTCACTCACACTTGAGTCCCCTACCTTTACAAAGCCACCATTCGCCCATATTTGGGGTATTGGCTGGTGCACCTACCACTGGTTTCTTCTTGGATAGGGCCCAGAAAAGAGTCTTCAATCTCATAGTTCGACTTTGTCAACTAATCTCCAACCCTTTCCCTATCACCACAATGTTGCAGCTTTGTGCGTGTTTTACAAATATTTTAATAAAATTTAATGAACTCGTTGTACTTGTGTCCCCTCTACGTACATATCCTCGACAAATTCGCTTAATAACAAAATACCACCCCCTTCACTGTTGAGGTCCTTAAATGGCAGAAAACTGTTAACACTAATAGTTTCTTCGCTCGAACAGCTAGACTTTGGAATTCCCTTCCTGCTAACTGTTTTGCTGGCTGTACTGATATCCAGAAGTTTAAATTTAACGTAAACTAAGATTTTGTTATCTTTCCTAGGCATGATCCCAAATAGTAGCCGTTATATGCAAGTGGTGATATGCTTTGTTGGTGGTGAATCCGAGAAAACAAATTAAATAAAATGACACTTTAGCAAAACAAACAAGAAACGACACCTTTTCAAGTGTCTACAAATTTCATGATGAAGTATGTTATTTCAAACAGAAGTTTTAAAGAACAACTGAAATTGTATTTACAATTTAACAATGAGCCTCAAATGGTAGTTCTCAAGTAAAAACGATTTTGTCGGACGTTTTAAATATTAATAAAATCAAAGTAAAGCATTGTATATGTATGTACTTTCTAAAAATATTGTAATGTAGCCGGTGGATGTGTATAATAATATTGCTAGTGTATATTTAGTTATTAACGTTCTATTATTCGTCCAGTGTATATTTATGACAATATATATAACAGTTATGCTTATCTTAACCGTGTTGTCATCTGTGAGTGTTTAGTATATTCTCTATTGTGTGTTGATGTGTGTATACATATATTAAAAGTTTATAGACAAGGTGTTAACAAGATATGGACATCGATTGGAACTCCAGCAAATCTGCCTTCCATGCGTCCTGAAATTAAATGCGCTTTTCTCCAAAAGTGAAAACGCTCAGACGTGAATTATATTTTGATGGAATCATTTATTCCTTCATAGATTCCTTTTAAAGAATTGGCACGCTTTCTTTGTATAAGACTAGATTTTACTAAATCGACCCCTTTTGACTTCCGTGCATATCCTAAACTAAAACTCTGCGTCTAAAAATCTATCTTTTCCATGACGACATCACTACATGTAGCCTAAAAATCCTTGCTGGGTTTTTGTCACATATATTTGTTTATATTATGGTTAGCTTAAAATTCCATCTATGAAATTAATATAAAGTAAACATTCCTGAGATCGATAAAATGTAAATACTTCAACTGTAAATAATTATTTCACTTTAATAAGATTGCTTCTGACATTCTACTTTTACCGATCGACTATTATGATACTTTCCGGTGTTGTCCGCTAGTTTAACAACGTAACAATATTAATACAAGAAAATTCCAGTACTTCATCAATTCCAAGTGTCACTGAAGATTTTCTAGATTGCAAAATGTTTATGAACTTCACCAAAAAACTGAATCTATTGTAAAATTTTGTAGTGGAGAAATTATTTAAAAACGTTTGGTCTCCTGTATTTGGGTTTCAACCTCTGGAAGGTTGGAATGTAGATCCTTGATGTTTGGGGAAGGAGACATGGTGTTGGAAGTTAGAGTTCTGGGTTTAATCTTGTATCTTTTCTAGAGGCTTTTCATGGTAGAGTTTTGGGATTTGTGGAATAGGTCGACAATAAGAGAGGAAGAGAAGCGAAGAAATATTTTTGTAGACCATAATAAGATGAAGCCGTAACAATTACCAACTAATATGGCATCGAGAAGCCCCACCAGAGCCTACTACATGGTCCAGAATCCATTTACCAAATGGCAATAAAACAGGCCCAGTATTTGCACCTGCTAATAGGATGGCCTCCCTTGTGGTTAATCGAAGGTTCGCGTCTCTGGCTCTCAGGCGGATAATGTCAGTCCAGTAAAATGTTTACCTCCAGCACCCTTCTGATTGACATGGCTTTCATGATAGAAATAGAAATAAAAAGTTCCCGACATCTCAGGCGATTGCTCACGCAAAAATACTGCCGACCACACACACACACACACACACACACACATACATACATATATATATATATAGTAATTGTCTGTATTTTTGAGATGAGTTGTTTTCATTGATTGAGATTGTCGGACTGACTTCCTCATCTTGGTTGTTATTGTCACAACGTTTCAGCCGTTTTGCCCTCCGGCCTTCGTCAGGTGAACGGTTTGTTAGGAGTCTCGAACCCAACCCTTTATTATTATTACGGGGGTACCGTGTTCGGACTCCAGCTAGGCTTTGGGACATAGTTGCTGATTCTCTGTTTTTTTCAATGTTACTTTTTCACTGCCTTCGTTCAGGATTGAACTCAGCACCTTTGGGTAACTGTAAACTTTGATACAACGTCTAGGACCGCTCGGCCATATGTCACTTGGACAATTCTTAGTTGGTTTTTGTTAATGTTAAACCTATGTTGTTATTCAAGGTTTTCTCTCTCTATCAGAGGTGTCCAAATTGCATTCAGCTCTATGCTTGGTTTGCTCAGTAGGTTGTTATGTCCGAGCATGTGAGCTGTTTCTTTAAGTTTTCTCACTTTCCAGTGGGTCTCTCTGTTTATTATTTTTACTTCATCCCATAGGGGGCGATGATCCCCCTCTCCATCCAGACATGGTTGGCTATACCCGATTTTTCCGTCTCCCCTTTAGTTACCGCTTTTCGGTGTTCTTCCACCCTTACTTTAAGGGGGCGGCATGTTTCACCCTTGTAAACCTTTCTGCAACTGCATGGGATGGAGTATATGCAGTTTTTGGTCATGTTCTCATCCATGCGGGGCTTCACTCGTACCAGGTGTCGTCTGAGTGTTGACTCGCTTTTGAATACCGTCCTGATGTTGTAGGGGGCACATATTCTCTGAATCTTTTCGGAGATGCCTCTTATGTATGGTAGGCAGACCGTTGGAGGTTTTTGGGTTTCATTCTCCTCTCTTATACTATTAACACGTCTGGTGGATAGTATGCTATCGGGGTAGTTGTTACGACGGAGGGTATTCTTCAACCTGACCATTTCTTGGTGGTATGTAATGGTGTCGCTACTTATTGTCTCTGCTCGATGTTGTAAGCAGCGTGCGATTCCATGTTTGATACTGTATGGGTGATGGGAGTTGAAGTTTAGGTATTGTCCGGTGAAGGTAGGCTTGCGATATACGGATGTCTTAAACCCATGCTCTGTGCGTGATATGAGTATATCAAGGAAGGCCAGTTGGTTATCTTTTTCTTTCTCCATTGTGAACTGTATCGATGGTCTTATTGAGTTCACATGATCTAGGAGAGCCTAGATGTCTTCCTGATGGGGCCAGAGTATGAAGGTGTCATCAACGTATCTTAGCCACATGCATAGAAACAACCTACTTCAGAATGGGTACTGACCTATATCGACAAGAGGAGGGACTAGCTATGGGCTCGCCATTATCACCAGTGATGGCGAACATATACATGGAATACTTCGAAGACATGGCCTTAGGTTCAGCTCCCTTAAAGCCCACCATGTGGCTAAGATACGTTGATGACACCTTCATACTCTGGCCCCATCAGGAAGACATCCAGGCTCTCCTAGATCATGTGAACTCAATAAGACCATCGATACAGTTCACAATGGAGAAAGAAAAAGATAACCAACTGGCCTTCCTTGATATACTCATATCACGCACAGAGCATGGGTTTAAGACATCCGTATATCGCAAGCCTACCTTCACCGGACAATACCTAAACTTCAACTCCCATCACCCATACAGTATCAAACATGGAATCGCACGCTGCTTACAACATCGAGCAGAGACAATAAGTAGCGACACCATTACATACCACCAAGAAATGGTCAGGTTGAAGAATACCCTCCGTCGTAACAACTACCCCGATAGCATACTATCCACCAGACGTGTTAATAGTATAAGAGAGGAGAATGAAACCCAAAAACCTCCAACGGTCTGCCTACCATACATACGAGGCATCTCCGAAAAGATTCAGAGAATATGTGCCCCCTACAACATCAGGACGGTATTCAAAAGCGAGTCAACACTCAGACGACACCTGGTACGAGTGAAGCCCCGCATGGATGAGAACATGACCAAAAACTGCATATACTCCAACCCATGCAGTTGCAGAAAGGTTTACAAGGGTGAAACATGCCGCCCCCTTAAAGTAAGGGTGGAAGAACACCGAAAAGCGGTAACTAAAGGGGAGACGGAAAAATCGGGTATAGCCAACCATGTCTGGATGGAGAGGGGGATCATCGCCCCCTATGGGATGAAGTAAAAATAATAAACAGAGAGACCCACTGGAAAGTGAGAAAACTTAAAGAAACAGCTCACATGCTCGGACATAACAACCTACTGAGCAAACCAAGCATAGAGCTGAATGCAATTTGGACACCTCTGATAGAGAGAGAAAACCTTGAATAACAACATAGGTTTAACATTAACAAAAACCAACTAAGAATTGTCCAAGTGACATATGGCCGAGCGGTCCTAGACGTTGTATCAAAGTTTACAGTTACCCAAAGGTGCTGAGTTCAATCCTGAACGAAGGCAGTGAAAAAGTAACATTGAAAAAAACAGAGAATCAGCAACTATGTCCCAAAGCCTAGCTGGAGTCCGAACACGGTACCCCCGTAATAATAATAAAGGGTTGGGTTCGAGACTCCTAACAAACCGTTCACCTGACGAAGGCCGGAGGGCAAAACGGCTGAAACGTTGTGACAATAACAACCAAGATGAGGAAGTCAGTCCGACAATCTCAATCATATATATATATATATATATATATATATATATATATATATATATTAGTGTTGGGACGAATAATCGGAACTTTTGAGAGTATCAGAATCGGTATCGGAATCGGAAAAGTTTATGCCTATATTTCGTTGCCGAAAACAATTATTTTAATTCTCTTTTTTATGTGATTCTGTTTAAAACAAAATGTCCCACTGTTAAAATAGTAAATATTTAATGATTTTTAACTACGAGTAAAACTAAGATGCATAGATCATTCTTCATAAGTGTATGTTTACGTTTGAAGAAAAAAGAAATTGCAATAAAGTTAGATATTAAATTCCGTCTCATTTTATCCTGGAGTACACTTACTTACCTAAGAACAACCTTCCAGGAACCTGAGTTAACTTTCAGGTTTTTTCCTTCTTTTACCCTTCTGTTATTTCTTTTCACTTAATTTGTTCGGATTTATTTGTATTTCATAGTTTTAATTTTTCATCCCAACTTTATTGTAAGTTTATTGCACACACACACACACACACACACACACACACACACATATATATATATATATATATACTTGTAATTTATTTTACATATGTACTATTATGCCCGTACACATTCATGAGCATGTTTCGGTAAAGTTAGTTACACGTAACCAGAGACCTCTTCAGGCGATGCTTCTTATACAAATGTAGAGTCCGTAATGAAAATTGGAAAATGGTTCACAGCAGACCTTGATCAAAATTGCCGTAACATAATATTACAAAAATACAATTGGCTGACCGAAACATGCTCATGTATGTGTAGTGACATATAAATGCTTATGTAAAATTAGCTGGACACCAGGCCTTGCTCGGTCGTACAATGCGCTTTAGCATATTTTAATTTATGCAGATTTCGTATGTATTATTATAGAATCAATCCTCTATTGAATATTATATATAACGAGGAATAATTTGCCCAGTGGACTAATTCGCATTTTTTTAAATTGTTTTTTTTAATAAAAAAATGATAATGTCGTTCATCAAATTCCGTTTCTTTTTGTTTGCAATACCACGTAAGCTGATATTTAGGCTTGACGATGAATGTCTTACAAAAATCACACCTCATTAATATTTAGTTTTAAAATATGCAAACATAGAAGTGATTTGCAGCGATTTTAAATGGTACCTCTTCTTTTGTCGTAAATTGAACACAGTAAAAGAAGAAAATTAAAATAAAATGGTGAGGTACAAACGAGCTTGAACAGAGGATCATTCCACCAGTGGTTAAATGCTCTTTCATCTCTAGATTTTAATAAAAATGTTTTAAAGAAGAAATGATTTGCTGATATTTTATTATCTCCCTTGTCGATGTAACGTAAAATATTCCCCATTAAGAATGTTTCTTTTTTAGCTATAAGAAAAAACTATTGTAAGATCGGATATTTTTTCGATTTTCGATATTATTGGATGAATTTCTGAACAAAACTTACCGAAAATTATGATGAAGGAACTCACACACACACAAAGTGAATTGTATATACTAGTAGCGATAAATAAAAAGTATATCTTTCTCTACTTCGGTATTGAGAACTTTTGTATGAACCTCTTTAAATTCATTGGTTGCTTCATCCCGGAAAAATAAAATATTAACCTGGAATTATATATATATATATATATATATATATATATATATATATATATATATATATATATATATATATAAAGAGAGAGAGAGAAGAGAGAAGAGAGAGAGAGAAAGGTGGAGAGTATTCAAATAATGCTGTTAAAGGTATAAATGTATAATTAGTATCAGTAATACAGTTATCGCTAAACTTAACAACAAAAATGACAAATATGTGTGTATTTATATATATATATATATATATATAGGGGGAGAGAGAGAGGGGGAAGAGAAAAAGAGAGAAGGATGCAAGGTATGTTTCTTGAGCTGACCTTTACCGTCAGAAACGTGCTGAAACGACAACCGATGGTGATCCCTGTGCAATGTAGCTCCTCTTGAGCTCTGCAATAGATTCAGTTCGGTTCAACAATATCTAATGCTCACAGCTAGAATCAGACACACCCGTTGAAACAAGAAGATGAGAACTTAATCCCCAAAACAAACATTCCATGCGGTCTTATTTGATAGGGAATTAATCGCGATCCTTTTCATATACATGTAAACATGCTCGTCGGCTTAGACTGAAAACACGGTGTCAGGTTCAAATCTTTTCCCTCTTTTCACGGGCGTAGAACTTTCAAAATCTTTTTGCAATATGTTTTCACACTCACACCCTTTTTTCGCAGATCCTCAAACAGTCGATTAAAAGAATAAAGGAGGTATAACGCTAGATCTAAATGGATGCGCGTTAGGGAGAACGTAATACTCCAATTTGAAATTGTCCAGGCGATTAGCAGTCGTCATGGGAATAGAAATAACTTTTGTGATACACGCAAAATAAACGTGCGACAAACTGACAATGCATACTCATTGGGGCCTTACGGTAACGAGAATTGAGTAGGTTAACTATTTTTTGCCAAGATAAGCTTTTAGTAGGTTAACTATTTAGTATGCACAGATAAGGAATATTTGAATATATAGTTATGAAACAAATCCATTTCTGTAAAAAAAAAAAGAGACATTGCAAGCCTTTTAACCTTATTTAAACATGCTTATTACTAAACTAGAGTCTGGAGGTATAAGATCTATTCATTTTAAGGTAACACGAGATGTTCTCTAAAACTTTGATATAATTCCACTTTAAAACATATACATGAGAAAGTACTGTTTTATACGGCATACAAGCTATCTAAAAGAGGAACGAATGTTTTTTATCAAGCACTGTGTAAATAAAGGTTTCATCGTTCATATTTATATCTTCACTAATGTAGCTTGTGTTTTTTTGCATTCAATATCCAATTCAAACTCGTTTGCATAAAATAAGTGTTATTTTTCAAATACTTCGTTATTATTTATATATATAAGGTCGTCAATAAATCTCCTATAACCATAATTATTATATGGTTTAGATATATCCTAATATATTGCCAAAACGGAAGTGGCGAAGGTTTAAATTAAAGCTAGTCACCCGAAAAAAGGAGATGACTTCCTAATATATCGGCGAAAAAATCAACTCCCTCTTTGTAGAAAACTACCCAGTTGAGGATGAAGGAATTAATGTTTTTGGCTAATTGTTCAATATTTGTCGTCCGAGACATCAGGCTTCAAAATGATTTCAATTACGTGAAAATCCATTGCCTCTTTCGAAAGTTTTAGATAGACATACATACATACATACATACATACATACATACATACATACATGCATGCATACATACGTCCATCTAGCCATCAATCCATCCATCCATCCATACGTACATACATACATTTAAACAGACAGGTGTAATTTATATTATACAAAAGCTTGGGTGGCCGGCGTTGCCCAGGTGTTTGGAGGTGTGTTTTGAACAACAAAAAGGTGGTAGTAGGCAGGCAGGTAGGCAGGCTCGAACCCGTACCGCGAACGATAAAAAAAGAATGTAAAAAAAACGTGAAGTCTTCGATGTTGCGACCATCGTCAAACCGGAAGTGGCGAAGGTTTAATTTAAGGCTAGTCGATCGAAAAGAAGTGATGACTTTCGAAAATGTCGACAAAAAAAACGGCCTTTCCTTGTGGAAAAGTGCCTAGGGTGAAGGAATTAATGTTTTTCATTAATTTTTCGATATTTGTCATCCGAAAGAGTCAATCTTCAAAACGACATCAATCTCGTAAAAATCCGTCACCTCTGCCGAAAGTTTTAGGCAGACATACTTTGTGGCCCCAGGCTCAACTTGTAGGATATCTCGGAGTAGCACGGAACCCCAGAGGTAGTGCGTTATGGCCCATCGATGTGTGGACATGCTCTGGCACACTACCAATCCCTACCTCACTGTCTTGTGGGTGCCCTTGGTTGGGCGAAGACTAGGGGAACCAACCCCAAAATCAAACACCACTGCCTTGTGTGCCTTATCACAACAAAAGGCTAAGAGATGGGAACTCTGACTTCAAATCCTACTGCTGCCTTGCAGTTTTTTAAAAGGCTATGGAAAATCATCCAGAAAGAAATGGCGTAGTAGCGGGCACGATTAATAGGGCGACTGTTTACCTCACTGAGATTACTCTCGGGCAGAAGCTGGGCCTCCTCTGCTGCCAGTCGTCGCGGGTTCGCTCCACTGGACATGAGCATTGGCGGTTCAGAGGGTGTCTATCTGATGCGCAACAGATACTGCACCTAAACTACGCAAGCAAGTTTGGAACCAAAGTAGAAAATCCTGTGGTGATGGAGTGAGACTATGCCAACACCGAAGGATAAATCACTGAGGCCCCAACTAGTCATCGTCAAGACTGACGGACTGCATGATGATGATTATGAATCTATTTCAATACAAATTTGCCCAAAAAGGTGTATAAACCCATTGGAATTTAAAAGTAAATATAAAAGTAATATTTTATTTCTTATTTGAAAAAAGCTTTATTTAATAAAATGACTTATAAGTGTGTTCACTACCTTTGGAAACGGCCCTGTCGGTGGGGCATTAGAATACGCCGACTGCCTCCCTGCAGAGGGTAAAAGTCCCTCAATGGGGGTTCTGGATATGACCTTAAACTATATCCACTGGTGAGGCCCCAGCTTGTGGGCTTTGGGGAGTGTGGAGCCACCCTTTAATTACCATTGCTCCCAGGTCCACTTTGACCCGGAGTAGTAGTACCTTTTAGGGTCCCAACTATGGGTTAAATAGAAACCGACGTGAAAACAACAAATATATTCTATTAAAAAAAATTTGTTATGGTAAATTCATTAAGTTATTATCATATTTATACAGAGTAAATTGTATAAAATGTCACAATTAATACCTCTTTCATTTTTTTGACTCAACAATTTAACTTCAAATGGGAATTTAATAAAAGCTAATTTTTCATTAAGACATAGACTTCCTTGATAAAATTGTCTCTAAGATGGGAAAAACGAATGAACACATATCCAAGGCAACGGCAGAAATCCTAGAGAAAGACCCCCAGTCTGTAGTGGAATGGGGTCAAAAATGAATGGTAACATTAAATGCTACCAAGACTATGCTTGTTTCCTTTAATAATTACAAGAAATCTTCTCACCTGCCAATAGTTATGGCTAATGATACATTATCTGAAAGTAATTCGTCCAAACTCCTCGATTAACGTTAATAGGTAACATGAGTTGGAACATATACGTTGCGAGCATTGCCAAGGCCGATGTGAGGAAGGTAGGCTCTCTCTCTCTCTCCCTCTCTCTCTCCCTGCCTTGCTAGAAATTTGCTTATGCCTGAGAGTACACCGTACCTTTACAAGACCACCATTCACCTATGTATGGAGTATTGTTGTCACATTTGGGTTGATGCATCTGCTACCAATCTCTCACTCTTGGACAAGGTTCAAAAGAGAGTTTCCAACCTAACAGGTCCCGAACTGTCCGCTATGCTTCAACCTCTGCCCCGTCGACGAAATGTTGCATCCCTCTGCCTGTTTTACAAGTATTCTAGTAGACGGTGCTCACATGAACAACAAGCCCTTGTCACGGTACCAAATAACGAGGATGTTGCATAGATCTTATTTCGATGTCGTATATTATATTATATAGTTGTGTTCATATTAGAGAGACATATATCGGTTACATTCTAATACAGAGACGGAGACATGTAATACACGATGACAGGGGTATAGAAGATAGAAAGACATTTATACAGTTCTGTGAATGTTTCCATAACATATATTTTAGAGAGGAGGGTTACCAGTTCTTTTATCACAGGAGGGGACAGCCATTACTTCTTGATAGAGAGGGAAACACATTTCTTAAGGTGATGAGTGTGGGAACAAAGTTCATATAAATACAATTTAACTTTACCTTTGTTTGGTAGAATGACACAACACAAGACGCAGTTACAAAATATGATGTTTCTATTATTACTTTGGCAATGATTTCACATCAAGGAATTCAAAGTCACTACATGATTTCAACTTCTAACCCTTCGCTTCCAAATGGGGATTCGATCCGACTCGACTCTCTTGTCTGACCCTGTCTATCGACTCTCGACCCCCCTCTCTCTCTCTCTCTCTCTCTCTCTCTCTCTCTCACACACACACACACACACACAAAAACTAGCCAACTATATCGAGAACTCATCCCCCCAGCCATGACGTCATCGCATGGCCAAAAACGTGCTTAATCGATCCCGTGGCCTAGCATGCCTCACGTGTCTTGTTCCCACATGTCCAACCCATTCTGCAGACCGAATTCTTCTAACCTATTTTCGGCCTAACATATTTTTCAATATGTTAAAATTTGCTATTGTTCGTTTTTCTAACTGACCTTGTTTCAATTCAATTTTCATAAGCAGAATTGAATCATCAAATTCTTTTTTACAATAACATTTCTAAACAATCGTATTCCTTTTCAAACAAAAATACCTGCTATTTTATATTAAAACTAACAATGGGAATTCCTTCCTGAATTTTAATTCCAAACCTAGCTTTCCAGGTTCGAATTCTCTGTCTATCCTATCTCATTTTTACTTACTTACAAGAACAGGGGACTTGTTCTTGTAGCACTTCTACGTAAATACCTCCCGACAAACAGCAAATTCCCACCCCTACACGGTAGAGATCTCCAGATGCCAGAAAGCCTTCTACTCTAATATGTTCTTCCCCATAAGTGCTAGACTTTGAAATTTCCTTATTGCTTCCCTAACTGTACTGACATGCAAAAGTTCAAATGTAATGTAAACAATCACCTTGCTGCTCCACTCCCTATATTGTATCCCTGCAATTTATCTCCCAGATAGTAGCCCCTACATCAAAACTATATATTGGTAGATATAGAATGGATCATTTATTGAATAATGGAATACAAGCGAAATTTGGGGGATAGAAGGGACTCTTTATACCAGGGCTTTTCGAAGTCTAATGCTTCTCATCAGAAGAGTAGAGAAAGTGCTAGGTAGCATAGAGGAGATGTGGGGTCTAGCGTAGGGTTCATTAGTGGCGAAAAAGATTAAGAGGAATTATAGAATGTTGGGGTAAGCTAGATAATAGACACCCCACAATCCGTTAAAATAAATTACCACGCAGCCACAATATACCCCCAGTTTAACCCTAAAACATATACCCCTTACACTCAACACTATGTTAAAGACCATATACAATTTTATATATCATACTACATATAACAAGCTTCTCATTTATTTATTTAGAATTCAATAAAGCTTCCCCCAACATTCTATAATTCCTCTTAATCTTTTTCGCCCCTAATGAACGCTACGATAGACGCCGCATCTTCTCCATGCTACCTAGCATCTTCTCTACTCTTCTGATGAGAAGCATTAGGCTTCGATATGCCCTGGCATAAAAAGTCACTTCTATCCCCCAAATTTTGCTTGTATTCCATTATTCAATAAATGATTCATTCTATATCTACCAATATATAGTTGTGTGACTTCATTTCATACTCTTGTTGTCCTATTATTATTATACATATATATATATATATATATATATATATATATATATATATTTGTGTGTATGTATGTATGTATTATGTATGTATGTATGTATTCGTGTATGCACGTGTGCTCTTGTATGTGTACCGTTTTGTGTTACTTTGTGTGTGTCTGGATGTTCGTGAGATTTTCTTATTTTTGTTTCTGATGTTTTATTTGTTTTTGTTTTTGTTTTTTTAAGCGTAAACAATGCTTGTAAATCTAAAGGCCTTTAAATGAAGAGTGGTGAGGTTTGGCGACTGCAAGGAATAACAACAATGGTAAATAAAGAAGGGATTCAGTTGGGTCAAGTCGTGGGACACACCGATGGGGAGGGTGGCGTTTAACCACAAAAGAAAAAAAAAAAAAAAAGAGGGCTAGAAGGACGCACTGTAGTGGTTAGACAGAGGAGGTGGAACACCTAAAGGAAGGGTGGCAGTCTACATAAAACCGACCAGCCACCGCTCCTCTCGTTTCTAAGGTTGACCGTTCAAATCCTTTCCGAGAAACGCTAAACAAATCTCTCTCTCTCTCTCTCTCTCTCTCTCTCTCTCTCTCTCTCTCTCTCTCTCTCTCTCTCTCTCTCTCTCTCTGTCTCGCTCGCTCGTTCGTTCGCTGTTAACAATTACATGAAGTATTTGAGGGATTTTTAGTGTCGATTGAAAGTTGTTTAGCTCTCTCCCACTGCAAGAACTTAGACACCAGGGTAGGAAAGTGGGTTTGAGAAGTCAGCGCCCCCAAGGAGGGGCACTCTGACATGCAAAATTCGCCTGGGCAACCCCGTCGACATTTTCCACATTAGGGCGTTCAGGCGATTAGCAATAAACTAATCTCTTCTCAAAGAGAGAAGCCAAAGCCTGGGAAGGTGGGTCTCCTAGAATTGCACAGAACTAAACGCCCACCGCAAAATCAACAGGAACCAGGTCATTACAGGAATGGTCAAATCTCTGTTGATTTTGAGGGCCTTGGATAAAAATCTCAAGCCGATTGAAAGCCCACTTCTAAAACCGCTCAACTAAGATGAAATGGAAAATATATGTTAGTCACCTTAGTGATAAAGAAAAGAATAGTAAAAATAAAAAGACGAACGAAATTAAAAGAAAAAAGGGAAAAATGAAATAAGCAGAAAGAAATAAAGAACTAAAGTGAGAAAGAATAGGTCCCACATTATCGGTCAAGTTCAAACCGCTGTCCCATCGCCCCAATATTGCATTCTTGGGCCTGTTATAGAAGTGCTTAAGTAGAATGTACTCTGATGAACTCATAGCACTTGCGCCACCTTTACGCACATCCTACCGACTAACCCAACAATCAGCAAAATCACACTCCTTTACTGTTCTGGTCCATAGATGTCGGAATATACTAATAGCTTCTTCCCTCTTACTGCTAGAACATTATTTCCCTGTTTCTTGTTTTCCTGACTGTACTAACATGGAGAAGTTTAAATGTAACGTGAACAGACATCTTGCGGCTAAACTCCCAATTTAGTTTTCTGTAACATGATCCACATTAGTAGCCCATCAAGTGGCCTAGTTAAGAGTGGAGAAGAAATTATTAAAAAGGGGAGAAAAAGTACAATACAAAGTAAAGAGAAGGGGGAGAAGTAAGAAAGGAGAAAACAAAACAAGAAAGGGAAAAAGAAAAAGAAAGAAAGAGAGAAAGAAAAACAGAAAGAAAAAGAAACGACAAGAAAAAAACAAAACGAAAAATAAGCAATGAATACAAAAATGAAATAAAGAAAGTTAAAACAAAGAAATGAAGAGGAAATGAATGAAAAAGAAGAGAAAAAGAAAGAAGTAAGAAAAATAAAGAAGAGAAAAAGAAAAAGAACGAAGAAAAAGAAAGAAATAAGAAAAGAAAATGACAATAAAAATAACGGAGAACGAGGAGAAGTTGTGATAAAGAAAAATAATGAAAAAAAAAAGAAACAACGAAAAATAAAAATGGAAAGAGCAAAGGAAAGGACAAAAGTAAAAAGAGGAGGTCCTGGATATGACCTTAAACCATATACAGTGGTAAGGCCCCAGCTTTCGGGCTTTGGGGAGTGTGGGCCACCCTTTAGTTGCCATTGCTCCCAGGTCCACTCTGACCCGGAGTGGTAGTACCTGTTAGGGTCCCAACTATGGGTTAAATAGAAACCGATTTGAAAAACAAATATACTCTATAAAAAAAAGTGTTCTTCAAAATCACTGGATTCGGATATAAATAACCTGGAAAGGGTTGATATGCCGTAAAACAAAAACAACCAACCAACCTGTTATTATAGAACGGTCAATGTAACCATTCGACCATGCTCAACTTATCATGAAAATTACAATCATTCAACAGAATCCATAGATTGATTTATCTTTTACTAACTTTGCCTGGTCCTAATATACGCTTATATGCCATATATTAATTTGTCCAGATTTCGTGTATATATTATTATAGCATCGTAATTTCAAAAGTAAAAAAGAAACAGTATTTGTGTGCCATCAGCTAGAATCGAAACCGAAAGCAAAACTGCCAAATTCAAAGTTGGCGACGTTACCACTGTACCAACGTCACACGCATTCGAACTGATTAAAAATAAACTAAGATGAATGTAAAAAATGTATGACGTTTTTTTTTAATTTTGACCCATTTTTTGCTCATTAAAAACTACTCGTATTTTAATCGGCTAACGACCTATAAAAAAAAACGTCCCATAAAAAATCCAATCACTTAAGGCCCCTATCGCAGCTCTGCGGCTTTTAGTTTCGGTAGAGATAGAGTTTGAAAATATGAAGACAGACAAACAGACAGACATACTGAGTTTTATAAATTAGATGATTACTTTTTTAGTTTAAGTTTCTGAATTTCTTAGATGATCAATGTGATTCTTCGAACTACTGTTCTCGAGACATAATACGCGCGTAAAGTAAATAAAGGGTTCCTTTCGAAATTCCGTCCAGATTTCAAAGTTCGATAGAAACATTTTCAAGTTCAAGATACACTTGAAGAAGGTCGGAAGTTCCATCAACCGAAACTTTGTGAAAATGCCACTCAAGATGAGACCAGTAGTCCGAAGAATCCAAATAATAATCAAAGTTTGTTCCCCACGGAACTTTTTCATATATATTTAAATCATAAAAAAGTAAATATGCTTCAGTTTGGGGATTTAGTTATGTCTGAAAAAGTTTGATTTCAAATTGTTTTAATCAACAGTAATTTACAATTAACTCATCAAGTGTCACAACTCTTGCTAATCTTTTATCAACCAGTTTCGACCTCGATCACTCTCATTGAACCGCGCCTTACCCTTTTATTCTATACACTGACGTCAACGTTGCTTTTTCCTTCTCCTTCTCCCCCTCCCTCTTTCTCGTTTCCTTTATTAATAGTCGAAAGTAATAAAGAAAGTATAGAATAAACAGATTGGAATAATCCTTTATAAACGAACCTGGTACTTATCCAGTTTACGACCCAACACTTCAAAACAAACTGATTCCAAGGGATGAATCAAAGATGGATGGCATGGACAGTTAAATCCGAATGCATTTGTGCTGATTAGGTAAATTTCACCCATCACAACACTCAATTGCCGTCATGGCTTTACTAGTGAAGAAGCTCATTTGCATAACGATAGGAACGATTTGCATAACCAACGATAAGGATGACTTTGACTATTCCTTCATACTCAAACGTGCTGATTGCGCTCGTTTTTAAAAGGTCATATCCTCTTCCATATTGACTTATGTTGTGATTATGACATGAAAACGGATAGTTTTGTCAGTATTGGGAGCTTTCGGATTTATATAAAGGAATATTGTATTTTGTGCCTCTCTATCCGCACATTTATGCATCTTACGAGTTCGTATTGGTTCTAAGTTTATTAAAATAACGATCTACTGGTATTTTTTCTCAATAAGTTGATTAAATTAAATATATTTCTACAAAGTATAACTAATAACTTTTAAAATATCACATTTCTGTCTCCAATTCTGCTGTATTGGTGTGAAAGGGGCCAGCTAAGAGCAATCATAAAGTATTGTAGACAATTAGAAAGAGCCAAAGTCAACATGGCGTCATTCCTAAGTTTATTTGAGATTGTGTTAATCTTTTATTGATATAATGGCCAATGAATTAAATATATAAGATCAAAGTGTAGCATCTGTTATTATTAAAAAAGGGGTTAAGAGGATCTTATGAACCAAATATTTTAATCTTTATTTTTCCCCCACTTCACGCTAATAAAAATATTGTATGGATTTACTGTATATTTCGGCGTATAAAGCGACCGTCAGATAAGACGAGGTACAAAATTGGAGCAAATTTTCATAAATCTATCACACACACACACACACACACATATATATATATATATATATATATATATATATATATATATATATATATAACTTTCATATCGGTTATATAAGACGACCCCCAATTTTTAAAGATGATTCTTTAACTTTAAGGGTCGTCTTATACACAAAATATGCGATATTTGTTGTCAATAAGATATCTTAAATAATTTGGGAAATTTAATACGACGGCACTTAAATCAAATGTGGTACTATGGTGATTGATAATTCTAACAGGAGTAAAACAGACATTTTTTTTAATTATGGGGACAAGGGATTACGAACGACGCCTATTTTCGAATTACTTTGTGCTTAATTTGTTTAAAATATGAGTTTTTTATTTATTGTTTTATTTTTTTACAAATAAATAATTCAAAGTGCAGCATCTGTTGTCCACAGAATCAGAGCAATTTGACGTCGGAAGGTTTATGCGATTATCTCCCTAAAGAACATTAAAGATACTGTGTGTGTTTGTGCGCGCGCGTGTGCTTATAACATAAAAAGAGTAGTTCGAAATAAAATTGTTTAAAGGAAGATTTACATTCTTGGTCGATGTGGTAACTTTCCATGATGAGTATTAAAGTTAATGTAAATTGTGCGTTATATCAGGACAGGGAGTTTAACGTCTCCAGCAAACGGACTTATCTCGAACATGTGCTGCTCTTGAGAAATTGAAGCGGAAACTAATTTGATTTTTATCGCGCAAATCTTTATATACAGGCATTCTCGAATGTTCCAGCCTGTTTACTGTATTTCTACGCGAGGAAGGCGTAACATGGTTCCTTTTGTTTTGTGTGTGCTGTAGTTGCATCACTGCGTCATGTACCTACTCGTTTTTCATATGCGTTGGCGTTGAATCGGTGATCGCTATGAAATGTTCTTGCCGGGGATTTATTATAACCGGGCATTGCGGTTGCTACAACCTCCTTACGCCGTATCAGTATAATATTAGGCTTTTTCCTTCTTTAGTTCATAAGTTACTCTTTCAAAAAGGCTAAATGCAATTTTTTAAGCCAAACTATTTCAAAAATTCAAATACGTTTTTTTTTTGTCTTTAAAGAAGCAAATCTGGCAACCTTGGACAAGCTCATGAGAGTGGAACTTCGTTTTTAAAGATCATTCTAATAATATATAGTCATTATTGTAATGGAGAGAAAAAAAACGCGTGGTTATTTCGATGTGTACCGAAGAAAGAAGTCAAGGAAACGTTAGGTACATAAAAAAAAAACATTCGAAATAAACAGGGCAAAAAAAGAAAGTTGTTCGTCACGAGTTGCTGAACTGAAAGAGTAAATTAAAGATTGTCTCTTGCAATGTGATTTTATTATTTGTACTGAACTATGTAGCACAATATTACTTTCTGAGTATTTATTAGTACTTATTAATTTATTTGCGTCAGTTCTATAATTAAAATACAATCGACACTATTTTCATAAAAATGTTAATAAACTCATATTTATTGTGTGTTATTGTGCTCTTTTTTCTTTTTCTTATTAAACAACTAATTTTTAGCGCTATCCAGAAAAATATCAGTTTTACAAAAACATATTTGTTGATTAAAATGTTTCTGATAACGTGGAATTTCGACGGGTCCCGTTAGTAAAAAATATTTGTTTACAAAAAGTTGAAAATTAGGACAGAAAAGCAGAAATAAAGTGCTGCTTCTATTATAAGTGGATTAAAATTGAACGTTGATGAACTTTAAATAATGACAGAGAATCTGAATTTAAATATTTCAGAGGGGATTGAAGTTTCGGGTTGAGTCATAAAAATGCAAAGAAAATAGACCCAATATTTTGAGAACAACACAGACGAGCAGAACTAATGAGGTTTTACTGCATCCGACCAACAACCGTCGACAATTGCGCAAACAATTTAAAACGATTCTGATGTAGCCGACGGTATTGAGAAGTGTGGGGGGCTACAACCATGCTCACGACGGTGCCCGCCTTTTTAATTGTTTCTCTATCCGGTGGCAGGCCGGCCGACCGACCAGCGCGTGGATGCTGATGAAATAATGAAATAAATACCTAAAAGAAGAAGTTGTTTGCAATCAGGAAAAAAAAATGTCTATGCATCCGTTTTGTCTGAAGTGTTAAGGGCACGTTTTATTTAATGAAATATTGTCGTGCCAACTCTGCGGTTTTCTCAAGGGAACACGTCCCACCTTTAAGGGGTGGTGACGCTGTAAACTTGTTGTGTATGAAAAGTTGAAAAAGTAACCCTTGATGCTGATCGTCTGAAGTGCCTGTGATATGTTTGTATTGAATAATGAGTCACTGTTTATGAAGGCCCAAAGCTAACTCGAGGATAGGGGTTTATGAGGGTTATTTTAAGGTCGTTGGTTGGTGAGACATAGTGAGATTTAATCCTTACAGTTAAAATTGGACTTTGAGGATTTAAAGCTACACTTCAACGCAAATTCATTAATATTGGATTTGAAAATTATCTTTTGTAGTCAGTTGGGAAGCAGCTCCGTGATATTGTGTTGCACCGACGGAGGATAGTTCTTGAAAAGAAACTTTGCTAAGGGAAGTTCCGTTTTGTTTTTATGTACACTGAGAAAAAAATAAGAACTGTTTACAGGATTTTAAGCTAGATCAATTTTTTGGCTGTTGTAATTGTTTTATGGAAGGGTATAGATTGGAGCGCAGTCGAGCACAAACTATGGATATAAAAAAAATGAGTAGAAAAGACTAAGCATACATTTTCTGTAAGAAAGGAGCTGAACGGAAAGCCTGGGTTAAAAGTTTGACGAATAAGAGACGACAAAGAAAACAAGATAATCATAAATGCTGACGATAAGGACTTTTTACTAATGAGTCACCAACAATCAAGGCCCATGGGCCACTCGAGGATGGGGGTTCAACTCGATTTTTATTGAAATAAATGGTTCTTGGGGATGCTCCTTGTCTTCACAAGATTCTGGGACTGACTTTTACTTCTGATCTGAAATGGAACACATACATCAAATCTGTTGCCAATATCGCTGCGAAAATGATTGGATCACTCTACCGTTCCAGCAAGTATCTCATTGCCGATGCAATCCTCTATCGATATAAGAGCTAGGTACGCCCGTAAATGGAGTACTGTTTCCACGGTTGGAAAGCAGCTGCTCGGCGCGCCCTATCCAACGTTGATAAAGTTCAAAACCGGCTTCAAAACCTAGTAGATGATGCCATTTTCTCTTCCTTGCAACCTCTTTCCCACAGAAAAAAACTTTGCGTGATTGTCCATGCTCTATCGTTATTTTCCTAGCAAGTTCTCGACTGAACTCCAATCTATGGTTCTCTATGACAAGCTTTCACAAAAACACATGACTAGCTACAACCACTATAAACGATATTCCCCACTCTCTATTTGTGCCTAAATCTAAGTTTCTTTCCCTGAACTGCCTGCCTGTGTAGCACTGTTCCGTTGTCCTGCTTCCCATTCGATTACAAAGCAAACAAGTTCTTGTTGATCTGTCCCCATAAATAATCACATTCTAGCAAGTTACACCATTAACGATTACTACACTACAACCTTACATTCCTTAACCCTTATCCTCGACATGTGGTGACTCCCAAGTAAAAACAAAAATAGATGACGAAAGTCACCACAATAGAATTGGTAACAATGGCTTCTGCGAGCAGAAGATTTCTCAAAAGAAATTGATTATATTATATACTAGCAGTTAAGCCCGGCTTTGCTCGGGCCTTATGTGCTGTTCATAGCTTTATGTGCATATATATATATATATATATATATATATATATATATATATATATACATATATATATACACACATATATATATATATATGTATATAAAGTTTGACTCATGTCCAGGTATTGTTTTGGACTCAAATCAAGTTATTAAGTTAGATCCATGTCTAAGGAACCTATATCTAAAATTTCAAGTGTTTAGACAAAAAATTAACGGAGGAGTTTGGTAGAGTCTACAAAGTCAACTCTTCCAACTTTGACCTCTTGGCAGCCAATTTTTCGCCCAAAAACTGATTTAAAAGCTTGCTGCATGCCTAAATACGCTTTATGTAAATTTTCAAATGTCTAGACTCAAAATTGATTGAATAGTTTACTCGAAACCGTAAAGGTCAAGTCTTTTGAACTTTGACCACTTGGCAGCCAAATCTTCGGCCAAATACCGATTAACAAGCTTATCCACTTATGTAAAATTTTAAATGGCTAGACTAAAAATTGGCTGAGTAATTTAGTAGAGGTCGCAGAGGTCAATTTTTTAAAAACTTTGACCCCAATTTTTACCCCTTTAAATTTATTGTTTTGGGTTCAAATTGAATTAGAAAGTTTGTCCCTGTCCAACTAACCTGCATCTAAAATTTTCAAGTGTTTAGACCCAAAATTATCGGAGGAGTTTGGTAGAGTTTTCCAATGTGAAATCGTTGAATTTGACCGCTTTACAGCCGCATTTCTGGCCGAAAACCGATTAAAAAGATTTTCCAAAATCTCAATACCTTATGTCAAATCTCGAGTGTGTATACTGAAAATTGACAAAGTAGTTTTGTAGGGAAATGTAAACACACACACACACACACACAGACAATTTCACCTGTATAAATATATAGATTAGGCAATACTTCAATAATGATTAAGTCAGTGCTGTTTTTGATAAAGTTCACAATGCACGTCATCATAATCCAAATCTGCAAAACAGAATGGTTCCCAGATGTAAAGCTAATGCAAACGTCAAAAATCTTGGCAGGATACGCTGCTAGAAGCAGCGTATCCTGCCTTGAAAGAGTTCAAAATATACTTCATAGCTTAATGAGGAATGCTCTTTTCTCTTCCCTGCAACCTCTTTCCTACAGAAGAGACTTTGCGAGTCTGTATCTGCTTTATTGTTATTTTCATGGCAAGTGCTCAGCTGAGCTTCAATCTATGGTCCCCACCCCTCGGCAAACTTTTATGAAAAATACTCCTCTAGCCAAAACCACTATCAATAGTTTCCCACATTCTTTATCTGTGCCTAAACCTAAATGTAGATTCCATAAACAAAGCTTCTTTCTTTAGACTCCTAAGTAATCCAATTTACAAAATTTCCACTACTTATGTTTACTACGGTATAATCACATTGCCTAATGTATACCCATTAACCCTTATCCTCGAGTGGCCTCCGGTTCTTAATAAGTGGTGATTCCTGTGTAAAAAGAATAAATCTGACGGTAGAAAATGCAAACCAATGCCTAATGAACCGCCCTCTTAACTAAACACTTCATTAAATCTCCACACTAACGTACTGTACTTGCAATAACCCTTATCCCTGAGTGGCTTCCGGGCCTTGATAAGTGGTGACCAACGTGTAAAAAAAATTAAAAAAACAAGATGATGAATAACGTTATGTTTTTCGAGATGGCAGAAACAAAGGTTTTCAAATTAGTCTTTCCGTAGAAGTTTGCGAAGGAGGCATTGCTAATAATGCAAAGGGTTTTGATGACGAAGGTGTGAAATGTGATTTCGCTGCCGCTGTCTAGGCGTCACTCACTTCAGGTTAGAAGTAACGAAATAAGTAAATAATTACATCACAGAACATCTCTGATTCAAAATGCTGCTGTGAAACCTGACATAGTGTTATGGAATAAGTCAGAGAGAGTTGAAACCTTGGCTGAAGTGAGTGCTCCTAATGATGGAGGTCGAAACAGACCAACTATCCAGGTCTTATGTATGATATGTAAAGAAACTGGAATGTTAGAGAGATATCAATCATACCAGTTATTATAGTTATCAATCATACCAGTTATCATAGGTGCCACAGGGCTTATGAAGAAGGACCTGAAGTCCTACCTAGTGCAAAAGAGATCCAGCCAATTGCACTTAAGGAAACAACGAGGATACTAAAAAGAGCTCTCGGTTGGTTTCAATAAAAAGCAGGGTTATGTTGGCAGCTGGTTTGGCTGCCCCATACTCAGCGTTATAATCTTCAAAGGAAGAAATATTCCAAAATAAAATTTTCAATATAACTCTTAACGAACATCACATTGTTATTTTCTGCATAAAAAACTGCAGCATATAAATAATGAACTTCTTTTGTTATTGAAAATATAACAATTAGCGAAAAATGCAACGCAACGAGGTTATGTTTACACAATACTTGAAGACGACCATGTTGCAGTCAATAGGAAAGCAATGTTACGTATTTGCTGTGGCCGGTTGTTCAAAATGCCTTTGTCCAGTCTATATAATGTTTGCATGTACTTTTTCACTTGCACAAAGTACAGTAGAACCCCGGGATACAACATTAAAAATTAGTAACAAAACACAGTACAGTATATAATACACATGTATATAATCAAATAACATTATGAACAAAAATGTACGCGGGGCGAATACCTTAACCAGGGGCAGGAAAATATCGTATTCCACATCATAACATGTAAAAAAACGTATTTTAGAGTCATCGTATGCCGGGGTTCTACTGTATACACACACACATACTGACAGCAAAGTAAAAATTACCAAAATAAAATTTATTATTGTTTTTATTTCACTCCGACAATTAGTTTTCCTGTCACAACTTCACCGGAAATGAAGAAATCCTTTTTCCGAATGCTGAGTTATCTTTTCCAGATCTTTATTTCTAAATGTTCCACGTCTTGGACTCTACAGTTAATATTTTTTTTAATCAATGTTCACCCGAAACAAGGCACAGTGCCACTTTGAAGTAGGGGGCTATTGTTGGGGACATAAGTTATAGGGGCATTATGAAGGGAGATGACTAGCAAGTTCTTAACCTTCTCCCTTAAATTTTCCTTAGTTGGCCTGTAGATGCTTCCATTGGACCTCAGAGACAACTCCTATCGGCTCTAACCCAGTGCTTAGCTAACTCAGAACTCGTCTCCTCGACTTCCCTTTACAGGCTAAGTCTTAATTCTGATTTCTCCTGGTTTACGTGTCTCTGACATAAGCCAGAGTGGACACCCTTGTTTGTCACGTACGCTACATCGTTGTTTACTAAACCAAATTCCAAACTATCTTTGTTTATGCTTTTCTTCTATTCATAACATTTTTCTTTGAGTCAAAATTCCTCAGTTAAGTATTTAACAAATATTTTAACTACTATTCTTTTCTTTAAAAACAAATTTCTAAATATCTTTTTAACCTAAATAATTTAACAATTAATCATAATAATTATTCTGACCCTTGGAACTGCTCGCTACGACATAACACAGATACTACGCTCTGATATTAGCTGAAGTGTCACCACATAACAATATGTGATCTTCACTTTTATAAATTGACTTTTTGCTAAGTTATAATTGACCACGTTTTTACTCGGAATTGCAACAAAATGTCGACATGATTAATGTATAATCGAAGTTATTTTCCCTTTCAAAGTTTATTTTCAGTAATATATCTCAAATCGAAGTATTAACAAATTAACGTTGATTGTTGAAGCCAGAAAGCATTATAAATTACAACCTATTTTCTTTTAAAAACAAAAAAGAAACAACCAGAAAACCGCTTCCGTTAAACATTAAGAAACAAAGAAAGATTTTATTTTCGCTATTTTTAATATTTTTCTTGCCCTGACGATATGGACGGAAGAAATTCGTTATTCAATTGTGCGACGGTCACTTAACATATGCTAATGACTTTTGAACCACTTTTCAACTTTCATCATAGTTAAATGTCAAATTACACTCTTTGCGGATCGGCTTTTTTTTTTCGAAGTAAAACCTTCATTCAAATCACGTATTTGAACGAAAAGAACGCCAACATATATTTTCTTGAAATCTGAAACTTTCAATCAAAATAATCATGCTAAATTTTTTTTTTACTAAAAATAAAAAAAAAAATCACCAAAAAAAGGTCGGGTCAATGTCCGTGTTTATACAACGTTCGACACTTGTTCTTTGTGAAGTGACGCTCTCCATAAAACTTCGTATCCTAGCTTAACGTGGAACACGTATTTTATTACCAAAATTCAAGAGAGCTTTAGCTATCATTCTTCGTTATGATTTTTCGCTAGGAACAAAGTACAGAACCTGTTCAGATTCTACATTTTAGATATTTTATTGCGTTTTGATCCCAAACAAAACACAGTGCCACTTTGATATAGGGGGCTATTATCTGGAGCATAGTTTGTCATAAGTCTGAGTACTTACCAATCATCTCAGGGGTAGATTAATCTACCTGGTTTGAAGTAATTGATATAATTTTGTTGATAATGTGTACATTAATTGGTTAATTATTTTAATAACTTTACAAACATTTAAGGATGTTACTACTGTTGGTGAAGTTGATTTTATTGGTAGTAGTTTTTTTTTTTTTTATTAGTAACGCTTTTAGTATTTCAAGTTTTGTTTATTATTGGCCTGTTCAAGTATAGATGTGTTGTCAATTAAATTTTTTCCTAAATTGGGACAAGGGCAAGAATGTAGATTAGTCAAGTGATAAAATATAGCACTGTTTTCGGAGCGATGCATAGTTAATCTCTCCGAAAGAAGGGTTGGAAAGTACTCGGATTACAAAAAAATATAGCGATTACATCAGCCAGTTTCTGCCAGAATTAAAGACCGTTATTCGGAAGTTGGAAAGGAGCTTAACAGAATTAATATACAAAAACGTTTTTTTTTAATGAAATATATATATATATATATATATATATATATATATATATATATATATATATATTAGCTAGAAGATCCGGCGTTACTCGGGATGAAATAAGGATCAACGAATGTTTCACAATTCTAATACTTTTATTGTCATCAAAATTGGTGAAATTGCCATTTTTCAATCAAATTGATTGATTGCTTGCTCTAGTCAGGAACCCACCACGGTGCACTGGAAGGAAGCTTCACATCCCTCCTTAGAGAGACTTAGTCCACTATACATAGTAGTCTGCATTGCACTGTAAAATTTTTTATAAAATCATTTATATATAATGGCTGGAATTAAAGTTTAAAATGCAAAATTCAAGTATCATGCTTTGTGCTCTAAGCAGAAATATTCTTCCCGAACGCAACCCTGTCTTTTCAAAGAACCTATAGTTCTTCTATACGCCCAGCCCTTCTGATTGTGTGGTGACAAAACTTCTAAGATGTACTTCTGATATTACACTGTATAAGAGTGTTAGCTTTTGTCAAAATCAAATTGTTCTTTTTTATTTGAATGTTTTTCGATTAACAATTTTTTTATATCTATTGGAGCAATTCGATACAAAACCTCTATAAGAACACTTCCAGACACATAAGCAGATTTGTGTGAAATTTCCAAAATATCGAACCAATTATTTCGTAGTCTCTTGGGAACGAACACACACAGAGACCATATACTTTATGCATATATATATACATACATATATATATACATATATATATATATATATATATATATATATATATATATATATAGCGCTTTAAAAAATGATACACGGAAAATCCCTAGGAACCTCTTTCGCCAACAAACTCATCAGATGTTACTCGTTAGTGTAACACAATACGAAAATGAATTAAATTATCATGAAAGAGGAAATACGCAGAAAAAAACGAATGGGAATTTGTGTAAAATAATATATATACTCTCATATAACATGTATATTACATGTGGTGTAAATAAGATGGATGGGGTAGGGAAACGATTAGAATATATCATCGAGAAAATCCAATGATTTAATAATTCTTCTGTCGAAAAACTGAGGGCGTACGTTAAATAATCGAGACTGACTCCAAAATTTTTTAATGATTTTGAGAGTCAGCTCAGTGTAAGATTCTAAAACAAACTATTTTTTATGCATTAGCACAAGCTGGATTTTCGATTAGGTGTTAGACAATGGCAGATTTCAAAGTGAAGAGGTGCGGGAGCAACGTGGCTCGCCCAATCTAATTTCTGCTGAGATATTCTAGTTAATGCCTGTCTGCAAATTTAAGGAAGTTCGATCTACAAAGCCAGCAACGCACTGGCAATTGAATTCATAAATAACATTGCTTCGTGTGATGTAAGGCAAACTATCCTTCGTGACTAGGGCGAATGCAGATTTTACACCAAAAAAACGAACGTAAAACAACAGACAGAAAACAATTTGATACAGACTTAATGATCCGTCTGCCAAAACATTAACCAGCATCTTTAATCCAAGAAAGTTTTAAATAAACAGGACACTTGGACAGATCAAGACCTAAAGGAGAAATGTATTTTTCTACTTGATTATTAATAATATAGTAAATCAAATTATCCGAATAAGCATTATGAATGAAAATGTCTTCGACAGTATTCAATTTGTGTTCAAGTTTGTTAGAAGAACAGATTCTAAGGGCTTTATACACTAATGTCTGAATAAGCCCTTTTTTTCCTAGGAACAGATGTCTCTCCGATATCAATAGCAAAATTTTTGACGTGACTTATGTTGCCTAATCACTAACATTTTAACTGTTTATATTCAATGATTCGTATCGGTTCGAAAATATATAGACATAACAACCAGAAATAAATAATTCACTTTTATTCTCTAATTAGAAAAAATACATATTTGTAAAAATAAAAGATTAATAACAGCACTCCTTTCGTAAAATTTGCAACTTGAATGGTAAAAAATGGTTTAAAAGAAACGATAAACGAAATCAGCCGTGTAACTTGTCATTTCTTGTAGGATGTATGTTTAAGAATTGGTGCCCCTTTCATTGGAGATGAGACAGCTGTTGTGATGATGTTGAGATTCTCTGCGACAAAGTTGACCTTCTTCACCTCTGTCTTTGGAATCGGTGGCAGTACATGTTTGGCGTATGTAGACTTTCCGATTGGTGATTTATAATGAGGTAGGCTTGCCTCGATTCGATATGTCCACTGATTCTGGTCTGTCTGTAAGTAGACAATATGAACAATTAGAGACTTTATACTTTAAAGGAAAAGATTACATGTTTAACATGGATCAAACGTTTATGGATATCAATGTCAGGAGATAAGAACAAAAGATGATTATCGCAGGAGATGCCTATTGGTCTCAGTCTTAAAAAGGATAAAGCTTTAGGTAGTAGTAAAACAGTCAACAAAAAGAAAGGTTCACAATGTTGAAGTTCTTTGGGAAGAAACAGCTGGAATAGGAAACTGTATAACAATAAAGTATCAAAACGGTGAATTGGTGAAGACCTCTAGACCAATGACTCGATGAAGTTGAAACAAAAGAAAGCAGGAAATAAGTCAAACATTTTTTTTACAAAGGAATCACCATTTATCAAGGCCCAGAGGCCACTCGAGGATAAGGATTAAAGCGTGCACAGTGGTCAAAAGGACAATATCATAGTAATCGTTAGAAGTGTAAATTTGGTAAAATGGATTACTTAAGAGGAACAGCTCATCAAGAACTTGTTTACATTGGACTTGAAGATGGCCATATTGTAGTCATCTGGAAAGCAGGTAAACGGAAGACGGTGGTTGTGGTGGTGGTGACGACAACGATGATTATCATAATTTTTAATTAGCATAAATATCGGTTCTAGGCACATAGTCTTTCTTGTATAATCAGGGAAATCAGTTACCTAACCTGAACAGGCGATTTTCTATCATGGTTGCTTTGCACAAACAATACAAGTTCTTAACCGTCATCTGTAATATTTCGAAACATACATATTATTTACCTAAACTCTAGGAATATAAACCTATTCTTAACTTAATGCATTATATACACAGCACATATCTAATAGTTTTTTTATTATATATTTTATACACACAGCGCATATCTAATAGTGTTTTTATTATATATATTATACACACAGCACATATCTAATAGTTTTTTGTATATATATTATACACACAGAACATATCTAATAGTTTTTTATTATATATATTATACACACAGCGCATATCTAATAGTGTTTTTATTATATATATTATACACACAGCACATATCTAATAGTTTTTTTTAATATTCGAGTTACGATTTCTCAAGACCAAAAGTCACTCAAAGATAAAAGTTAACAAAACAGGAATGACTGCCTACGGAAAGATGAAGAAAATTATGCGAGTATTAATATTAATCAATGGTATGAACAACACTTTATTGCTTATAACGTGGTCAGTCACAAGTTTGTTGAGATTGTATATGAAAATAACTCACTTGTATGCAGCAGGGAATGCTATGCACATACATAAAGAAAGGAAATACTTTTTTCGTTGTGGTAGCAATACGACGCCTTGCTAAAAATGTCTTACAAGCACTAAAACTGGAGTTCATGCAAGCATAATCCATGTATAAAATGATAGCTTAGATAGAGATTTGCAACGTTTTTCTTTGAGAAAAATCGTTGAAGGCAAAAGACGTAATCAACCCACAAAATTTGAAAGTTGATTTTATATTCTATCAAGACAAGAAAAAGTATCCAGTTTAGCAACTCCCCAGGTGTGGCAGCAGTATGCCATTTTTGGACGTATCTGACTTTTATATGGATATAGGATTGGATAAGGAGCCAGGTACTTTCTAGAGCGATAGAATGGTCCAATGATTATTTCCATTAACCTTCACAACAGACTTGATGTAAGTTCTCCATTTCAGATCCGAAATGAAAGCCATAGCAGCGTATCAATAGATTAAGTTTTCTCAAAGACACAACCATACATTTTCATGAGAACAAAACAAGATACTTTGTATATATTTGTTAAGAATATTTGTTAAGAATATTCGTTAAAAATATTCGTTAAGAATATTCATAAAAATATTCGTTAAGAATATTCGTTAAGAATATTTGTTAAAAATATTCGTTAAGAATATTCGTTAAAAATATTCGTTAAGAATATTCGTTAAGAATATTCGTTAAGAATATTTGTTAAAAATATTCGTTAAAAATATTCATTAAAAATATTCGTTAAGAATATTTGTTAAAAATATTCGTTAAAAATATTCGTTAAAAATATTCGTTAAGAATATTCGTTAAAAATATTCGTTAAAGATATTCATTAAAAATATTCGTTAAGAGTATTCGTTAAAAATATTCGTTAAGAATATTCGTTAAAAATATTCGTTAAGAATATTCGTTAAAAATATTCGTTAAAAATATTCGTTAAGAATATTCGTTAAAAATATTCGTTAAGAATATTCGTTAAAAATATTTGTTAAGAATATTCGTTAAGAATATTCGTAAAAAATATTCGTTAAGAATATTCGTTAAAAATATTCGTTAAGAATATTCGTTAAAAATATTCGTTAAAAATATTCATAAAAAATATTCGTTAAGAATATTCGTTAAAAATATTCGTTAAGAATATTCGTTAAAAATATTCGTTAAGAATATTCGTTAAAAATAATCGTTTAAAATATTCGTTAAGAATATTCGTTAAAAATATTCGTTAAAAATATTCGTTAAGAATATTCGTTAAAAATATTCGTTAAGAATATTCGTTAAAAATATTCGTTAAGAATATTCGTTAAAAATAATCGTTTAAAATATTCGTTAAGAATATTCGTTAAAAATATTCGTTAAAAATATTCGTTAAGAATATTCGTTAAAAATATTTGTTAAGAATATTCGTTAAGAATATTCGTTAAAAATATTCGTTAAGAATATTCGTTAAAAATATTCGTTAAAAATATTTGTTAAAAATATTTGTTAAGAATATTCGTTAAAAATATTTGTTAAGAATATTCGTTAAGAATATTCGTTAAAAATATTTGTAAAGAATATTCGTTAAGAATATTCGTTAAAAATATTCGTTAAGAATATTCGTTAAAAATATTTGTTAAGAATATTCGTTAAGAATATTCGTTAAAAATATTCGTTAAGAATATTCGTTAAAAATATTTGTTAAGAATATTTGCTAAGAATATTCGTTAAGAATATTTGTTAAAAATATTCGTTAAAAATATTTGTTAAAAATATTTTTAAGAATATTCGTTAAGAATATTTGTTAAGAATATTCGTTAAGAATATTCGTTAAAAATATTCGTTAAGAATATTCGTTAAAAATATTTGTTAAGAATATTCGTTAAGAATATTCGTTAAAAATATTTGTTAAGAATATTCGTTAAGAATATTCGTTAAAAATATTTGTTAAGAATATTCGTTAAGAATATTCGTTAAAAATATTCGTTAAGAATATTCGTTAAAAATATTTGTTAAGAATATTCGTTAAGAATATTCGTTAAAAATATTCGTTAAGAATATTCGTTAAAAATATTTTTTAAGAATATTTGTTAAGAATATCCTCAAGAAAATACAATCTATGTTTTTGAATTTTTTAGATGAGGATTTCTTATTCGTATCATTTGGATCCTTTGGACTACTGTTCTCATGTTTCGGTTAATGTCACCTCTGTCCTTCTTCAGAGGTATCTTGTCGAACTGAAGATGCTTTCTTTTGAACTAAGGAATCTGCACGGAATTTCGAACGAAATCATTTATTTAATCTACGGTTAGTAGTATGCTCTCACTCCATCTGTCATGACTGTCCTAATCAATTCGGAATTGTATTTGTCTTTTAGTGTTTCCCCCATTGAAAATAGAACTTTAAACCTCCAGAAAATTTCAACTTTACAACTAAATTTTTACCAAGTATTTTATCCACTATGCCACTAGTCTATATAAATAATATGAAATATTAGGTTGACAAGAAAGTTCTTACGGAATTTTTAATTCTGATTTCAAATGACTTTCAAATAAGTTTTCCTTATAATACCTTTATTTTATATATCATTTTAACAAGAATTTTTCGCTCAATCTAACTATGTAAAGTATAATCATTAAACTTTAATCATTTAAACTACAATTTAAACTACAATTTCTGCTCGATCTAATCATTTAATCTACAATCGTTTTAAAACAAGTTTTCAGAACGTTAAATACAAGGTGGAAAAAAGACAATTCGCACAATTTTTTATTTGAATTCAACCTAAGCCGAAAAGCTGCTGAAACAGCTCGTGATATCAACGACGCGTTTGGCCCAGGAACCACTACTGAACGCACAGCATAATGGTGGTTTAAGAGATTTGGTGGAGGCGACGAGAGTCTTGAAGATGATTAGCGTAGTGGTTGGCCATTGGATGTTGACAATCAATCAATTAAAAGCCTTAGTCGAAGCTAATCCACACACAACAGTTCGAGAACTTGCTTCTGAATTAGACGTAATGTATACGACGATCTCCAACTACTTGAAAAAGATTGGAATAACAAAACAACTTGATAAATGGGTGTTTCACGCATTGAACGACAACCAAAGAAAACGTTGTTAGGAAGTTTCATCTTCCCTTCTTTTATGCAACAAGAACAACCTGTTCCACGACCGGTTTGTGACTTGCAAGGAAAAGTGGGTTCTTTCCGGCAACCAGCGATGCTCAGCTTAGTGGTTAGACACTGACGAAGCCAGAGTTGCACGAAAAGAAGGTCATGCTGATTGTTTGGTGGTCTGCAACCGGTCTCATCCATTATAGTTTTTGAATGTAGGCGAAACCCTTACGGCGGAGAAGTGCTATCAACAAATGGATTAAATGCATCAGAAACATCGACAACAATACCCAGCATTAGTCAACAGAAAAGGCCAAATTCTCCTCCATGACAATGCCCGACCGTACATTGCTAAACCGACTTTGCAGGACTTGAACTAATTGGGCTGCGTAACGCTGCCTTACTCGCCATACTCTCCAGACCTCTCACCTACCGACTACTACTTCTTCAGTCATATGTGAGAAATGCTTCAAAAACTTAAGCGATATCAAAAACGACTTCATCGACTTCATCGCCGCCAGTACGCAGGATTTTTACGTTATTGTCATAAATATACTTGTTTTGCATTGACAAAAATGTGTTGATTCTGATGGTGCTTATTTCGAGTCTAGAGAGAAAATGGATACTTCATGCAAAAATGTAAGGGCATTTATTGTGAAGCAAGAATTGAGGAGGAACGAACAGAAGCTCCCTTACACCAGCCTTGCTTCGTTCCAGTCGCTAGGGAAAATCGAGGACCACTGAAAGCAATTACCAAGATAAGCAGAACGTCCTCCAACGTACAGCATCTGCTATTTACAAATGGTCACCAATTTAATAGTGATCAGGCTTAACGTTGATTTCTTTTGTGTGTTAACATGATTATGATGCAGGCATATATTTTGATTCAAAATGGCGTGATATAAACATCTAAGGTATTTACAGCTTCTCTTACAATTTTCGGATTTTTAATCATGTCAAAACGCACTATCTCCTTTTGATGGATTGACTGTTGCTATTTCTTCCGATAAGTTAAGGGCAAAAGAAATTCACTAATTGATATAATAATTAAGTGATTGATTTTGTGCTACGAAAAAGATACTATCAAGAATTGTAATGCCAACCGAATTAAAGGAATAAATTATAAGATGGTCAACATCATGAAATTTGGAATATAGACTTTTGTCATTTATTCATTATATTGTGATGTAATTACATTGAGCTTCGTAAATAAGTATTATAAGGAAATAAAGTGTATTTCCACAGAAAAAAATATGTGTGTGTGTGTATGTGTGTGTGTGTGCGCGCGCGCGCTAACTGGCAGCCCCGCTTTGCCTGGTCGTACAATACGCTAAAACATTATATTTTAATTCATGCAAATTGCATATGTATTCAGGTAAGTGGGTATGTATAATACGTCAAGGAGATGAACGCAACTGCCTTGCACAGTTCCAGGTCATTGTTGGGCAAAGTGAGCAACTGTTGCCTCCCTTTGATAAACTGAATAGTTACCATACAGAAAAGAGACAGTAGATGTATTCCTTAACCATGTTGAAGGCAATATATCTAGGAAAAAGCTGATCTGTTGAAAAACCAAACTTGTTAAATTGTGCCATTGGCCCTGCACAGCAATATTATAGTGATACTGTTACAAAACAGCACACCAACCTTCAGTTAGTCATGAGCCAGCACGAAAGTAGTAAGGCTTAGACAACTGTAATGAGAATATTCATGTAAGTGTGCAACCTCGTCTAAAGATTATGAAACATAAAAATATAGAATAGTCAGCAAAGAAAAGAATTATTTTTTATTTAACCTTTAATTAAGGCCCTGACAGATACTAGTATGGCGGATACGAGAGAACCTGAGAGTAGTGCTAACAACGTTGATTATCCTACACTCTACAATACTTCGAAAGTCAGGCTACAACACTTTCCCAGAACTACCCTCCTGTGGAATATTGTTTTGATGGCCTGCTTCCCGTTCGAATACAACATGATAGCATTCAAATCCAATGTAAACAAATTCTTTTTGGTCGTCCCTACAAATAATCAAATTCTACCTAATTTACACCATTCACGATTACTACACTACCACCTTATATTCAATAACCCTTATCCTCGAGTGACCTTCGGCCCTTGATAAGTGGTGATTCTCAAGTAAAATAATATATGCAGTTTTATGATATACTCAGAAAAGCTGAACGTAAATAGAAAGAAAGTTTAAATAGTTGATTGGGTTGGGAAATAGCATCAGTAAAAAATGTAAAAAGTGCTGGGGAAAATGCATTGGGTGATAGTAGGTTGTATAAAGTCGAATGCATTACCCAACGATATCTAAGGCTGTTAAGTGTTGTGTCTGGGACAATAACTTGAAAAGCATATTACTGTAACACAAGCTATTAAACAAGTACGTCCGCAAACCAACTTTTTAGATGCGTAAAGATCCTGGGTATTAGATTTATGTACGTGTACAGAATGAAATGTGCGCCGCAATGCAATGCATAAACAACGGAACACGAAGTTGCACACATGACGGTAGTAATAAATCTGCTGGGGTATTATTTAGCAAATATTGTGTGTCTCTAATCTGACGGCTTCGAGTTGTGTGGATCATATTAAAAACACATTCATCATTTTACGACAACTGACATCGTCGACAAGGTCATAGAAAGTCTGGTGCAGTTTACCGTCCGCTGATTTTTGTATACGCAAAAGAAACGAAAAAAAGACACCTAGTAAATGCGTGTGTAGTAAACTTACTAGAAATAAGATGTCAGCCATATTAGAAAGACTAGAAATCCTGAATTAAAATACAAATTTGATTATAGAAGTCGAGGTGTTAGTGTTCGATGATTATTTACAAAAGTTCATGAATAACCGTAGTCGAGGACGATCAATAAAAATATGATCAGGTAAATAGGACGATCAATAAAAATATGATCAGGTAAATTTGGATTTTAACTGCATTTCTCCAAATGTCTGTGCGGCCTTCTAGAAATCTACATAATTTTTTAACAATGTTCTGCTTTATAAGGGAATTATTGATGGGGCTAAGCAGAAACAATGTTTGTTTGTTTGCTTATACTTAACGATCTATCAACAAATCTATAATTATTTAAGGTCATGTACAGTTTGCGGGAAGTCATTTTGTGCATGTTCCTGAGTTGTAATATTTTTAATTTGTGTAGTGCGTTGGTTGTCTTATATAATGCTACACCTGCCGATCGGTAGTATACTGTTTGTTATGATTTATTCGATTCAGTGTCAGTTAGTCGTTATATTCTTCGTTTGGTTGTTCTGCTTTTGTATTAGTGGTTTTCCTGAGATATTGTGTGCACCAAGTTTGGGAGATTGGTTTATATTTTGGTGAATGAGTTTATTTCTTTTAGAAAGTCTATTATTTTGGATGGTTCTATTTTGTTCAAAAGGTGTTTAAGGCTGGACTCATGATATATTATCTTTGGATACGAGACAAAGTCAACACACTCTAGTAATATATCTTGTATGTTGTGCATAACGGAGGTTGGCGCCTTCCAATAGGTACAATAGGTGTGTTATATGAGTGAAGTCTATGTAAGGTCGATGTAGTATAACTTCTTTTTTAGTTAAAATTGTTTTTAGTTGCCATCTTCCAATGATTGGTTTGATATTTTATAGTTTATTGTTTACACATTGCAAACTATTCCTCTTGCCATTTGTTGGTGATCATTTGTTTTAATTTGAAGTTTGTAGTTTGTAAATGGTAATGAAATCGTTTCCAAAGAAATTTCTCTTCAAAATTTGCAGAACCGCAACGTCAGTCCTCAAAGGGTATTGACGGTGAATAATGTACGGGGTGCCTTTAATAAGTTTTCAGGCATTTTATACAAACATTTAAAATTGTCTTGAAAATCCAATGTGCAATTGCGATACATCTTATGAGATGATTGAACACATTTTATGATTTCAGATTAACATGAACAGCCACAGTAGGAATTGGAATACACCCTACTAAAGCCTGATTGTCACAACTGGTGAATTTAAAAAATGCAAGCTGGACGTGAGGACACTTTAGAAGAACGATATGCAATAAAATTCTGTTTAAAACTTGGAAAAAAACGTGGTTTTAACTGTGAAAACACTATGGAATGCTTCAGACTTGCATGAATCGAGCATCAGTTTTTGAGTGATATAAGAGATTCAAGGAAAGCAGGAAGTCTGTTAGAGATGATGAAAAGTAATGAGTTGATTGGCCAAATAAAGGATTTCATGGATAAGGATCGTCATGTTTCTATAGAGACAATAAGTGGTCAGTGTGTGACTGTACACACAATTTTTCATGAGGGACTGAAGATGCAGAAGATTTGCATGAATGCACCAATTTATAACTCAATCCTTATCACAGATTATTTGACCAAGATGGGCATCAAGATAGTTCCTCAACCTCCCTATTGTCCAGGCCTTGCTCCCTGTGACTTTTGGTCATTTCATAAGTTCAAGAAAAATTTAGAGGATATTGTTATCGAAAATTGAGGAGATGAAAGAGACTGTGATGAGTGTCATTGACATGCTCATACAAGAGGACTTCCATGGGGTCTTCTAGAAGTTGTTGGAACGGTACAAGTGCATTGCAGCTGGAGGAGATTACTTCAAATGGGAATACAGTTTTATGTGTTCTATTAAGAAAAGTGCCCACACGAGAAAAGCTCTGAAACTTATTGTTGTTTTTGGAACATTTCTTCTTGTGTTTTAAATTTGTGGAATCTTGACCAATCAGTTAATTATAAATCGTAAGTGGCAAATCAAGACGGACTACGTGATCGTGAGCAATGCCAATATTACCAACTATATTTTCTAGTATAAGGTTGGCTGCGTGGCCAGAAACTGTGATATACAAGATACTCGCTATGATGAGGTCTATTGTCACAATAGAGGCAAAAGCACTACCAAACACAATTTAAAATCGTTCTGCATATGCCTCGATGGGTGGACGAGGTTGGATTACACTGATAACATCATCAAATGTGAGAGACACCCAGGCCAGCAAAGTACATGTTACTACGTATCCGGATCATTCACCTGCATATGAAAGAAGGGTTTTCCGGACGTTACTGTGTCCATATAATAAAATGGGGCATGTTCTGAACTAAGATCACATATAGCATCAAAGAGTTATCTTTCCTTGAATTCACACACAGAACGTAAACAACATCATCAATGTACCCACAAAGATGATCAATGCAGTATTGCTCTGTACGTCAACTCGGCTTTGTTGATGTCACTTTCACAAGCGACTCAAGTTGCATTTGTATTCTGTTAAGACGAAATGATTTAACAACATTAGTTTTGGGGATTCGGGCTAGGACTGTTCACTGTTATCTTACATATGTATTCTAAAATAGTTATCAATCTTGTACTGAATAAACTGAAATCGCTTAACTTTTATTATATAATAAGAACTGACGTCTCACATTAATGATTTACGAATATCTTTTGTAGATAAATAAATTATTAGTTGAGAGCTGATGGTGGCAAGTAGATATTGACTGACGACTTAAGATCGAATCCAGTCAATTTCATAACATTACTTTTATTTCTGGATGTTCGTCACCTTCACATGATCCGTCCGATATCCTCTCTTCCCTTGTTTAAGACGAACTTCTGCACATTTGGAAGTTTCAAACTCCATATTTATATCTTCACTCCATTGCTGTCCGGTTTGAACCAAATAGTCAATTTCCTTTTCTGTTTTACCAGTTTCAGAGCGTCCATAAATAAGATGTGACTGATCTTTGGTCCATTCTTCTCCAGTTTGTATCTCATTATTATTATTTTTATCATCATCATCATCAGCATCATCATCATCATCATTATTCCATAAATAATCAGGGAAATCAATGCATACAACACCAAAATGTTTGTACGAATTTAACTTTAATTATCAAGTGTGTCTTTAGCATGAACATTGCGACCCAATTATAAAAACAAGAGAGGGAGAAAATGGGCTTTATCAGATTACAGCAACCATCTATGACTAATGACGTCCTGAGAACAGGTTCCTATCATTCAGACTAAATTTCAGGAGCAGTCTCCTCATAGACACCTCTTTCGTCTTCTCTTTTATTTTATTGAAAAGCATCGTATCGTTCCAGCATCCCCAGGTACTTGTAGCTTTTTGCATCAAGATCTCCTAATCTTTTACGATTTCGCAAAATGATGCTTTTCATGGCTCCTCTCTTCCCTCGTTTAAGACGAACTTCTGCACATTTGGAAATTTCAAACTCCATATTTATATCTTCACTCCATTGCTGTCCGGTTTGAACCAAATAGTCAATTTCCTTTTCTGTTTTACCAGTTTCAGTGCGTCCATAAATAAGATGTGGCTGATCTTTGGTCCATTCTTCTCCAGTTTTGGTCCATTCTTCTCCAGTTTTGGTCCATTCTTCTCCAGTTTTGGTCCATTCTTCTCCAGTTTGTATCTCATTATTATTATTATTATTATTATTATTATTAATTGTATCTCATTATTATTATTATTATTATTATTATTTAATAAATAATTAATTAATTAATTAATTAATTGGACCCGATTCTTCTCCAGTTTGTATCTGATTATTATTATTTTTATCATTATTATTATTATTATTATTATTATTATTATTATTATTATTATTATTATTATTTGCTGGACCCGTGGAAATTCCACTGTATGAAAAATAGATTTAATGAACAAGTATATTTTGATAAAGCTAACATTTTTTAGATAGCGAAAAAAATACTTTTTTGACAGAAAAACGAATAACGTGCAGCAAATATAAATTTAGTAACATTTTCATAAAAATATTGTCCATTGTATTTTAAATATAAAACCGACCTAAATGAAATAAATTAATAAGTACTAATAAATACTCAAAAACTAACATTGTGCTACATAGTTCAATGCAAATAATAAGATCAGATTGTGAGAGACAATTTTTAATTCACTCATTCAGTCCAACACTTCTTGGCATACAATGTTCTTGTTTTTGCCCTGTCTATTTCGAATGTTCCCTTTTTGTACGTAACATTTCACTGACTTCTTTCTTCGATGAGGAAGTGCTACACATAAAAATTACTACGAGTTCCTTTCTCACACGATTACAATAATAATCATATATTATTATAATGATTTTCCAAAACGAAGATACAGTAAAGGAAGCTTACTCTCATATTCTTGTCCAAAGTTTTGTTTTTTTTTGGGGGGGGTGTACAAAGCAGTTGCCATTTATCAAAGCCCAGAGGCCACTCGAAGATAAGTGTTAATGAGTATACAGTAGTCAATGAGAAAATGTTGTAGTAATTGTTAGTAGTGGAAATTTGATAAAGTGAATTACTTAGGGTGATGGCGCATCAAGAACTTGTTCATGTTAGACTTGAAGACAATCATATTATAGTCAGTTGGAAAGCAGGAAAACGGAACAGAGTTCCACAGGCGTGCAGTTCTAAGAAACAAGCTTTGTTCATGGAATATATGTTTAGGTTTAGGCACAGGTAAACAGTGGGGAAAATTATTGATAGTGGTTTCAGTTAGATGATTGTTTGTCATGAAAGTCAGGTAAGGAAGAACCATAAACTGGAGCTCACACGAGCACTTTCCATAAAAATAACCATAAATCAGAGACAGGCTTGCAACGTCGCTTCTGTCGGAAAGAGGTTGTAAGGAAGAGAAACGAGTATCTCCCACTAGGCTATGAAGTCTATTTTGAAGTCTGTCAAAGCAAGATAAGCTGTTTCTAGCAGTTCCTGCTCAGATATGGCAACAGTACTCCATCCTTAAACGTACTTGGCTCTTATACAGGTAGACAATTGTATCATCAGTGATATATCTACTGGAGTGGTAGAACAATCCCTCCATTTTTCCAGCAGCCTTGACAAGAGATTTAATGTGCGTGTTCTATCTCAGATTGGGAGTAAAGGTCAGACTTAGAAGCTTGTCAAAACATGGAGTCTCCCTAAGACGAGAGCCATTCCTTTCAATTGATACCAGACGGAGATCAGAGCATTAGTGATGGAAAGATAGAAGCTTGGTTTTATATGCATTAAAATTAACCAGCCACTTCTTTCCCCATTACACCACAGGATCAAGATTTGCAGAGAGAGAATCAGAGAGAACTTAATCGTTTACTGCCTTTGAAGTCTTGCCATAGATGGTAGTGTCATCAGCATAAATGTCTACAAATGATTTAAGTATGTGTTTTGGGAGATCATTGATGTAGATCAGGAAGAGAGTTGAGCCCGAGATGGACGCCTGAGTGACTCCAGCATTAATACTGTAAGCTTCTGGTTTCTGGCTATCAACAATTACTCTTATGAGCCTATCAGAGAGAAATGAATTAATAACTCTGTATTTAAGAATTCAGGTGATAAGTCATCTCCCTCTCAATACAGACCAATAAGTCTTCTCTGTGTTATGAGTAAGTTACTTGAATCAATATTAAATAGAGAAATAGTAAACCACCTCAGCAGGAATAACCTTCTTAGTGACACACAATATGGTTTCCGCTCTGCAAGATCTACCGCAGATGTGCTGACGGTTATATCCCACAGGATTAGTGAATCTCTTGACAAAGGCTTCCTTTCTAGGGCAATTGCTCTCGACATATCAAAGGCCTTTGACAAAGTATGGCATAAGGGTCTACTTCACAAGATTTCCAGCTACGGTATAACTGGAAATGTTTTCTCAATCATTAAATCATTTCTCTCTGATAGGCTCATAAGAGTAGTGGTAGATGGACAAAAATCGGAGGCCTGCAATATAAATGCTGGAGTCCCTCAGGGGTCAATCCTGGGCCCAACTCTCTTCCTGATCTACATCAATGACCTCCCTAAACACATACTTAAATCATTCGTTGACATCTATGCTGATGACACGACCATCTACGGCAACACATCAAAGGCTGTAAATGACGAAGTTCTCTCGGATTCTCTCTCCTCTGATCTCGAGCGCGTGGTTCAGTGGGGGAAGATGTGGCTAGTTACCTTTAATGCATCCAAAACCAAACTCCTATCCTTACATCATCAACGCTCTGATCCCCAGCTGGCATCAATTGTGATGGATCGCTCTCGTCTGGGTGAGGCCCCGTGTTTTGACAAGCTTCTGGGTTTGACCTTTACTCCTGATCTGAAATGGAACACGTACATCAAGTCTGTGGCCAAGGTCGCAGGAAAGATGGTGGGATCCTTCTACCGCTCCAGAAGATATCTCACTACTGATGCAATTCTCTATCTATATAAAAGCCAAGTACGGCCAAGGATGGAATACTGTTGCCATATCTGGGCAGGAGCTGCCAAAAACAGCCTATCATGCCTTGACAGAGTACAAAATAGACTTCGTGGTTTAGTGGGGATGCCCTTTTCTCTACCCTGCAACCCCTCTCCCACAGAAGAGACGTTGCGAGCCTATCCTTGTTTTATCGTTATTTTCATGGCAGGTGCTCGTCTGAACTCCAATCCCTGGTCCCCCCTCACCAATCTTTCACGAAAAACACCCGTCTAGCTGAATCCACTGTGAAAAATTTCCCCCACTCTATATCTGTGCCTAAATCAAAACGCGGATTTCATGAGCAAAGCTTCTTTCTTAGAACTGCACGCCTGTGGAACTCTGTTCCGTCTGCCTGCTTCCCTCCGGACTACAACTTGGATGTCTTCAAGTCTAATGTTAACAAATTCCTAATGAACCGCCCCCCTAATTAAACACTTCATAAAATCTCCTCACTAACGTGATGTACTTACAATAACCCTTATCCCTGAGTGGCTTCCGGGCCTTGATAAGTGGTGATCACTGTGTAAAAAAAAAAAAAAAAAAAAAACTCAAAAGACATTTCCAGCTATACCGGAGCTGGAGATTTTGTGAAGTAGACCTTTATGCCATACTCTATCAAACGCCTTTTATATGTCCAGGGCAATTGCCCTAGAAAGGAAGCCTCCATCGAGAGATTCGCTAATCCTATGAGATATAAATGTTAGCATATCTGCTATTGATCTAGCAGAACAGAAACCATATTGCATGTTACTGAGGAGGTTATTTTTGCTCAGGTCTATTTATGGTGGTTAGGATAGAGCACACACTTCTATTCAAAACCCTGTTTGTTATTTGCCAAAATTGGTGGGAACCAAGTGACTGCTTAGTTACTTTGGATTTAGCAGACTGAACATACAACTCTCTCATTTTCTTTATTACTCTTTTACAGTGGGTGCTTGCAGTCCTAAAGGTGGCTTTAGTCTCAGTACATATATTACGTTGGAAGCAATGGAAATAGTGATTTCTGTGCGCAATGGCAGCAACACATTCTGGAGAGAACCAGGGCTGGCAGTTAGGTTTTTGCTGGAATATTTTGGAGGGTATGAAGCGGTATATACCTACAATTACCCATTCCGTCAGGTCTGATACTATGGAGGAAACATGGAACACAGAGGTAGATCTGATATAAATGTACGAAAGCTATCTCAATCAGCCATAGAGTATCGATATACTGTACGATGGAGAGGAATGTTAGGGAACTTATTACATTTTTTTTTTTATCTTAACTGAGACAACCGGTTATAAGATTGGCCTATTTAAAGCCAAATTTCACGAATTTGTCCTTTTTTTAAGCAGTTTGGCCCCGAAAAATTGTATTTGGTCTTTCTTAAAGCGTAATGTACGGACAAACTAAGGAAGGAACAAGCAGAATATTATATAGTTTATTATTATTATTATTATTATTATTATTATCATTATTATTATTATTATTATTATCATTATTATTATCATTATTATTATTATTATTCACTAGAAGTTCTCACAGAGATCATCATCAGAGATTACTGTGGTGTTTCCTTAAATCTGCATGACAAGCCTCTCAAAGATTTCCTGTACTTTCCCCCACTTTTGGTAACTATTGTCAATGACTTGGCATTATCGCAACAGCCACGTAGCATTAATTTCACATTGGCAATGACCATTGGTCTTCACTGAAATATGGGTGACAATAAACCTGTACTAGATCTAAGTATTCTTAACACTTATTAAGTGGGGGTCTGGTTAATGCTCTTTCTTATCAGTCCTTCCGTTCTCCTTGACCCTTCACGAAAATTTTGTGTGATATCAATCGAGGCTGATGCCTTTTATTGGGAGGGGGGCACAGTTTGTGAGATTTTTGCAATTTCCTTTTATATTATTATTATTATTATTATTATTATTATTATTAGTAGTAGTAGTAGTAGTAGTAGTAGTAGTAGTAGTAGTAGTAGTAACTGATTTATTTACTAAAAATTTCTAAAGTAGAAAAAATAAAAACTCGGATATCTATGTATGCTATAAACGAATCAACTGTTAGTTCCGCAGAGTGGCTTCTTGATCCCTGAAAATTATGTAAACAAAAATCATTTGATGAAAACAAACTTAAAAATCAGATAAACATAATTTTACTTACTTGAATAAAGAGCAATGCGTATTTCTTTTGCGCATACGACGTCGGATTATAATGAACTGTAAAGCAAAAGCCTTTAACCTGACTGGGGTTAAATTCTCCTTCCTCGGGGGTCACGGAAATCTCTGGATCGCTGTCTGACGTTAGGATTGCAACAAACTTTTGTGGATATCTACAAATGTTATTCACGAACAAACATTTTCAAATTTAGAATGTTTGCATCTTATTTCTTTCATATAAATATATACAAAAAAACTTCAAGACACTTCTGCAGTTTAGCTTTATTCGTTGTTTTTTGTTTTTGTTTATTTTTTTGAAGAGTTCAATCCGCCACAAATGCAGACAATCATAAAAATTTTTCTAGAAATGGGCGTATTTTTTTTTTTTTTTTGCAAATAAACTCATCCTTGTTCTAATTTATTCAAAATGTTCATTCATTAGGGAAAAAAATTATGTATTTTCCATTAGAGATTGGTTTAAATTATGTATAAATCTTATTTAATCTGGAAACTGGACAGGGTTCAAAAGAGAGTCGCCAATCCTGGACTGTCATTTAGGCTTCAGCCTGAGTCCCATTAAGGAAATGTTGCATCCCTCTGCCTGTTCTACAAGTATTTTAATGATGGATGCTCCGACGAACTACAAGCCCTTGTACCTCCTCGACGTAAATATCCCCGACAAACCCGACAAGCAGTAACCCCTACATAGTACAGATCCCTATATGTAAGAAGGCCTTCTACTCTAATAGTTTCTTCCTCAGAACTGTTAGAGTTTGGAACGCCCTTCTGGGTTTTTGCTTTCCTAACTGTGCTGGCATGCAGAAGTTCAAGTGTAATATGAACAAACATCTTGCTGCTCAACTCCCTACATAGCAACATTGCAATAGCCCACAACATCAAAGTGGCACTGTACCTTGTTTGGGGTGAAAATGGAATAAAAAAAACTGTTTGAGCAAAGTCACTAAATCATGGTGTGAATTTATTGTGAGGAAAAAAAATTGTGTATGCATAAAAACGTTTTTTGTTGTTAAATATTATTGTATGAGTTAAAATCTATTGAGAAATACACATTTTGTATTGAGAAATACACGCCTTAAATATGTAAACATTAAATACATTTATCAAAACTGGCCCAAAAGACGGCCATTTCTTTGATAACTTGCTATTTTTTAGCTAATATTTACATACTTGAATTGTATATTTCTCATTACAAAATGTGTATTTCTCTATATATTTTAATTTGAAAAGATTATGTAATAACATTTAACAACAATAACAAAATTTTAACGCCTATAATCTCGCAATAAACTCCCATCGCGATTTAGTCATTCGGACATTGTTTTGTCCCATAGAACCAAAGGTATGAGCATTTCAATATTCAAATTTAGCTACGGATAGAGATATCTACACATGCACACGCGCACACACACACACATATATATATATATATATATATATATATATATATATATATATATATATATATATATATATATATATATATATATATATTAGCAGGCCGCCCAACATTGCCCGGTCGTAAAATACGCTTAAATATATTTTTATTAATACAGATTTTGTCATTATTATTATATTATATCAGACCCAATATATAAAAAGTTTAAAAAAAATAACTTGTGTGCCACCACCGAGAATCGAAACCAAAAGGGTTAGTTTACAATTTACTTTTTTTCTTTGACGTTAATTCCTGATCTATTAAGACATGTTGGCAACAAGGCTAAAAATTAAAACATGAACCAATAGCCACAACGTTACGCATGCATATTCGCAATCCTGTCGTTCGACCATCACCTGGTAAATTCCATTTTTTTAATTTTCACATTTTGCACCGATTTTCTCTGGCTAAAACCTAAATATAAAGTTCTGCATGGATTCGAATATCCTATATATTAAGTTTCATGTATGTAGGCCAAAATCTGACAGACGAGTTCGGTAAGCAAATCTTTTAAACAAATATATGTACGCATGCGTAAATATATATAGAAAGGGTTTTGTGTTTACTATAATAATTTTATGCAAATATTACGCAAGTATAAACCATTTAGAATAGCTGCACGAATATAATTACACGTAATAGTTAACTAAAGATGATCATCCCATAAGAAAACCAAAAAAACTAATAGAGAATTCATTAAAATGAATGTTTAAAAGAATATTCAAATTAGCTAGATCTTTTGCTAGTGGATGCAATTTCACGACCCATATATAACGAAGTTGTATTTTCTGTTTTTAATAAATAGAAAAACGGCTTGCCATTTTTCTATTGTTCTTGGCCTTCGGGCCAAGATCAAAGTGTATTAAGTAGGTAGAACCACAATACCCCATAGAGTTTATGTGGTATTGTGGTAAATGTTGCCAGGCAAGAGTAATCTTCCAAAGTTCTAAATTACTATAGTTACATAAACACTGCACCCTCACCCTCCCCAAACTTTTTGTAGGGCCTTGTGCCTAAGTTTTTGTTTGTGAAATTTTAGTTTTAATTGTTAAAAGATTTATTGTAACTTTTTTGAAATCGGAATAAACTATATAAACAAGATCAAAGTGTAGTATCTGTTCCGATGCTACTCTTAAGATAATTTGTCTCGCTCAATGGAGGGGAAACGCTCTAAACTGAGACAATTATTATTTTTGGTCCCAACCAGAGTGCCCTTTTTGCCCTTCTTTCGAAGAGCTGGTTTAACCCCACATTAAAAATGACCTTGTGTCACATTTTGCTTTTATGGGGAAGAAAATAAATACTAATAAAGAGAAAAAAGGATTTTCAATATGAATATCAGTGAATATCTTTTTTTTTGTTTGTTTTGCTCAACACACACCTCCAAACACCCGGGCAACGCCGGCCAACGCCGGGCAACGCCGGGTAACGCCGGGAAACACTGGGCATGCAAGCTAGTTTACTTTAAAGACCAAGAGAATATTTCTCGTTTCGTGCACACTTGGCAGTTGGACTGACGTATAAGCATGCTCTTTATTTGTTGTATTTAATTTTCTGTTCAATAAATTTTGTTTCCACTAAAAATACAAATTCTTACAGCATGTGTTAGCTTTCTTGTAGGCCCTTACCGATCCACAACACTTATATTGTCAGGCAGGCACATTCAGTTTCACGACTGACACATAGTTTTGGTTATTATTAGGAAATGATGATTGAGACAGATGAGCTTTCTTTGATGAAGTGACTATTAGCAGAATGTATTGACATAAATAAATACGAGGTGCCTTCAATAAGTTTCCAGATATTTTTCTACAGTCATTTAAAATTGTCGTAGACACTTGAAAATTTTATATGTTATTGCTATACACCTTATGAGATGACCGATAATTTTTTATGATTTCAGGTTCAAATGAACAGCTACAGCAGGAATTGGAATACATTCTACTAAAGAATTATTGCAACAGCTGGTGAATTTCAAAAATGTAATCTGGATGTGAGGACACTTTAGAAGAACGATATGCAATAAAATTCTATTTTAAGCTTAGAAAAAAAATGCCACAGAAAACGTATGGAATGCTTTAGACTGTTTTTGGACCATCTTGCATGAATCAAGGATCAGTTTTTGAGTGGCATAAGAAATTTAAAGAAGGCAGGGAGTCTGTGGGGATGATGAGAGGTGTGGGAAGAGTAAGGAAGTCAGAACATCAGAGTTGATTGGCCAAATAAAGAATTTCAGGGATAAGGACCGTCGTGTGTCTATAGGGACAATAAGTGCAGTTTGATGTCAGTGTGGAAACTGCACACACAGTTATTCACGAGGAATTGAAAATGCAGGAGATTTGTGTGAAGTTTGTCCCAAGAGTGACCCATCCTTGTTACAAACTATTTTACCAAGATAGACATCAAGGAAACCCTTAGAGGCTGTCGTTATGAGAAAATTGAGGCGATGAAAGAGGTTGTGATGAGGATTATTGACACGCTCACATGAGAGGACTCCATGGGACCTTCCCGAAGTTGTTTGACTGATACAAATACATTGCGGTAGGAGGGGATTACTTCGGAGGGGACAAGAGTTTCATGTGCGTACTATCAAGAAAAGTGCCGATACGAAAAAAGTCTGAAAACTTATTGAAGGCACCTCGTATATCGATATATGTTATTGTAATAAAGATGATTGTTTACTTACGCTCCATGTGCTTTAAGAAAGAAATTGACAGTGACTTTACTGTACATGGTTTGCGCTTCAATTTTGATGACGTCATCAATGTCTGGATCCCCAGCAGAAAATAGAATTGGAAAACGCCAAAGACATCCACCTTTTTTATAGATCATGAGATGAGCATATTGCCTAAAAATAAACAAAAATGGATTATTATGTAATGTTAGTTGTATTTAGCCGGGATTACAGCAAAGTCAATTTAGTATTTCGTTTGCATATAAATTTATATATAAATCAGATGACTGTCTTGTCGAATTAATTTTTCCGATGCCTTTTTAGTTTGGTTTCTTTGCAAAATTTTGGGTCTAAACATTTGAAATTTTGCATAAAGGATATTTAGACATGTCGTTCATCAAATTCCATCTGTGATTGTTTACAATACCACGTCAGCTGATATTTGGGTATGACGGTCTTAAACAGTTTTTCTTCTGTAATAGATAAAAAGAGAAGAATATTTACAGGTGAATAGTTTATGTTACATTGGCCGGTGAAACGTAAAATATTCCCCTGTAAAACTTTTTCTTTTTCATCTATAGCAGAACAACTATTTTTAGATCGAATTTTTTGGATTTTCGATACTTATCGGATTGATTTCTGTAAAAACATATCTAAGAATACTGTCAGACATATAAATTACCATTGTTTGAGATTTGAAAAAGATAGGCTCAGTCGTTTCGGAACCTATAAGGAAGGAAAGAACTCACATACACACACACAAACACATAAAGTGACTTTTATATAATAGTAGAGATAGAGATAACAATAAAGGCTTATCTATCCCAACCATTATCAATGGACCAGAGGTCATCTCGTCAGCGTCAGACAAGGCCAAACTATTTGCAAAGAACTTTGCAGCTAATTCTACCCTATGCAACGAAGGCCATCAACTCCCCATATTTCCTCCTATAACACAGAACAAGCTAGGTAACATACAAATATCCGTGCATGAGGTCGCCAAGCTAATCAAGAACCTAGATTCCAGTAAAGCAACTGGCCCTGATGGCATCCTAATTATAGTGTTAAAAAAGCTTCAACCAGAACTTGCTCCCATACTTACGAAACTATTTAAGCGCTGCCTTAAGGAGAAGTGCTTTCCGACTCCCTGGAAGATCTCATCAGTTTGCCCTGTATTTAAGAATTCAGGTGATAAGTCATCTCCCTCTCAGTACAGACCAATAAGTCTCCTGTGTGTTATGAGTAAGTTGCTGGAATCCATATTAAATAGAGAAATAGTCAACCACCTCAGCAGGAATAACCTTCTTAGTGACACACAATATGGTTTCCGCTCTGCAAGATCTACCGCAGATGTGCTGACGGTTATATCTCACAGGATTAGTGAATCTCTTGACAAAAGCTTCCTTTCTAGGGCAATTGCTCTTGACATATCAAAGGCCTTCGACAAGGTATGGCATAAGGGTCTACTTCACAAGATTTCCAGCTACGGTATAACTGGAAATGTTTTCTCAATCATTAAATCATTTCTCTCCGATAGGCTCATAAGAGTAGTGGTAGATGGTCAAAAATCGGAGGCCTGCAATATAAATGCTGGAGTCCCTCAGGGGTCAATCCTGGGCCCAACTCTTTTCCTGATCTACATCAATGACCTCCCTAAACACATACTTAAATCATTCGTTGACATCTATGCTGATGACACGACCATCTACGGCAACACATCAAAGGCTGTAAATGACAAAGTTCTCTCCGATTCTCTCTCCTCTGATCTCGAGCTCGTGGTTCAGTGGGGGAAAATGTGGCTGGTTACCTTTAATGCATCCAAAACCAAACTCCTATCCTTACATCATCAACGCTCTGATCCCCATCTGGCATCAATTTTGATGGATGGCTTTCGTCTGGGTGAGGCCCTGTGTTTTGACAAGCTTCTGGGTTTGACCTTTACTCCTGATCTGAAATGGAACACGTACATCAAGTCTGTGGCCAAGGTCGCTGGAGAGATGGTGGGATCCTTCTACCGCTCCAGAAGATATCTCACTACTGATGCAATTCTCTATCTATATAAAAGCCAAGTACGTCCAAGGATGGAATACTGTTGCCATATCTGGGCAGGAGCTGCTAAAAACAGCCTATCTTGCCTTGACAGAGTACAAAATAGACTTCGTGGCTTAGTGGGGAATGCCCTTTTCTCTACTCTGCAACCTCTCTCCCACAGAAGAGACGTTGCGAGCCTATCCTTGTTTTATCGTTATTTCCATGGCAGGTGCTCATCTGAACTCCAATCTCTGGTCCTCCCTCGCCAATCTTTCATTAAAAACACCCGTCCAGCTGAATCCACTGTGAAAAATTTCCCCCACTCTATATCTGTGCCTAAATCAAAATGTGGATTCCATGAACAAAGCTTCTTCTTAGAACTGCACGCCTGTGGAACTCTGTTCCGTCTGCCTGCTTCCCACCTGACTACAACTTGGATGTGTTCAAGTCCAATGTTAACAAATTCCTAATGAACCGCCCCCTTAAGTAAACACTTCATCAAATCTCCACACTAACGTAATGTACTTGCAATAACCCTTATCCCTGAGTGGCTTCCGGGCCTTGATAAGTGGTGATCACTGTGTAAAAAAAAAAAAATCTCCATTCATCCATTCACTACATTTGCATGAATAAGAAACTTTTATCAAGTCTGTCCAATCGTCGGTTTGTCCGATATTTTAAGTCGCGTGCAAGCTACTTTATAAGTCACTCCATCAGTCGGTTGGTCGGTCTGTCGGTCGGTCTGTCCGTAACACTTTTGTGCTTGGACTTTTTGGTTAAGATCAAAGGTCTGTTGTTAATAGATGCTGTTCTTAGGTTTTTAAGCTTTTCTTGCCCTTTTGGCCAAGATCAAAGTGTAGTATCTGTTCCGGCAGATACTGCACTTAAGATAATTTGTACCAGTCAATGGAGGGGAAACCCTCTATACTGGGACAATTATTATTTTTGGTAACCAGAGTGACCCCTTTTTGCCTACTTTTAGGGGAGCTGGTTTTTACCTCACATTAAAAACGGCCTTGTGCCTAATTTGCTCTGTGGGGGAGCAAATAAATACCATCTGTTCCGGCAGATACTGCACTTAAGATAATTTGTACCAGTCAATGGAGGGGAAACCCTCTATACTGGGACAATTATTATTTTTGGTAACCAGAGTGACCCCTTTTAGGGGAGCTGGTTTTTACCTCACATTAAAAACGGCCTTGTGCCTAATTTGCTCAGTGGGGGAGCAAATAAATACCATCTGTTCCAGCAGATACTGCAAGCAAAGACCATATGTGGGGGCGACCCCACATATAAGACCTTGGTCAATGTAGGGGCAACCCTTCATACCAATTGTCACTACCCAGCTCCCCTACTCCCCGGGGAGTTGGTCCCCATTTCCCCTTCACTCCTCACATTAAAAATCGGCCTTGTGCCTAATTTGCTCGGTGGGGGAGCAAATAAATACCATCTGTTCCAGCAGATACTGCAAGCAAAGACCATATGTGGAGGCGACCCCACATATAAGACCTTGGTCAATGTAGGGGCAATCCTTCATACCAATTGTCACGATCCAGCTCCTCTACTCCCCGGGAAGTTGGTCCCCATTTCCCCTTCACTCCTCACATTAAAAATCGGCCTTGTGCCTAATTTGCTCGGTGGGGGAGCAAATAAATACCATCTGTTCCGGCAGATACTGCAAGCTATGACTAGCTATGACTAGCTATGACTAGCAAAGACAAGATGTGGGGGCAACCCCACATGCCTGACCTTTAACCAGTTCCCATTTCCCACCTCTCGGGAGCTGGTCCCCTTTTTCCCTTCCCCCTCCCTTCACTCCTCACATTAAAAATTGGCCTTGTGCCTAATTTGCTCGGTGGGGGAGCAAATAAATACCATCTGTTCTTACTACATGCTGTATTTATGTTTGTAACTTTGTGATATAAAGTGGGTAATCAGTTTTCTGTATTAATTTAATGTAAAATGATCACCCACTTAACAACCAGTTAGTCTCAAAGCCATTCAAGTCATTCTCCAGATCATTCTAGTTATTTTTTAAGGATTCCAGTTATTTTTTAAGCATTCAAGTCATTCTTAAGTTCATTAAAGTCATTCTAAGTCATTTACTTTTTATTTATTTAAGTAATTTCAGCCCATTTTTCGGTCATTTCAGTTTATTATAAAGAATTTCATGTCAATTCTTCGTTCACGCATTCATTCATTATACGAGAGCACGCGACTAATGGCTATCGGCCTTGTTCAGTATCATCTAAACTCCTATGTCTATCCTTTACGTGTAAGTTATTTTAAGATCATATTATTTCCTGTTAAAAAAAGGCGCTTTAATGAGAACACATCTTAAAAAAAAAATTTTTTTGTTGTTTTTATTTTGTTGTTTTTTTTTTTTGATTCTTGTAAAACAAGTTACTAACTTTTTTTTACTTTCGAAACTCTCAGATGGGAAAGAAAAAATATGTGAAACTTACTCAATGCATTTTTGCGGGGTGAATTCTATACCAAAAATTAATCGAACGTTCGATGTATGTGGTTCCTTTTTAGTGATCATGAGTTTTATTTTCACAGTGTCTTTCAAATCAGATCGTGCTTGTTGGTTGGGGAATTCGAAATCGTAACTGATTTCAGGAAGTGCTGCGACTGAAAAAATAAAAAATATACGTAGAGAAAGTTTATAAATCAAATAAATACAAAATTATACACACACACATACACACACACACACACAAATCGATGGATTGCCTATTCTAGTTAGGGACCCATTGCGGTGCACAAGGAGGAAGCTTTACTTGCCTCCCTTTATTGACTTAGTCCACAATACATTGTAGCCTATTTTGCACTGTAGAGAACCTAAGGTTTATTTTATAAAATTATTTTTGATATATAATTATTTGAATTAAAGTTTTAAATGCAAAAGTCAGGTATCATTATTCAAATGATCTCTAAACAGAATCATTAATTTTCAATGTGCCCCTGTCATATCAAAGAACTTACTGTTGATTTTATATGCCTGGCCTTACTACTTCTGCGTTGATAATGGCTTGAATATAAGTTTAAAATTAAAATGTTAGGTATCATGGTACAATTTTGTTTTAAACTGCGTTTTTACGGTACAAAGTTTGTACAAGTTTCAAATAATCAAGTCGTACAAGTATTGTAGAGTTCTTTCGAACAATATCTCGTCAAGAGACAATTGTTATTGAACAAAATCAATAATAAATGATAAAAAGCACCAAAAAGAAAATCAATTTGCCGATAAAATTTGTGAATCCGCGTTTAAAAATAAATTTCATGTGTCGATTTAAAATGTTTGAAAGCGTTACTTTAGAGAGAAAGCCAATCATTTTTCCACAAAAAAAGGATCAGTGATCTTACAAAGTGTTTTTCTTGATAAGGAGAACACTCATGCGAGAAAATAACGATGGATTTCAAAATTGTCAGATGAGAAACAAAATCGACATCTCTTGAAGCATTCTATTTTATATTAACTGACAAATCAAGCATTATCAGCTAAGTGCTGGCCAGTGCAAGATTCCAAAACTGTAGGAACCAGATCCACGTTGTTTAATTTTGGATGAGTTATGTTGGTTTATTCGAGTTTCTAAATGTAATATACATATAGTACATCCAATTTAACCAGCATTGTACTGGCTATTGAATAAACAACCAATATTACTTTTTAGTATACACCAAAATATTATTGGAGAAAGACTGAAAAGCAAATCTTGTAGCAAAAATCAAACAACGGAAAACCCCAAATGATTACCTTTTTAGTGTTTGCTTTTGACCGATAGCATTTATTCAACGAAGTGTGCTTGGAAGACTTGAATTCTACAACTATTTTTATTCAGTCCTAACTTGCTTCACATACTCTGCTACTCTGCCAATTTGGGTCTTAAAATTTCAATTCGCGACTAATGTCACCTCTCCAAAATACGATCGTAGTTTGATAATTGCAATTATTTTATGATGCAGATCAAAATTCTCTCATTCGAATAACCGTTGCTATTAAAGATTTCCTTTTTCTTATTCTTCATGTATTCTGTTGCGGGAATAAATCATGAGCGCTTAGTCCACTGGGTGTAAATTAGACGTAACTTTCTTTGGTGCGAAGGATATACATTAGTTAGAAAGTCATCTTCAGATCTTTATATAAAATCATTTAAAAAGGAGGATACAATATATCATCGAAAACAAAGAGGGTAGACCTTGTTCATTGATTCAAACCTTTTCTTGGCTTTAAAAATTTCTACTGGACGACAATTAGCTGATAATGCTTGCTATGTCAATGAAAATAAAAATAGAGCAATTCAAAATATTGTACCGAGATGAGGGTCTGCTTCTCACGGTGGATAAAATTATTTTGATTGCACTGAAAATTTAATTAAATGGCACATAACTTCTTAGTCTTTGATGCAAAATTTCATTCAGAGAAAGACTTGTGGATGTCATTTTGCTGTAGATGCTAGTCATGAAGCTTCCTAGATTTCTCAAAAATATCTAAAACGGTGAAGAAGTTATCTTTCTCCACTTTTAAAAGTAACATTTTCATGAATTGAATTAAAGTTTTTATGGATATTTAAAGTTTCGCTATGGGGCGAGAAATTAACACATATGTGCCCTCAACATATCGAATAAAGACACTTTACTTACGCACTTATTTAAACAATATGCGTTCAAAATAGCCAACATAAATATTCGCTAATAACGCTTGGGACCGAAAATAAAGTGTTTGCCTCAGGAACACGCTCCTGGAATTCTGAGATCAGACCTAAGTGAATTTAAACCCAATTACAGTACCAGAGATTGTTAAGTCCGGTGAGCTTGAAAAATCATATTCGCTCACGTCTGAAGTAAATAAAAAAAAAGAACAGCAATACTCGATATCAAGTTTATTGTCAACATATACATTGCCATTATTTGGGGAATAATTTTGTGCTGTCCTTGTAACGTTACCCATGTTTACATACGAGACCAACACATTGTATGCAAAGTACGTCGCAAGGAACATAAGGCAAGTAATATAGCCAATCCTTTATGTAACAACGATATTTATTCCGGTTACTTTCCCGAATGAAACGGGACTGTATTCCTTCGCTCTGACTTCTGTCCTCTCGAACGTGCACGTCGTTTTCTGCACACGTTCTTTTTTTAGTCTTGTACTTTTTCCCTACCGTGATGTACTTCACACACGGCTCGGCATTTGTACCTCTGCGTCTGCGCCCTGTTACATCCTTACTTCAAACTAATTTTTTTTTTTTTACAATCTAAAATAGAAGTATGAATACAATGGTTTCTTACAGTTTAGGTAATAGTCTTGAATAAACTGTTCCGGTTTTAAAACTTGTGCCCATAAATTGTTTTCTATGGTTTCCAAATTTAAGTCGACTTTTATCTCTAACTGAGTTTTCAGTTTCGTCCGCATCTTACACGAGAGATTCGATTCAGGCATTTGACTGATGTGAACAAATTCAGGGATTCCGATCAGAGGGAAACACCAATCAATCGAAGGCTGGTCTCTAAAAAGGGAAAAATAAGAAAGAAATTATTTACAAGTGGAAAACTTAAAATCTTAAAAGGTAATGGCTACTCTCTACTAAAACTGATATAAATTATTTTAAATAAGTTGAGAAATCTAGCGATGTTTGACATGCTAGAAAAATCTAGCGATGTTTGACATGCTAGTAAAATCTAGCGTTGTTTGACATGCTAGTAAAATCTAGCGTTGTTTCACATGCTAGTAAAATCTAGCATTGTTTAAGATGCTACTCAAAGCATACATTGTTTGAGATGCTAGTTCAGGATGGAGTTTTTTGGGAGGCTAGTAGTGTCTAGCAGTTTTTGAGAAGCTAGTAAAGTCTAGCGTTCTTTGAGATTCTAGTAAAGTCTAGTGTTCTTTGAAGATATCTCACTACTGATGCAATTCTCTATCTATATAAAAGCCAAGTACGTCCAAGGATGGAATACTGTTGCCATATCTGGGCAGGAGCGGCCAAAAACAGCCTATCATGCCTTGACAGAGTACAAAATAGACTTCGTGGCTTAGTGGGGGATGCCCTTTTCTCTACCCTGCAGCCTCTCTCCCACAGAAGAGACGTTGCGAGCCTATCCGTGTTTTATCGTTATTTCCATGGCAGGTGCTCGTCTGAACTCCAATCTCTGGTCCCCCCTCGCCAATCTTTCACAAAAAACACCCGTCTAGCTGAATCCACTGTGAAAAATTTCCCCCACTCTATATCTGTGCCTAAATCAAAACGTGGATTCCATGAACAAAGCTTCTTTCTTAGAACTGCACACTTGTGGAACTCTGTTCCGTCTGCCTGCTTCCCACCGGACTACAACTTTGATGTCTTCAAGTCCAATGTTAACAAATTCCTAATGAGCCGCCCCCTTAAGTAAACACTTCATCAAATCTCCACACTAACGTAATGTACTTGCAATAACCCTTATCCCTGAGTGGCTTCCGGGCCTTGATAAGTGGTGATCACTGTGTAGAAAAAAAAAAAAAAACAGATTCTAGTAAAGTCTAGCGTTGTTTGGCATGCTAGTAAAGTCTAGCAGTGTTGTAAATTGATGTGAGTGTCGATCTGGGCACGTGATTACGAGAATTTGGAGTCCTAGGAAGTTGAAGTTCATCTAATTTAATTTTCACGTTGCTGTTCAGTTAAAAAAAACTCACGCCTCGACTGATGCCTGAGCGGTATTCTTCTGGTGCACTGATACAACGCATTCCGCATGACAGGTGTTCCGATTTCTTGGTGTGAAAAGGATTGGAATATCCAGTGTTTGGTGCGGACGGAGAAAAAGACTTTCCGTTTGGCTTAAAAGGAGGCGAAATGTTTGTGGCGAACGTTTTCCGTCTGCGGCGATTTCGGATTCACCTAAAAACAGATGAAATGAGTAGAAAAAATGATTTGGTGCATAAATTTTTCATGAATTCAGAATTATCGTCCACCTCAATATCGCAAAGCCTCGTCCACACACAATATGACTGCTTTTTATTTTAGATTTAAAATATTAACAACTCCATTTTATTTCAGTATTTAATTTGTGTATTTCTGTTTTATTAAATGCTAGCTTTTTTCTAGTCCAATACCCGCTTCCATCTTACCTCGAAATTACTTATAACGGCACCAACTTATTTTCGGAAGAACCCCCCCCCCCCATGAGCCTTTTCTTTTATATCGTAAGCTTCTTAAAACGTAACTAGCTTAAGTTCAGAATAAAATCACGATTTTCTTTTAACGGCTAATTTCAAAAAAAAATATTTTGAACGCTACTAACTGAATTTCTTTCAATGCAGTTTGCAATTTGGAGACGGAATTGTTTTTGTTGAGATAAGTGATTTCAATCATGCTTTTTATTTTAGATTTAAAATATTAACAACTCTATTTTATTTCAGTATTTAATTTGTGTATTTCTGTTTTATTAAATGCTAGCTTTTTTCTCTGAATTTCTTTCAATACAGTTTGCAATTTGGAGACGGAATTGTTTTTGTTGAGATAAGTGATTTCAATCATGCTTTTTATTTTAGATTTAAAATATTAACAACTCCATTTTATTTCAGTATTTAATTTGTGTATTTCTGTTTTATTAAATGCTAGCTTTTTTCTAGTCCAATACCGGCTTCCATCTTATCTCGAAATTACTTATAACGGCACCAACTTACTTTCGGAAGAACCCCCCCCCCATCAGCCTTTTCTTTTATATCGTAAGCTTCTTAAAACGTTACTAGCTCAAGTTCAGAATAAAATCACGATTTTCTTTTAACGGCTGATTTAAAAAAAAATGTTTTGAACGCTACTAACTGAATTTCTTTCAATACAGTTTGCAATTTGGAGACGGAATTGTTTTTGTTGAGATAAGTGATTTCAATCATTCTTTTTATTTTAGATTTAAAATATTAACAACTCCATTTTATTTCAGTATTTAATTTGTGTATTTCTGTTTTATTAAATGCTAGCTTTTTTCTAGTCCAATACCGGCTTCCATCTTATCTCGAAATTACTTATAACGGCACCAACTTACTTTCGGAAGAAACCCCCCCCCCATCAGCCTTTTCTTTTATATCGTAAGCTTCTTAAAACGTTACTAGCTTAAGTTCAGAATAAAATCACGATTTTCTTTTAACGGCTAATTTAAAAAAAAATGTTTTGAACGCTACTAACTGAATTTCTTTCAATACAGTTTGCAATTTGGAGACGGAATTGTTTTTGTTGAGATAAGTGATTTCAATCATGCTTTTTATTTTAGATTTAAAATATTAACAACTCCATTTTATTTCAGTATTTAATTTGTGTATTTCTGTTTTATTAAATGCTAGCTTTTTTTTTTTTTTTTTTTTTCCTCGTACATATGTTTATTTATCTACCGAGTTGATAGCAAAAATTACGAATTATACTCATTTTTAGTTCGTGTGAGGGGAATCTATCACCATACTTTCCCTTAAACACGTCCGTTGGACTTTTATTAAGTACAATACTTAATATTTTTTTTTTTTTTTTTTTTTTTAATGGAGAGTAGAAAACGCATTGTGGATGCGTTATCGGCAGCTCCTGTTACTCTCGCTTCTTCTTATTTGTCCCTCAGTCCTCATTTTTTTAAATGAGTGATTTTTCGGACAAAGGGAGAAGAAAAAGCTGTTTTCTAGGTTGGCAGTATTTTTGCGAACAGTTGGCTGAGATGGCGGAAATTTTCTGTTTCTATGTCTATCCTTGTAGCCATGTCACTAGTAAGGGTGCTGGAGGTAAACGTTTTGTCTGGGCTGACGTTATCCGCCTGATAGTCAGGGACCCGAACCTTGGATTAACCACTAAGGAGGCTGTCCTATCAGCAGGTGCAAAGTACTGGGGCTGCTGTATTGCCATTTGGTGAATGGATTCTGGACCATGCAGTAGCTTCTGGTGGGGCCTCTCGATGCCATACTAGTGGGTAATTGTTACGGCTTTACCTTATCATTAGCTACAAATAAAAAAAAAAATTCTTCGTTTCTTTTTCTCTCTTAATTTCCCCTCTCTGTCCTGCTCTAAGTAAATCTGTCGACCTAGTCCACAAATTCCAAAATTTCATCATGACAAGTTTCAAGAAAAAATACACGATTAAACCCGGTTCTCCAACTTCCAACGTAGACCCCTACTACCATGTCTCCTTCTCCAACATCAGGGGTCTTCGTTCTAACCTTCCAGAGGTTGAAACCCAATTACAGGAGACTAAACCAGACCTTTTATTTTTAAGTGAAACTGGCATTGGACAGGCTATTTCCCTAGATGAGTTTGCAATTTCAGGATACTCTAACTTAACTTCTAAATCTGACCCCCAAGATCGCCATGGGCATGGAATATGTGCCTATATTAAAGATAGCTTTCCATGTGGGAGGGACATCTCCAGGGAAGATCCTAACTTACCCTATATGTGCTTCCGGGTTGCTTTAGCTCACACTACTGCATTTATATTTACTCTCAATCGCCCCCACAACAGCGGAGTTACTATCTTTCAAAGCATATCTGAGAAAATTGACCAAGTCCTTTCTACTTATCCTTCAGCTAACATTCACGTATGTGGAGACTTCAATGTTCACAACGTCGAATGGTTGACCCACTCAAACAAGACCGATGATGAGGGGAGGTTCTGTCATGATTTCTCCATTGCCTATGACCTCACTCAGATTGTTCAGGAACCTACCCGTGTGCCCGATAATGACGGCCAGTATGCGAGCCTACTAGACCTTTTTCTCACAACTTGCCCTGAACTATGTTCAGTTTCTGTTCTGTCGCCTCTTGGATCTTCCGACCACTCTGTTGTATCAATTAAGATAAAAATGAAATGTAATAAGTCCCCAGACGTACCTCTTCATCGTACAGTATATCGATACACTAAGGCTGACTGGGATAGCTTCCGTACATTTATATCTGATCTACCTCTGCATTCCATGTTTAAAAAGGATGTGTCCTCTATAGTATTAGACCTAACTGAATGGTTAATTGTAGGTATTGACCATTTCATACCCTCTAAAAAGTTTCAGCAAAAACCTAACAGCCAGCCATGGTTCTCTCCAGAATGTGCTGCTGCCATTGCGCACAGAAATCACTTTTTCCACTGCTTCAAACGTAATAGATGTATGGAAACTAAAGCCGTTTTCAGGACTGCCAGCAACCATTGTAAGAAAGTAATAAGGAACGCAAGAGTGTTGTATGCTCAATCTGTTAAGTCCAAAGTAGCTGAGCAGCGGCTTGGTTCCCACCAGTTTTGGCAAATAGCAAACAGAATCCTGAACAGAAGCGTGTGCTCCATCCCAACTATTATCAATGGACCTGAGGTAATCTCGTCAGCATCAGACAAAGCCAAACTCTTTGTCAAGAACTTTGCAGCTAATTCTACCCTTTGCGACCAAGACCGCCAACCCCCAATATTTCCTCCTGTATCAGAAAACACGCTATGTGATATACGTATATCTGTACGTGATGTAGCGAAGCTAATCAAAAACCTTGATTCGAGTAAAGCAACTGGCCCTGATGGTATTCCAATTATAGTACTCAAAAAACTTCAACCTGAACTAGCGCCCATACTTACAAAACTGTTTAAACGTTGTCTTAAGGAGAATAGTTTCCCATCTCCCTGGAAAATCTCATCAGTATGCCCTGTATTTAAGAATTCAGGTGATCGCTCATCCCCCTCTCAGTACAGGCCAATAAGTCTCCTGTGCGTCATGAGTAAGTTGCTAGAATCTGTGTTAAATACAGAAGTAATCAAACATCTCAACAAAAATAACCTTCTTAGTGACACTCAATATGGTTTCCGTTCTGCTAGATCTACAGCAGATGTCCTTACAGTTATATCGCATAGGATTAGCAAATCTCTCGACGGTGGCAATCTTTCTAGGGCAATTGCTCTTGACATATCTAAAGCCTTTGATAGAGTATGGCATAAAGGTTTACTTCATAAGATCGCTAGCTATGGTATAGCTGGAAAAGTCTTCTCAATTATTAAATCATTTCTTTCTGATAGGTTCATAAGAGTAGTAGTTGAGGGGCAAAAATCAGAAGCTCCCAGTATTAATGCCGGTGTCCCTCAGGGATCCATCCTGGGCCCAACTTTTTTCCTGATCTACATTAATGATCTTCCAAATCATATTCTTACATCATTTGTAGACATTTATGCTGACGACACTACCATTTATGGTACCACATCTAAGACAGTAAACGACCAAGTTCTCTCCAATTCTCTCTCCTCTGATCTTGAGCACGTAGTACAATGGGGAAAGAAGTGGCTGGTTACTTTTAATGCATCTAAAACCAAGCTTCTCTCTTTACATCATCAACATTCTAATCCACATTTGTCATCAATTGAAATGAATGGCTCTCGTTTTCAGGAGGCCTCAAGTTTTGACAAGCTTCTGGGCTTGACCATTACTCCTGATCTTAAATGGAACACGTATATCAAATCTGTTGCCAAGGCCGCTGGAAAAATGGTGGGATCTTTCTATCGATCCAGTAGATATCTCACTGCTGATGCTATTCTCTACCTATATAAGAGCCAGGTACGTCCAAGGATGGAATACTGTTGCCACATCTGGGCAGGAGCTGCTAGAAAGGACTTGTTGCCCTGCCTTGATAGAGTTCAAAATAGACTTTGTAGCCTCGTAGGAGATGTCCTTTTCTCCTCCTTGCAACCTCTATCTCACAGAAGAGATGTTGCGAGTTTGTCTCTGATGTATCGTTATTTTCATGTAAAGTGTTCAACTGAGCTTCAATCTATGGTCCCCCCTCGCCAAACTTTCACAAGAAACACTCGTCTAGCTGTAAACACTATCAATAATTTCCCCCACTCTTTATCTGTGCCTAAACCTAAACGTAGATTCCATGAACAAAGCTTCTTTCTTAGAACTGCACGCCTATGGAATTGTCTTCCGTTTTCCTGCTTTCCGGCTGACTACAATATGGTTGTGTTCAAGTCTAAAGTAAATAAGTTCTTGATGAGCCGTTCCATATAAGTTATTAAATTTACCAAATTTTCATTACTAATGATTACTATATTGACCAATTTCTACTGTACACTCTTTAACCCTTATCCTTGAGTGGCCTCTGGGCCTTGATAATGTGGTGATACCTTTGTGAAAAAAAAAAAAAAAAAAAAAAAAAACGACTAATTCGACAATTACCTCATTTTAATATAGGTTTTATCATTTATTTAATCTGTGTTCAGAAAGAATGGTGACAAAGGCAGCGAAAATGTAAAGTGGTTTACGTGGACTCTCATACCAAACCGTAAAGGACTGACTGTTTGAAGACAATACATTATATATCCGGTTCTGAAGTGCATGGTAGAAACCGTTCTTTATATCTATATCTCTATATATATATATATGTATCTATAAATATATATATATATATATATATATATATATATATATATATAGAGAGAGAGAGAGAGAGAGAGAGACAGAGAGAGAGAGAGATAAACATGTTGTTTTAGTAAAATATGCTTTTTGTGTTATCTATCCTTTTTCTAAAGCTCGATATTTGTTAAATAAAACAACAGAGCATATGTAAAATCATCACATATATGTGTATATATACTAGATTCCAAATATTTATTTTTCTAACGAAATAGTTCTTTAGGCATGTGAAATCTTCTTTACACTTTACAGATCTGTTTCGATACACAAACTGGACCAGTTATTATTATGTCAGTATGGAATATTTTTGTGTATATGTTCTTCAGAAAAATAGATTTTTGCTTAGAAAGACATATGCATAACAATATAATTTCGGAAAAAGAAATTTCATAAAAGACTAAGTATCGCGCACTTTGGTTTTACGTGTAAAGCTGGTAACATGTAAAAATAGTCAAGTGTTTGTTAACATGTAAAGTTATTCCAGTGTTTGTTAACATGTAAAGATAGTCAAGTGATTGATAACATGTAAAGATAGTCAAGTGTTTGTTAACATGTAAAGTTTGTCAAGTGTTTGTTAACATGTAAAGCTCGTCAAGTGTTTGTTAACATGTAAAGCTTGTCAAGTGTTTGTTAACATGTAAAGTTATTCCAGTGTTTGTTAACATGTAAAGATAGTAAAGTGTTTGTTAACATGTAAAGATAGTCAAGTGTTTGGTAACATGTAAAGTTATTCCAGTGTTTGTTAACATGTAAAGATAGTAAAGTGTTTGTTAACATGTAAAGATAGTCAAGTGTTTGTTAACATGTAAAGTTATTCCAGTGTTTGTTAACATGTAAAGATAGTCAAGTGTTTGGTAACATGTAAAGTTATTCCAGTGTTTGTTAACATGTAAAGATAGTCAAGTGTTTGTTAACATGTAAAGTTTGTCAAGTGTTTGTTAACATGTAAAGTTATTCCAGTGTTTGTTAACATGTAAAGATAGTCAAGTGTTTGTTAACATGTAAAGTTATTCCAGTGTTTGTTAACATGTAAAGATAGTCAAGTGTTTGGTAACATGTAAAGCTTGTACAAGTGTTTGTTAACATGTAAAGTTATTCCAGTGTTTGTTAACATGTAAAGCTTGTCAAGTGTTTGTTAACATGTAAAGTTATTCCAGTGTTTGTTAGCATGTAAAGATAGTCAAGTGTTTGGAAACATGTAAAGATAGTCAAGTGTTTGGTAACATGTAAAGCTTGTACAAGTGATTGTTAACATGTAAAGTTATTCCAGTGTTTGTTAACATGTAAAGATAGTCAAGTGTTTGTTAACATGTAAAGCTTGTCAAGTGTTTGTTAACATGTAAAGATAGTCAAGTGTTTGATAACATGTAAAGATAGTCAAATGTTTGTTAACATGTAAAGCTTGTCAAGTGTTTGTTAACATGTAAAGTTATTCCAGTGTTTGGTAACATGTAAAGTTTGTCAAGTGTTTGTTAACATGTAAAGCTTGTCAAGTGTTTGTTAACATGTAAAGCTTGTCAAGTGTTTGTTAACATGTAAAGATAGTCAAGTGTTTGTTAACATGTAAAGTTATTCCAGTGTTTGTTAACATGTAAAGCTTGTCAAGTTTTTGTTAACATGTAAAGATAGTCAAGTGTTTGTTAACATGTAAAGTTTGTCAAGTGTTTGTTAACATGTAAAGCTTGTCAAGTGTTTGTTAACATGTAAAGTTATTCCAGTGTTTGTTAACATGTAAAGATAGTCAAGTGTTTGGTAACATGTAAAGATAGTCAAGTGTTTGGTAACATGTAAAGATAGTCAAGTGTTTGTTAACATGTAAAGATAGTCAAGTGTTTGGTAACATGTAAAGATAGTCAAGTGTTTGGTAACATGTAAAGATAGTCAAGTGTTTGGTAACATGTAAAGATAGTCAAGTGTTTGGTAACATGTAAAGCTAGTCAAGTGTTTGGTAACATGTAAAGATAGTCAAGTGTTTGGTAACATGTAAAGATAGTCAAGTGTTTTGTAACATGTAAAGAAAGTCAAGTGTTTGATAACATGTAAAGATAGTCAAGTGTTTGGTAACATGTAAAGATAGTCAAGTGTTTGGTAACATGTAAAGATAGTCAAGTGTTTGGTAACATGTAAAGATAGTCAAGTGTTTGGTAACATGTAAAGATAATCAAGTGTTTGGTAACATGTAAAGATAGTCAAGTGTTTGGTAACATGTAAAGATAGTCAAGTGTTTGGTAACATGTAAAGATAGTCAAGTGTTTGGTAACATGTAAAGATAGTCAAGTGTTTGGTAACAGGTAAAGATAGTCAAGTGTTTGGTAACATGTAAAGATAGTCAAGTGTTTGGTAACATGTAAAGATAGTCAAGTGTTTGGTAACATGTAAAGATAGTAAAGTGTTCTGTAACATGTAAAGATAGTCAAGTGTTTGGTAACATGTAAAGATAGTCAAGTGTTTGGTAACATGTAAAGATAGTCAAGTGTTTGGTAACATGTAAAAATCGTCAAGTGTTTGTTAACATGTAAAGATAGTCAAGTGTTTGGTAACATGTAAAGATAGTCAAGTGTTTGGTAACATGTAAAGATAGTCAAGTGTTTGGTAACATGTAAAGGTAGTCAAGTTTTTGGTAACATGTAAAGATAGTCAAGTGTTTGGTAACATGTAAAGATAGTCAAGTGTTTTGTAACATGTAAAGATAGTCAAGTGTTTTGTAACATGTAAAGATAGTCAAGTGTTTGGTAATATGTAAAGATAGTCAAGTGTTTGGTAACATGTAAAGATAGTCAAGTGTTTGGTAACATGTAAAGATAGTCAAGTGTTTGTTAACATGTAAAGATAGTCAAGTGTTTGTTAACATGTAAAGATAGTCAAGTGTTTGGTAACATGTAAAGATAGTCAAGTGTTTGGTAACATGTAAAGATAGTCAAGTGTTTGGTAACATATAAAGATAGTCAAGTGTTTGGTAACATGTAAAGATAGTCAAGTGTTTGGTAACATGTAAAGATAGTCAAGTGTTTTGTAACATGTAAAGATAGTCAAGTGTTTGGTAACATGTAAAGATAGTCTAGTGTTTGCAACATGTAAAGATAGTCAAGTGTTTGATAACATGTAAAGATAGTCAAGTGTTTTGTAACATGTAAAGATAGTCAAGTGTTTGGTAACATGTAAAGATAGTCAAGTGTTTGGTAACATGTAAAGATAGTAAAGTGTTTGGTAACATGTAAAGCTAGTCAAGTGTTTGATAACATGTAAAGATAGTCAAGTGTTTGGTAACATGTAAAACCAATCAAGTGTTTGGTAACATGTAAAGATAGTCAAGTGTTTGATAACATGTAAGATAGTCAAGTGTTTGGTAACATGTAAAGATAGTCAAGTGTTTGGTAACATGTAAAGATAGTCAAGTGTTTGTTAACATGTAAAGATAGTCAAGTGTTTTGTAACATGTAAAGATAGTCCAGTGTTTGGTAACATGTAAAGATAGTCAAGTGTTTGGTAACATGTAAAGATAGTCAAGTGTTTGTTAACATGTAAAGATAGTCAAGTGTTTGTTAATATCTAAAGATAGTCAAGTGTTTGGTAACATGTAAAGATAGTCAAGTGTTTGGTAACATGTAAAGATAGTCAAGTGTTTGTTAACATGTAAAGATAGTCAAGTGTTTGTTAACATGTAAAGATAGTCAAGTGTTTGGTAACATGTAAAGATAGTCAAGTGTTTGGTAACATGTAAAGATAGTCCAGTGTTTGGTAACATGTAAAGATAGTCAAGTGTTTGGTAACATGTAAAGATAGTCAAGTGTTTGGTAACATGTAAAGATAGTCAAGTGTTTGGTAACATGTAAAGATAGTCAAGTGTTTTGTAACATGTAAAGATAGTCAAGTGTTTGGTAACATGTAAAGATAGTCAAGTGTTTGTTAACATGTAAAGATAGTCAAGTGTTTGGTCACATGTAAAGATAGTCAAGTGTTTGGTAACATGTAAAGATAGTCAAGTGTTTGGTAACATGTAAAGATAGTCAAGTGTTTGGTAACATGTAAAGATAGTCAAGTGTTTGGTAACATGTAAAGATAGTCAAGTGTTTGGTAACATGTAAAGATAGTCAAGTGTTTGTTAACATGTAAAGATAGTCAAGTGTTTGGTAACATGTAAAGATAGTCAAGTGTTTGGTAACATGTAAAGATAGTCAAGTGTTTGGTAACATGTAAAGATAGTCAAGTGTTTGGTAACATGTAAAGATAGTCAAGTGTTTGGTAACATGTAAAGATAGTCAAGTGTTTGGTAACATGTAAAGATAGTCAAGTGTTTGTTAACATGTAAAGATAGTCAAGTGTTTGTTAACATGTAAAGATAGTCAAGTGTTTGGTAACATGTAAAGATAGTCAAGTGTTTGGTAACATGTAAAGATAGTCTAGTGTTTGCAACATGTAAAGATAGTCAAGTGTTTGGTAACATGTAAAGATAGTCAAGTGTTTGATAACATGTAAAGATAGTCAAGTGTTTTGTAACATGTAAAGATAGTCAAGTGTTTTGTAACATGTAAAGATAGTCAAGTGTTTGGTAACATGTAAAGATAGTCAAGTGTTTGGTAACATGTAAAGCTAGTCAAGTGTTTGATAACATGTAAAGATAGTCAAGTGTTTGTTAACATGTAAAACCAATCAAGTGTTTGGTAACATGTAAAGATAGTCAAGTGTTTGATAACATGTAAGATAGTCAAGTGTTTGGTAACATGTAAAGATAGTCAAGTGTTTGGTAACATGTAAAGATAGTCAAGTGTTTGTTTACATGTAAAGATAGTCAAGTGTTTTGTAACATGTAAAGATAGTCCAGTGTTTGGTAACATGTAAAGATAGTCAAGTGTTAGGTAACATGTAAAGATAGTCAAGTGTTTGGTAACATGTAAAGATAGTCAAGTGTTTGGTAACATGTAAAGATAGTCAAGTGTTTGTTAATATCTAAAGATAGTCAAGTGTTTGGTAACATGTAAAGATAGTCAAGTGTTTGTTAACATGTAAAGATAGTCAAGTGTTTTGTAACATGTAAAGATAGTCAAGTGTTTGGTAACATGTAAAGAATGTCAAGTGTTTGTTAACATGTAAAGATAATCAAGTGTTTGGTAACATGTAAAGATAGTCAAGTGTTTGGTAACATGTAAAGATAGTCAAGTGTTTGGTAACATGTAAAGATAGTCAAGTGTTTTGTAACATGTAAAGATAGTCAAGTGTTTGGTAACATGTAAAGATAGTCAAGTGTTTGGTAACATGTAAAGATAGTCAAGTGTTTGGTAACATGTAAAGATAGTCAAGTGTTTGGTAACATGTAAAGATAGTCAAGTGTTTGTTAACATGTAAAGATAGTCAAGTGTTTGGTAACATGTAAAGATAGTCAAGTGTTTGGTAACATGTAAAGCTAGTCAAGTGTTTGGTAACATGTAAAGATAGTCAAGTGTTTGGTAACATGTAAAGATAGTCAAGTGTTTGGTAACATGTAAAGATAGTCAAGTGTTTGGTAACATGTAAAGATAGTCAAGTGTTTGGTAACATGTAAAGCTAGTCAAGTGTTTGGTAACATGTAAAGATAGTCAAGTGTTTGGTAACATGTAAAGATAGTCAAGTGTTTGGTAACATGTAAAGATAGTCAAGTGTTTGGTAACATGTAAAACCAATCAAGTGTTTGGTAACATGTAAAGCTAGTCAAGTGTTTGGTAACATGTAAAGATAGTCAAGTGTTTGGTAACATGTAAAGATAGTCAAGTGTTTGATAACATGTAAAGATAGTCAAGTGTTTGTTAACATGTAAAACCAATCAAGTGTTTGGTAACATGTAAAGATAGTCAAGTGTTTGTTAACATGTAAAACCAATCAAGTGTTTGATAACATGTAAAGATAGTCAAGTGCTTGTTAACATGTAAAACCAATCAAGTGTTTGGTAACATGTAAAGATAGTTAAGTGTTTGTTAACATGTAAAGATAGTCAGGTGTTTGTTAACATGTAAAGACAAATATTTATTAATACTTTTTAATCTTTGTTTTATTCAATTGTTAATATTTAGATCCAGTGTGAAAGTAAAATGGAGTTTGTTTCGAGATTTTGTGAAGTTTTTTAATGTCGTCTTATAATTCAGTAGCCATGAAAATATCGATATATCGGGTAATTATATTGGGTTTGTCACTTGGATCACAGAAGAATGTATTTTCGAGGTTAGTCACGTCGTATTCTGCGAAGGTGAATCCGACGGGTTAGCCCATCGTGACACCGTCGATTTGTGCATATACTTTTCCTCCGGGATCAGTGAAAAGAAAACAAATGACAGTTTTGAAATATTCACTTAAAGAATTATGTTTTTTTTTTTTTTAACTAAACGTCCTTTAATTTCTGGAAGACGGTCTTTGAAATAGTAAACCATTGTCCGGGAAAGTGTTTTTGGTTTTATTTTTGTTTTTGTTTTTGTTTTCTAGAAAATACTCGAGAGAAGGAGAAATTTGCTAGCAATGAGTCGAATGATCAAGATGTGAAATCGCCTAAAATTGGCCATGATAATATTTACCTTTTAGTTTCACATTGATATAGACGACTGTATCGAGTGGATTGTAGAATTTAACGATGCCCTCATTGCACTGTCCAGTTACAGAATACAAAGTTGTTGAAGGATTCTTGCTGGGCAACAGGACGCAACCTTTGACCGCATAGGTGAGTTTTCCTATCTGTAAGAAAAATCGAACACAAAGAAAACTAGGAATTAACATTTTACATGATTATAATGAAGGATCAATGATATCTGCTTTTCATGTTAATGTTGCTGATACAAAACCCAACTCACGGTCGTGTCAGCATCTTGTAACAGTTTATTGTAAGCAGACGGAACATTTGCCGGAAAGAGACAGCATGAAATCAGCTGGACGATAAAGTAAAAATGCTGAAAACAAAACTTTTGACAGCAGAAGACAATATTTAATTACATCAGAGTAACTAGCATGCCGACCGGCGTTGCCCGATGTATAAATATTATATTTTAATTAATGAATTTTTTTTATTTATTATAAACAGAAATACTGTAAGTGTTAAACGTAACGTTTAGTTTCTTTAAAAAGAAATAAAGTAATAAAAAAAAAACGAAAAGAAACTGAGATATGTGCATGCGAGTACTATGTTTTTTCTAAACCGTTCACTTCTTCTAAATAAAAAAAATACCGAAGCTGAGATCAAAACCAAAATCTAAAGACAGTGAGTCAAGTACGATAACCATTAGGCCAGCTTAATGATTTTTTTTTGTTTTAAAAATACGTTGTAAATGTACAGTTTTGCTCAAATAAAATAAAAGACGAGGCGATTTGCTAGGTTTATCAACATCATTGGAGATTTGGGAAAACTAAAGAAATAAAACTTGTCTAAACGATATTTTCGCTCCAACTGTTGTAAGCAGGAAAATGAAATCGAGTGGATACTGTTAAAAAGTAGTCCAACACGGTGGCTTCTGATTGACTGGTCGACTCATCGCTGAAGACTACACCTGTCTATTCAGTATTACGTAACACACGTTTACACACGGGATCCACACATCGTATGCAGAGTACGTCGCAATGAACATGGGACAAGTAATAACTTGACTCTTTATTTTTGTAACAACGACATTTATTTTTCCATTCTCTGGTCAGGTGTGACTTCTCATTACGGTTGTGACATAATCCACGTTTCTAACGTGATCCTTCTCTCTGACTTCTGCTCTCTCAAACGTTGTCCACGTCTCTAACATGATCGTTTTCTCTAACGTGCTCCCTCTCCTTTTTAGAGTATTTTTCTTTTCCCTTACCGTGACGTCATTTCGCATACGGCTCGTTATTTAAATATAACTGCCATATGCAACAGCAAATGAAAATAGTGCATAAAAATATATAACTGCTACATAATCATTCCTCCCGATGCATTGAGTATTTTGAGAGACTGTCTGTGAGTCGCTTAGTTACCATTAGCCAGGGATGTTTTTTCTCAGCACCAGAGCCAACGTCATCTCCACCATTTTTGAAATGGTTTTATTTTCCTGTTGACAGAATTATGTTGCTGGTTCTATGCAGTTCTATGAGGTTCGCTCTCCCAGGCTTTGTTTTCTCCTTTTGAGGAAGAGGTTAGTTCATTGCTAATCGCCTGAGCCACCCTTACCGGAAAATGCTGATGAGTCTGCATGGGTATTTTTTTTCAGGCCCGACTACTTTTCCTTTGGGGTATTGGCTCTTCAGTTTTACTTTCCGACCCTTATGTCACATCTTCCAACCGTGGAAGGGAGATAAATAGCCTTCAGTTTGAAATAGCAGCAAACACATGAATGAAAATTAGACATGTTACATTATTTGATTATCCTTGTCTTTATTGTTATTTTAACAAACTTTTCTATTGAAATAATTTATGACCTTCTTCTAGGTTTATCTTTTCGAAATTGCAACTTTTTATATTGAACTCAGAAACTGGTATAGAATTATAGACTGAACACTTAATTTAATTTCTACTGAAACTTCTTTTAGAAATACACTGGGTACTTACAAGAAGGACAACATGAAGGTTGCCAACATCTTAAATAAAAAAATTTCTGTAGAACGAACTGGATTCAAACTTGACACATTCCGGTTCTCAACCACTGAATCACCGTCAGCCCCTTTTTCATTATTAAAAAGAGGAGTGAAAGTGTGAATGCCTAATAGTCACCATCTTCGAGTGTCTTCGGTCTCTCTGTATAGGGGTTGTCAGGAGAACCTGACAGGAGTATACTTTGCAGTATAAGTAAATCTTGAGAAAATATTAAGGATAACATTGTATTCGAAACCAAAATAAAATCCCCTGAGATTACCTACACACTGACTCATGCAGGAAATGGTACCCCTTCCCATATTGAGGCTCCTACAGGTAACGGCAATAAGTTGGATACTCACCACGACAATAATGTCCCCTATTCTTTATATGTGCCTAAACCTAAGCATAGATTCCAAGCTTTCTTAGAACTGCACGCCTGTGGAACATTCTTCCGTTTTTCTGCTTTCCAGCTGACTACAATTTGGTCAGCTTCAAGTCCAACATAAACAAGTTCTTGATGAGCCAAGCCATCCTCTTAAGTAATTCAATTTACCAAATTTCCACTACTAACGATTACTACAATCTTGTCCCATTGACTAGTGTACACTCATTAACCCTTATCCTCGAGCGGCCTCCGAGCCTCGATAAGTTGTGACTCCAATGTATAAAAAAAAACACCAGATAAATTATGGATATGGAACTCATTCAAACTCGGCACATGCAGGCTTTTAGTTCGTGTCATTAGCCACATAGACACTGTCACACCTCTTCTTTTAAGAACCGTTATCACGGTGATTGAATAGCAAGATCAAACTAGTGCGCCTTACCTGCTCGCAGACGAATGAAATATCACAATACGATTCTTTCTCAGCAAGTGATGATGGGACGAAAGTCAGCTGAATCGACAAAGAGGAGGCTGGGGCGACACTGATCGGCCATTTCTCTTCTGGGTATTCGTTAAGACGGAAGCTTTTGTCGCTGAGGATTGGAATCATTTCCCACGTCTCATCGCTTTCATTTGCCAACACAATTTCCTGTGAGACAGACCTGCACGACAATATAAATGACAAATTTTTTCAACAAAGTTTTTACAGAAAATTCACTTATTGCAAAAAAAATTAAATGCCAGAGATTTACATTATAAACACAAAATTTATCTCATAACCTGCATTCAGTTCTGAGAAACAATGGATGTTCGTTATAATTGTGAAACAAACGTTGCGCAATCTCCAACCACATCTCCTAGGGCGACATTGCTTGATTTCAGTGGCAAGAGAAATTCAGGATGATTTGAAAAAAATCCGAGATAAGCAGATAATACAGCAGCTGATATTCGCAAATAGTCTCCCATTTTAATACTGACTAGGCTCAACATTGCTTAACTTTGGTGATCTAATGATTATGCCATATATAAATAACCAGCAGAGTGACTCGATGTTACCCGGGATTAAATTATGATGAACGAATGTTTCACAGATCCAATACCTTTATTGTCATCAAAATCGGTGAACTAATCGCATTGCATGAGGAGGAAGCTTCACATGATCCCCGCAGTTACTTAGTCCACAATACATGGTCGTATACATTGCACTGTAGAGAACCTATTGTTGATTTTATAAAATGAGTTTTATATATAACAATTTGAATGAAAGTTTAACATGCAAAAGTCAAGTATCATAGTTCAATTGTGCTCTAAAAAGAAACATTCATTTTGAACGCACCCCTGTCATGTTAAGGAATTTACTATGGATTTTCTATGCCTGGTCTTACTGCTTGTGCGAAGATAATGGGTTTAATTTAAATTTAAAATGTAAAAGCCAAGTATCATCATGAAAGTATGCTTTAAACAGAAACATTCACTTCAAATGCACCCCTGTCATATCAAAGAATCTGTTACTTTCTGCTTCTTTCATGGGATCCTTTCGATTATCGATACTTATCGATTATCGATACTTATCGATTATCGATACTTATCGATTATTGGTTCTTTATCGAAGACATTCTGATACAAAACCTATCTAAGAACACTATCAGATAAACAAAGTATGTTTTGTGAAATTTTATAAAACTCAGCCCAGCTGTTGCAGAGTCTATAGAGAACAAACTCCCACACACACACAAACACAAACAGACACACACACATACACACACACACAAACACACACACACAAACACTCACACACAAACACTAAACCACACACACACACAAACACACAAACACACAAACACACAAAAACACAAACATATACACACACACACACACGCGCGCAGAAACACAAGCGCCAAAAACACACACAAACACACACAAACAAAAACACATACACACAAACACACACACGCAAACACAAACACACTCACAAGCGTACAAACACAAACACACACACACAAACACAAACACACTCACACAAACACACACACACAAACATACACACACAAACACACACACAAACACACAAACACATACACACACACAAACGCAAACACACAAATACATGCACACAAACACACAAATACAAACACACACAAACACACGAACACAAACACACAAACACACACACACAAACATATAAACACAAAGTTACTTCCATATAATAGTAGATAGATGACATAAGAATGGTATATTAAACAAAGTCAGTTGTAAGATTGAATACTTGAATGCCTGCCAACTTGAAGACCTTAGAGACTCGAAAATAATGTCTTATTTGATCCCCATTTCTCTATATTGTATTCCGAAAATTATTCCATGGAAGCGTTGATGACTGGAAAACTATTTATCTGATCAGACTGAGAATTTGTTAATAGTTCGAGTTTCCAAAATATCAAACCCATGCATCAAATTTGTAAAAATGAAAAGTTGAAATTCCATCAGGATTTCGATTTGGACTGTAATTTTCTATGTCAAAAGTTAAGGTATGACATAGGAGCGAGAGAAGCTGGCAAAACATCAACATATGCTTTCGTGTTGATTTTGGTTCAAATTTTCACTCAAGTACAATGTGCATGCTGTTTGGTTGGACGAAAACGTCACATTTGATAAATTCAGGGAAACGCAACTAATTGGCTCAAAATGTTTTTATTTGTTTTTATTCATTCAAACGGGTTTATACACTGGGACTATACATGCAGAAACGATTTTAGGTACTTCACGAGTGGAAAATGAGATAAGTGTTTGTTTCCACAATTTTTTTTTGTGTACCTGGATGTGTTGAAGAGTGTGGTGATCCCCTGGTGCAATTATGTGGCTACTGGCAGATCCTAGGTGTGGCAGCAAGACTAGGTGCCGGCCCACAAGTTTAAAGAGACCAAGGCTTAGCTTCAAGAGTGCTACAACGTTGTACCCTTCTCTCACTAGCCTCTCTCCTCCCCCGACCTGAACCCGCTGGACTATTTTGTTTGGTCAGACATGGAAAACAGCACCAACATAACCCTCACAATACCAAAGCCAGCCTGATTGCCGCCATCCACCAACAATTCGCTAAGTTCCTACCGGCACTTGTAGAAAAGGCATGCTCTCAGTTTCGGACCCGTATCGAGGTGGTGCTTGAGGCTGAAGGTGGCTACATTGAATAGATGTCAGCTCTACTACATACTCAAGTTACCTGAATTAATTTTTTCAATAAAAGTTTTAAAGTAAAGCTGTAGTCTTGTTTTCTTTAGGGTGACAAATTTATCGTTCCACTCTGTATATTGTACCTAATATAAAGTAATGATTTGAAAAGTTTTCAAAAATGACTATGGTGCCATCAGCTAGAAGCGAAACCAAAACATTTAGCATTCAATCCCCATTGTCTACTGATGTAACTGTCGGAAGATATATAAGAAACAGTTAATATTAAACGACTTGAATTACTTGGAGCATGCGCAGAAAGAAGTCAAAATATGTTGGCAAGTTGAAACGAACATTTTACATTTCAACTTGCCGATATATGACTGTATGTATTATTCATCCATCCAGATAAAGAGTTTACTCGTTAAAAACCATCCCTGGTGTATGATTACTATTTCCTATTAATTTTAGTGTTATGTGATAAGTAGTTAAGAGTGTATCGGTTAAATATTTACACACCCACTCACACACACACACATACACCTGCATCTACTGTTTTATGTATATGGATTGTTGAATTTTGAATTATCTAACTTGATAAGAAGTGTATCCCTTGATTTATGCATATAGAGTGCTGTCCCTTGCTTTTGTGTTAGGGTATTTTTGTAATAAAAATGGTTTCTGGATAATCGTGCTGTGTTTATTACAATATTGACAAGAATGAAAGCATTCTTCACAGAAAGCCGTAAGATATCCAGTTTTTAGTTTCTCCTTCGGATGATGCATTACACATCGAATATATCGTAGGATGTGCTCTTGTCAGAGGAGATTAAAACTGAATGCAACAAAAACCTAATAATGTATATTACCTCACTGCTTGTTGAATATACAAGTGTGTTGGATGGAGATCGCTCACCAATCAGTTGGGTTCCATGCTTTAACCGGATGTAATTCTCGTTTGACAACAGCAGTGGAAATAAGAAAGTTGTCCTCACAAAACCTTGCACAGAGAGACTTTAGTGTCCAGCAGGCATTCAAGTTTTATGTAGAAGACATTCAAGTTTTATGTAGAAGGCATTCAAGTTTTATGTAGAAGGCATTCAAGTTTTATGTAGAAGGCATTCAAGTTTTATGTAAAAGGCATTCAAGTTTTATGTAGAAGGCATTCAAGTTTTATGTAGAAGGCATTCAGGTTCTATCCAGTAAGCATTCATGTGACAGAATAAACTACGTTTTGACTGCTAATCCGTGAATGTTAAATTTAAAAAAAAATCATAAACTAAATAAATAAATAAATAATAATAATAATAATAATAATAATAATAATAATAATAATAATAATAATAATAATAATAATAAAGAATAATAAGAAAGAAATAATAATAAAAAAATAAATAATAATAATAATGATAATAATAATAAATAATAATAATAATGATAATAATAATAAATAATAATAATAATGATAATAATAATAAATAATAATAATAATGATAATAATAATAAATAATAATAAAATAATAATAATCAGAAGAAGAAATAAAAACAAATAATAATAATAATAAGAAGAAGAAGAAGAAGAAGAAGAAGAAGAAGAAGGATGATATAATAAAAATAAAAATAAGAATAAAATAATATAATAATATAAGGAATCTTACATGCCAAACTTGCACTCCATTTTAGGTAATACAATCGTCTCAGGCGGTTCACTTTTCAAGTTAAGTTGGTACCATGTTTCCCGGACATGTTCATTGAAAAAATGCAACCTTTCAAGAAGAAACCAAAAAAATCTATTACATATCAAGTTTCGAAATCTTTTGCATGAGGATTAATAATTTGAATAATTCGGACGACTATTCTCATCTTGGTTATTTTCACACCGTTTTGACCGATGTAAATTCCGACCTTCTTCAGATGTATATTTCTGAACTTTGGAATCTTTATGTCAAACTTGGAAAGCTATATTGAATTTTGAATTGAACCTTTATTTAACCCTTGAGGAAATATTATTCTTATTCAGTCAGCCATGACTTTCTGGTGCAACGGTTGAAGTGTTCATTGGCAATCAGTTCTTAGTGACAATATTCTGTGGATTGAAGGTTCAATCTTTACTATGGGCAATTATAAGATTAACATAATAAATAACATATCTACTCGGTTATGGATGACGGAACGAGAACAATCAACTCCTGTGGGTTAACTAAAGAGTTCAGAATGTAATTGTGTATTGTTTGCTTAGTTTGATATAAAATTCTCAATTTTGAAAAGATTCACCTGGAAGAAGGTCAGAAATTATTTCAATACAAAAGGTTGTTAAAATAACAATGAAGACAAGAATAGTTATTCAAACAATATAATTTAGTTCATCATAATATGTTTGTGAATCGTAAAATTACCTGAGCAGCATTGAGAAATTTTTATTGATATTGATTTCGGATAATAAGACGAGAAAAGGACAAACATTTAAGGTCAGAGTCAAACTAGAATGCAAATTCTATATAGACATAAAATTGGTTTTATCTTGTTTTTTCTAAAATTTTATTACATCATGTGTAGTCATGCAGAGAACGAATTATCAGTAAGTCATCATTCTAAAATTATTTAATCATATTATCAATAGTCTGTCATGCTTACATTTTTAAATAACATTATCAATAGTCTGTCATATTTAAATTTTTAAATAATATTATCAGTAGTCTGCCATGCTTACATTTTTAAATATTATTATCAATAGCCTGTCATACTTACATTTTTAAATGATATTATCAATAGTCTGTCATGCTTACATTTTACAATAATATTATCAATAGTCTGTCATGTTTACATTTTTAAATAATATTATTGTCCATGATAGTTACAATTTTAAATAATATTTATATTCATCTGTAATGGTTACCTTTTTACATAATATTATCATTGGTCTCTCATAATATTATCATTGGTCTCTCATAATATTATCATTAGTCTCTCATAATATTATCATTGGTCTCTCATAATATAATAATTGGTCTCTCATAATATAATCATTGGTGTGTCATAGGTTTAAATAATATTAACATTTGTTAGTTTTAGCCTGAAATCATATTTTGCTCACACTTTTACTTTTTAGTTTGAACTTACATTTTCGTTATTTGATCAAGCTTAAGTTTGAAATCGCATTTTTATGCCTTAACAGTACATGCAGATTAAATCTATTAAAATATCTCATCAATTCTTTGTCATATTTAATTAATCTATTACAATTTCTTCAAATTCTTTAAATTTTGATTTTTTAATAAAATATCCTCTTAATCAATTAAAATTCTTTTAAGTTTGATAATCTATTAAAACTTTTCTTTTGTCTATTATTTTTTTTTAATTTGAATAATCCATTAAAATGTCTTCTCGGTCTATTAAAATTTGTTCTTGATCTATTAAAATTTCTTAAAAAGTGTTAATATATTAAAATATCTATTTAATATCTGGCACATTTTGTGTTCGTATCAGTAGTGGGTACGTCCTTGAAAATCAGGGCAACAGTGACTTTGTTGTTGTCAGGCCCGCATATAGTTTGTTCAGTACTAGGAGTTTATTCTTCCCAGACTTTACCTTCTTTTTGAGAATAGGTTTGTTTATTCTTAATAACCAGAGACGCCACTATCAGAGAATACCGACAGGGCTGCTCAAGCATTTTTGTAGGCCAGAGTGAGCTTATTCTTGTGTGTGGGTTTTCAAAACACACTATTAGCCATGTGTTTAACGTCCTTGACAGGAAGTAAATAAGAAAATATTAAAATATCTTCCTTTCATGTTTAATTTATTTACATTTCTTAAAATTTGATTAATTTGTTAAAATTTCTTAAAATTTCTTCTAAATAAATAAAAATTTATTAAAATTCGATTATTCTGATAAAATTATTTTTAATGTGAATAATTTGTTGAAATTCCTTAAAATTTAATTAATTAGTTAAAATTTATAAAAATTTGATTAATCTCTTAAAAATTTTTAAATTTAAATTATTTGCTAAAATTTCTTAAAATTTAATTAATTTGTAAAAATTTCTTAAAGTTTTATTAATCTATTATAATTTTTGGAAATTTGAATAATTATTTCAAATTTCTCAAAATTTCATTTGTTAAATTTTGTGAAATTTGGATTAATCTCTTAAAATTTCTTAAAAATTGAATAATTTGTTGAAATTTCTTAAAATTTATTTAATTTCTTACAATTTGTAAAATGTGATTAATCTGTTAAAATCTCTTAAAGGTTAATCACTCTGCTTTTTTTCTTTCATTCTGCTTGTTAAGCTAACATTATTTCAAAAGAAATCAGCGAAAGACTGATTATTATACTTACGATCCTACGTGTTCCAAGAGAACGTTTGGGGAAAATGTTAAATTGTAGATAGCCTGTTGTCCAGCCGTTACAAACAGCGAACTTGGTCCATGCAAACCCGGCCCATTAATGGTCACTTGGAAAGACAGGTTTTGGTCAGTAGGGTTTGTAACGTTTATGTTTACGTAGGTTTTCTTCTGCAGAGGAGAAAAAAAAATCAAATTTGGAAAGAAGAATACAAATTAATTTCAATGAAGGCCAGGTTTCATTTCATACAACATTATATTACATACACAGGCCTGATAAACTCTTAACTTGGTCAAAAGTTGGAATGCGCTGTTGGTTTGTAAAGGAAAAATTAACTAAAATGACTGCATCCACTTCTAATTCTTGTAACCACACTAGCACCTGCACCATCCTGTGCTCTAATGGTAACAAAGTTTTTTACAACCTCAATAAATTCATCATCTAGATATATTTTCACTACATCTGAGTTTTCACCCATCCCCCCAACATTTCATAGAATAACTAGCGGTATTCACCCGGCGTTGCTTGTATGGAGATATATTGCTAAGCAGAAGCTTTATGTTTGATTATTTGTTTTACGGCATAACAACCCTTTTTGTGTTATTTAATGCCAAATCTAGTCATTTTTTTAAAAGATTTTATGTTTCAAATTCTTTATATTTTCAAATATTTATTTGTGGTGTTTGGTTTGGTTTGGTTGTTTTGTTTTATGGCATATTTTTATTTTACTTAGGAGTTACCACTTATGAAGGCGCGAAGGCCACTCGAGGGTAAGGGTTAATAAATGTAAGGTGATAGTGTAGTAATCGTTAATGGTGAAATTTGATAGAATTTTAATATTTATGGGGATGGTTAAACAAGAACTTGTTTACATTGGATTTGAAGGATACCATGTTGCATTCAACTGGGAGCAGGCCAGCCGAACAGTGTTCACAACATTCTTCAAAAAACCGCAAAGAAAACAAAATGATAGATAAGTTGTGTTCACTATGCACTTACCTGACACGGACCAGTTATATTGAGAATGTCGACTGGCGGACCAGCCTTAAAATTCATTTTGAGAATGTACCAAACATAGGCTCTATAAGATTCCTCGTTTCCTTCTTCTGAACTGCAAATATCATCACCATCACTGTCGACTTCTCTGAGAAAAGAATTTAAACAATTTGAATTTTTGAGATGAAGATTGATTATTCACATTATTTGGATTCTTTAGATTCTTTCTTCTCATCTTCAGTTGTGTCTTGTCAAGTTCGGAAATCTTTCTGTCAAACTCGGGAATATTTCTGTCAAGCTCGGAAATCTTTCTGTCAAACTCAGGAATCTTTCTGTCAAATTTGGGAATTTTCTGTCAAACTCGTGAATTTTCTATCAAATTTGGGAATCTTTCTCGGGAATCTGTGCAGAATTTCGAATGGAACTCTTTATTTAATCCACATGCTCTTGTTCTGTCAGCCACAACTGGACAAAAGTCCTAAGTAATTCGTAATTTTATTTTGAGTGTTGCTCGCACTGAGGATTGAACCTTCAACCTCCAGAAAAGTGTGATTTATATTTTCAATGTTATATACTAATTTGGAAAAAAATGCTAACACATTTCTCAAGCAATCTGGTACATAAAGGAGAGGTGTGTGTGTATGTATATGCATATGCCCAGCTAGTGAGGAATAAGCTGGGTGGAGGGAATAGAAGGGGTTGGGGAGAGGGAGGAGGACAGAGAGAAAGATAGGGAGACGGATAGAGAGGTAGAAATTTTAATAGAGACATGGTAAAATAATATATAAGGTTGTGTACTTATATTATTTAACATTGTCAGCACAGCATTTATTTACAACACAAATTTTACTGTTCAATTTTTAGAAGGGGGAGTATTTTGATAAAAAAAACAATGGAAAAAACAAGTAGGGTTATCATTTGATATTCGTCATCATCATACCCTGGAAATACCTTATCCAAAGAAGAGCAGTGACCATTTCATATTTTACATGCTGCTCAGCAGATTGTTATTTACTTCCTTCCCACCGCATAAAGATGTGATACAAGGTCGGTAGGAGGGGGAGATTCAAGCCAGCGCCTCTAAAGTAGAATTTTTGCCTATTAAAAATTATCTGGGTATCCTCGTTGGCATTCCTTGGTATGGAGCCTCAGGTAGCAAGCGATACACGTTACCAAAGGATTAAAAGACCGAGAGAGTAGACCTCCTAGAACTGCACAGGACGATAATCACAATACCACAGTTAACAGGGGAAAAAGCATTGCAATAAAGTCTTAGATAAACATACTTGGTTGGAATTGCGATTTTTTTGGTCAGCATGCAGTGGAACAGAAGATTTTTCACCATTCAACAAAGTTTCTATTTTATTGAACCTTTATCATCGAGCGGCTTTTAGTTGTAATAACTTTATTAAACATTATTAAAGACAAAAATAATTATAAATACAGGGTGTTCCAAAAGTCTGCTTTACTATAAATGGTAGTAAAATAAAAGTGGTGCCATTTTAAACCTAAATGCAATAAGTCGTTTGTAAGGCTATTGATGTTTTCATTTCTTTTCAGATCAAATAATGGCGTTCACTCAACCAGAAAAGGCGTTTTGTGTGCTTGAATTTGCAAAAACTGAATCATGAACATTTGTTCAACGTGCATTTCCAAAAAAATTCAGAAAACAGCAACCAGAAAAGAAGTTCATAGTGAGATGGTAAGTTCATGGCAGATGGGTGCTTATCCCCAGCTAAGAGAATGGGAGGAATAACAAAGCTGTTGCAACTATTGACAACGCAATGCTGGGACATGTTTGGCAAGAATTGGACTATCGGCTTGATGTGTGTTATATGACTAATTAGGCTCACATTGAACATATTTGAACATTCCATGAAAAACTTGAGATTCAAGCTTTCTGAATTTACCAGATGCGTTTTTATATCATTAATAGTTCTCGAGATATTCAATGTCAAAATTTACCCTTGATTTTTGGAACACCCTGTATTTTGTAGGCGTCAAAACTAGATTCTAATGTCTTGCGTTTGGAAAGAAGGTTTAATTCCTTGACAAATTTTTATTGTCTGAAAGAATAAAAGACTTACCTTGAGGAATTCTTCCCGGCCACAAAATTGATGACGCCTTCAAAACGGCCACATTTAACTGGGATAACATCGAGATGGTAATGGCCAACTTGACCACTGCTGACCGAAATGTATTCAAGTCCTTTCAAGAACGGTAGGTTTGAATGGACCTGTAATGAAAGAACAAAGATGTTAAAAGAATGTAACAATTACATTTTAATGGACGAGATTTCTTCTTGTTGTTTTTTTTTCAATGTAATCAAATGTTTTTAGGCCGTGCGGTTGAGCTATTATCCATTCTGTGGAATCCACCATTATTGGGCGTTTTATGCATATTTTTCCCCGCTTTTAAGACAGTTGGATTGAATATTTCAGCCCAAGCGCACGTGAAGTTCACTCCCGTTCAACTCAGTGATACTGAACCCTGTTTTTAACGTTTGATATCAATTATTTTCTCAACATTTTTCTTTTGTTTGTTAAGCAAAAGCATACAATGTATATAATTATAAAACTTGTTTGAATTTTGTTTTCTACGACCGGGTGATTACATATTTTAAAAAAGGGATGACAGATGAAAGAATATATATATATATATATATATATATATATATATATATATATATATATATATATATATAGCGATTAAGCTACACTGAATATTCTGTGTTTCATCCACTCTAGGACTCTTCAGGCTTATACGCATAAGCCTGAAGAGTCCTAGAGTGGATGAAATGCGGAATATTCAGTGTAGCTTAATCGCTATATATATATTTTATAACTTACTAACTAGCTCTACCTACGTATTGAGCACTTTTGAAGTAAATACTTTAAGTTTACGCATAAATTTATACTTTCTTATATTAATTTTATGTGAGTAAATGAAGTAGTTATATATATATATATATATATATATGTATATATGTATACACACACACACACACACACGCACACACACACACACGTCTACGTATGGGCGTGGCTGAGAGACCAAGGAATCGAGTAGAGAGTTGTATGTTTTGGTTTCGATTCTCGCTGATGTCACCCAAGTCATAAATATATTTGTTAGTTTTGATCTCACATTAGGTTCAATCTAATAATCAATAGAGAATTGTCTCTATAATAATAAATACATAATCTGCATGAATTAAATTATCATATTTAAGCGTATCTTACGACTGGGCAATGCCGGGATGCCTGCTAGTTAATTGATAAATTTGTTAGATGTTGCATGCCGCAGTGGTCACCAATTTAGTCTAAAGAAAAATTATGGCAAAGGCTATTCTTGCAAATGAACTTTTTCATTGGGGCCAGTAATGTAGTCAAAAGTTAACTTAAATTAATTTAAATTGACGACGACGATGTCGACGATAACGATGATGATTAAATTATAGCCAAAATGATGATGACGTCGATGATGATGATGATAATTACTCGACTTTTGGTAGACTTTTAAAGACAGACTCTGTTGCGAAAATCAAAAATACTCCATTAATTTGGTGGTCAGTATATATATATATATATATATATATATATATATATATATATATATATATATATATATATAGTGTTATAATGGAATAATTCCAGAGGAAATCCGGGTATGAGAGCTCAATGCGGTAAACAGAGCAATAAGATAAAAATAAAAAATATAACACGGAAATTACATAATTGTCGATGCAATAATTTATTTCAACCTTATGGTATTTTCAAGCATCTAAACCAGACAATTACATTTTTGATATATATATATATATATATATATATATATATATATATATATATATATATATATAAATATCTACGAAGACTAGTGTTTCATCCTTTCAGGAATCATTAGTGCAGGAAGTCATGATTACAGTCAGTCGAAAGATTCAAACCCGGCCACGAAGCCATCTCTGGTTCCATTAACAAGGAACAAACTACACGGCCAACGTTAAGCACGGAAATTTCAGTTGGAATTTAAACATTTATCATTACATGTTGAGATGTACGTCCAGAGTGATTATAACATCATGATCTGCGCATGCGCACTTAAGTGACTGATTTTCATTTCAACTTTAAAGTGCTTAACAATAAAAACCGACTTCTTACAGAGGCCGACATAATTATTACTACCATAATTTTTATAAATGCCTAGTGTTTCATCCTTTTGGGAATAATCATTAGGGCTGTGATAACAGCATATTCTTTTCATTGTTTTGACTCTTGAGTATATATCCATTAATATCTTATATGTTTTTATGTAGACGAATGTGGTTTTCGGTTGATTAAGTGTGTCTGTGTCGTATATATACCCGAGAGTCAAAAGAATGAAAAGAATATTCTGTTGTCACAGCCCTAACAATCATGTTTGTATATATATATATATATATATATATATATATATATATATATATATGTGTGTGTGTGTGTGTGTGTGTGTGTGTGTGTGTGTGTGTGTGTGTGTGTGTGTGTGTGTAGATAGTTAGTATATTTATATAGATATATGTCAAAATGTATATCACACATTGATACCAGTGGTTTCCCGAGGAGTAAGAAATTTTACATGTTCTATTAAGGTACATCACACGTGTCCGGTTCGTAAAGGGAATAATCGTGACTATTTTATTGTATATATATATATATATATATATATATATATATATATATATATATATATATATATATATATATAGTATAATTGGTAATTATTAAAACCTGAAGAGAGTGCTCAATACTATTGGAGAGCAAATATGTGTTTTACTTTTTTATTACCGTTTTATCTGTTTAGTTACATATGTTTCGGGTGCCAAACCATGTTTACGATCCAGCAGCCTCGTCAGACATTACAGAAATTTAATGGTACGAAGCCCAGCCAATTTCATTCTCAATGCACTTTTGCTAGCATTAAATGGATTGCATTGTGCAGTGGCATCTGTAACGAACTTTTTCAAAAGAAGGTCGTTCCAAAAGTAAAGTCTCCTTTTTCTTCAACATAAAAAATTAAAGAGCTACAAAGATGAGAGTGATACCTTTAAAACGAGCAACATTTTGCGCTCCAGAATTTATTTTTCTACATAGACAGCACCGTTCTCAGTGTAATTATGTCAGGAATTCAATGTTGCATCTCTGTTTGTGACACAAATCCATGACAGGAAAGCAGGAAACAGAGAGGGAATTCCAAAGTCTAGCAGTCCGAGAGAAGAAACTATTAGAGTAGAAAGGCTTGTGGCATCTGTGGATCTCTACAGTGAAGCAATTGGATTTTACTGCTAGATAAGTTTATCGAAGGGGGGGGAGGTATGTATGTCGAGGAAGTACAAATGCAACGAGTTCATTAGAATGGATTCCATTAAAGGCACAGGGATTCAACATAGCCGTGATAGTGCTGGATCCATTAGATTGGAGACTCTTTTTTGGCCCTGTCTAAAAAGCTACACATATAATCGTTACAAATTTTTCTTCTGCAACCATTTTTGCAATCTAACAATATTTATATGAAAAAAATAAATCTTTGCTTGAATTGTCCACCAAGTTTTAGTCATGAATATCCAACAATCTTTGTTTTATTTTCGTTCAATGCTATTTCGAAAAGTGCATGTCTGTAGAAATTAAAAATTGAAACCAGGAAAAAAAAATAAAAATAAAACTTTTACATACCTCATATGTAAGCCTACGTTTTGTTGGGTTAGGAACTTTGAGGGTGTATTTCGTTCTGAATTAATAAAAGAGAACTGTGTTAAAAACAAACAAACAAAAAAACAAAAACAATTATCATCATCACCACCACAATCATCATCATCATCATCCTGTAAGAATCCAAAATTTTATTGTTGGCATTTGTTTCCCAAATATTTTCTGGTCCAAATTCTTTCTAGAAAGACATTAGTTAGTACGCGAGGAACCAATATTTACCTCTCTTCCACTGCATCAGATGTAGCATGACAAGAAGGTGGGAAAATGAGTCAGTGCTCCAAAAGAAGGAGTACTTCAGCCCTGCAAAAATATGCCTGAGTAGCCCTGTCAGCATTCCCCGATGAGGGTGCCTCAAGCAACAAGCAATAAACTTGCTCCTCCCAAAAGCCGGGAAGTAAGGTCTGAGTGGGTTAACTTCCTAGGACTACACAGAACATTTTGCATTAATCTGACAGGAAAAAGGCCATCAAAATGGCCCAGTTTCTGTTGGACTGATTACACTAACCACATGAAGGTTGCCAACATCCTAAGTGAAAATGATTTTTTGTAAAACAATCTGGATTCGAACTTGGAACATCTATGGCGTCAGTTCATGGCCTTACCCACCTGACCACTGTTTCCTCTCAAAATAAACAATAATAACAATTTAGCTATTATTCAAATGTTATGGAGTTTATGGTATTTGCTTGTTCCTATGCAAATAAAAACATGTGATTAGTTGACAAAAATAAATAGACAGAATACTCATTTAGAAGGTAGTTGCTTTTAAGATACCAATAATCGAGTTCGAATCTCATGTAACTCTAAAGTATTTTTTTACTGGATAAGCATTTATAAATTTATATAAACATAACATAATAAAAAAAAAAGCATTACATAATTATTTTATTTTCAAATTAAGTAACAGAATAAGTATTTGTTTTCATTATTTCAAATATTTTTTTACTTAAAAACAATACATTCATCCTAGTTACTTACTCTCTCATGCAAATATAAGTTGCATAGTTTTTTCACAAATATTTTTCTTCATATCAAGTATACAATGGTAGAGGCTAGATAAAGATATGTCAGGAAGGACAAATTTTCTTCCTCCAAAAATTCAAACGTCAAATGTTCAGAAAAAACTTGGATGCATATCAAAAAGGCTCATTAAACAAAGAGGCTCAAAAGTCAAGGCAAAATCAATCATGATATTATATCATTATTTAATATTATTATTTAATATTATTAATTTTTAATTTTAACATTTGTAAGAGGGCATAAAAGTTGTCACAAAACTGTTCTGTAAATAGAAGAATCAATTTTATTTTTTGTCCTTGGAGTGTGTGCATGCGTGTTTCCACGCGTGTGTGTGCTTGTGTGTGTTTATGTGTATGTGTGTGTGTGTGTGCTTTTGTGTGCATGTGTGTTAACTTGTGTGTGTGTGCGTGTGTGTGTATAATTGTGTGTGTTCTTGTCCTTCTGTGTATGTGTGCTTGCATGTGCTTATGTGCTTTTGTATGTGTGCTAGTGTATGTATGCGTGTTTGTGTGTATGTGTTTGTGTGCTTCTGTGTGTATGTTTGTGTGTTTTTATACGTGTGTGTTTTTGTATGTGTATGTGTGTGCGTGTTTACCTTTTTTTACATAGGCTTCACCACTTATCAAGGTCAATATGCCACTCGAGGATAAGGGTTAAAGAGTGTACAGTAGAAATTGGACAATATAGTAATCGTTAGTAATGGAAATTCTGTAAATTTGTAAACAAGTGGAATGGCAAATCAAGAACTTATTTACGTTAGACTTGAAAACAACCATATTGTAGTCAGCTGGAAAGCAGGAAAACGGAAGACAATTCCACAGGTGTGTAGTTCTAAGAAAAAAACTTTGTTCATGGAATTTACGTTTAGGTTTAAGCACAGATAACGAGTGGGGGGAATGATTGATAGTGTTTTCAGCTAGACGAGTGTTTCTTGTGAAAGTTCGGCGAGGGGGGGCCATAGATTGAAGCTCAGTCGAACACTTTCCATGAAAATAACGATACATCAGAAACAAACTCGCAACATCTCTTTTGTGAGATAGAGGTTGTAGGGAAGAGAAAAGGGCATCTCCTACGAGGCTATGAAGTCTATTTTGAACTCAAGGCAGGACAAGTCCTTTCTAGCAGTTCTTGCCCAGATGTGGCAACAGTATTCCATCCTTGGCTCTTATATAGATAGAGAATTGCATCAGCAGTGAGATATCTACTAGATCGATAAAAGGATCCCACCATTTTTCCAGCGGCCTTGGCAACAGATTTGATATACGTGTTCCATTTAAGATCAGGAGTAAAAGTCAAGCCCAGAAGCTTGTCAAAACGAGTCCTCCTCAAGACGAGAGCCATCCAATTCAATTGATGCCAGATGAGGATTAGAACGTTGATGATGTAAAGAAAGAAGCTTAGTTTTAAATGCATTAAAAGTAACCAGTCACTCCTTTCCCCATTGTACCTCGTGCTCAAGATCAGAGGAGAGAGAATTGGAGAGAACTTGGTCGTTTACTGTCTTAGATGTGCTACCATAAATGGTAGTGTCATCAGCATAAATGTCTACAAATGATGGAAGGATGTGAGTTGGAAGATCATTAATGTATTTTTATGTTGCATTTAGTTTGGAGTTCTTATTTTTTATAGCTTCGAAATTTTCAAATGAAATGAGTAATTTCCACAAAAAAAAATAAAGTCGTTAAGCAAACTCCCCGCATTCAAGCAAGTCCAAGGGAGATAATTAAGTAATTAACAAGATATTTTTATTTCACTCTTTTGCCGGAACTGTCGATGCCGAATATTTACCATAAAATAATCATATTAAATAGTATCTGGAACACAAAATAACATAAAATAACATTTTAAAAAATAAATTTATATGATGTATATTTTAAAATTCATATGATCCGATATATATATAAAAAAAAAGAAATACAAATTATCTCCCGTGTTTTTTTTACATAATTATCTCCCTTACATCATAAGGCTTTTTAGATTATCCCCCTTGTAAACAAATCTTGATGTTTGAAATAGTTTGGCCACATTCCACATTTTTTTTTTTTTTTTTTTTTTTTTTTTTGCATTTTCACCCAAACATGGCAAAGTGCCACTTTGATGTATGGGCTACAATGTGGAGCATGATTTGTAGGGGTATTATGTAGGGAGTTGAGCAGTAAGATGTCTGTTTACATTACACATGAACTTCTGCAATAGAAGCAGAAATCCGGAAGGGAATTCCAAAGTCTAGCAATTTTGTAGGAGTGGATATTGTTACTTGTCGGGTTTGTTGTAGGTATTTCCATCGAGGAGGTACAATGGCTGAAACCTGACTCGTGAGGACTGAAGACATACGTTGCTTGGAGAGAAATCATATGAAAATGATACGGTGGATGTGTAATGTAAGTCTAAAAGACATGCCTAGATCTAATAATTTCAGAGAAAGATTAAGTCTAGACAATATAAGGAAATGAGACTTCAATGGCATCGCCACATTGAAAACATGGATGAGAGTTCTTGGGTTAGTAAATGTGTTAAGAGCAGAAGAAATGTTCAAATTTACTTACTTTTCTCGGACTACTGAATCGATGTTGATTACTCCCGATGCCATAGGTTCTGTAGCTTTACCAACAAGGAAGTACATTTCAATAATTTCATTATTTTCAGTTATGATCAGTTCACCCTGGAAATTGTAAGTATTTCAGCCGTTATTTAGTTATATATATAAATTATTAAATGAAATACTGAAATGCCATAAGATTTCACATTGTATAATACTGTAAGCATAAGTCCATATATATATATATATATATATATATATATATATATATATATATATATATATATATATATATATATATTATATGGAAAAATGCGCGCATGAAAAGTAATATTCTTAAGATTTTATTAAACCTGAAAAAGTAAAGGACAAGAAATTCAACCGGGAAAAGTAAAGAACAAGATATTCTAGTAAAGTAAAAAATAAGAATTTTTTAGACTTAAAATATTGCAGCTAAAAATAAAATTTGAATATTGATAAATATTTTATTTATTATTTGCATATGTTGTTGTTTATTGTTGAGTTAGAAAGGGTGTCAGTCGCTGGATTGAATTTATTTCCCCCCTATTATTTGCATATATTTATGTAGTGAAAATTGTTTGAATAAAATTAATTCATTAGTTAGTTAGTTAGTAGATGGAATTAATAATTTTATAATTTACATAAAAATTAATAATTTTATTATATCATAATTAGGATCATTTAATTCTTTCTAACTCAACAATAAACAACAACATATGCAAATAATAAATAAAATATTTATCAATATTCAAATTTTATTTTTAGCTGCAATATTTTAAGTCTAAAAAATTCTTATTTTTTACTTTACTAGAATATCTTGTTCTTTACTTTTCCAGGTTGAATTTCTTGTCCTTTACTTTTCCAGGTTTAATAAAATCTTAAGAATATTACTTTTCATGCGCGCATTTTTCCATATAATCCATGATTTTTCCAGGCATTGCTATTGTATTAATATATAAATTTATAATATTTATTAATGATTGTCCAAAAAAATTAGCTCTCAAACACACATTTATGCAATATTTATCATTCAATCATAGTAGTTCCGAGCCAGGGTCTCTACCGAGACTGCGGTTCATGAATTCGTGATCTGTATAGAGCGTAAACTAACAAAAAAGAAGATGGCACTCGGTATCTTTTTAGATATCATTGGAGCTTTTGACAACATACCCTTCAGTAGTATGTTCAAGTCGCTACGAGAACTCAATGTGCCACCAGTACTCATCCAATGGATTGAGTATATGGTGAGGCACAGAACAGTTCAAGTAGAACTACTGAGGGCAACTGTTAAAAGGGAAGTGGTTAAATGAAACTTCCAAAGTGGGATTTTATCACCTTTACTATGGAAATGTATGCTGAATCCTCTTTTAAAGGAGTCTAAAAATAGGAATATTTATGCCCAGGCTGATGCTGATGACATCGCAGTGCTGGTCGCGGGTTCAAAAGCATCATTGGTCATACGCATTGCCAAAATTGGACTACATTTTTCATCAAATGTGATAACGAAAAATTTGAGTTCATTCAAAGAATATGTATATCGTAGAATTCACTAATATTTTTAATCGATAAATTCACCATTTTTTGCTATAAAATCATAAGGAGAGTTAAAAAAAATAGTTATTAAAAAAAAGTTCGGTTTTTTAATTATAAAAAAAACGAACCTTAAATCTTTTCACCAACCCCCGGTACTCTAACCGTTATGCTAACGTGTCATATTGGCAAAATCGCAGTAAAAAATATTTATATACAAAAAAAGTTATGCAAAATAAAAAAAAAGCGTTAGTCACTTATGTACGTACTCTCCTGTTTGTGAACCCACATATTTTGTTGTAACTTTTTTTCTACTGAATCAATTTTCGAAATTTTTTTTCAAACTGTAGCTAATGAGGTGTTCTATCCAACTATATAACCTGTTTGAAATTTGGTTGCGAACGGAATTAGTGGTGGGGGTTTGAATGTGTCTCGATTCATTCAATTTCGGACTTAAGCATATATTCAACCACTACCGTGGTTGAATGATATATATATATGCATATGGTACTTGTACAGTTTAATCAAGACATTAAAAAAATGAAAATACCAAAAAAAAAAAAAAAAGGTTATATTTTACATATCCGTTTTGGACTTAATTTGATGGAGTAATTTTTTTTGTTTGTTTTTTGTACAGCCGAAAAACATGTTTTTATGACAGCACGCTGAACTCCCTACATAATGCCCCTACAAATCATGTTTGGATTTTTAGAACATGCCACGGGGAGATAATTAGTCTAAAGTGCCGACACCCCCTCCCCATCTTAAATAATAGCTTTTCTTCTTAAAAATCGAAACATGACTACCTTTTGATCGGTATCATGACAAATTGTTTTTCTCGCTATAAAAAAAAAAAATACTGGATCAAATATGTGAAATATTTTTTGGAGAACTTCATTCCCTAGTGGATACGTACAATATAACTTTTTTTTTTATATTTTCATTTTTTGATGTCTTGATTAAACTGTATAAGTACAATATATATATATATATATATATATATATATATATATATATATTATCAGAAATTTTAGATAAATCATCGGTACCGTCGGTTTCAAATCTTATAATATTCATCTGATGAGTATCTGCTGAAGGGAGCTTTATATGGGTATTAAAAACAGTCCCCTATTATTAGGTTTTAAACCGACGGTATCGATGACATATCTTATCTAAACTTTCTGAAAATAAAATTATAAATGATATGCTCTTATTTTTGAAAATTTTTCCTTATAATAGAGCACTCTGCTAGAATCCTTTTTTTCTAAAAATATAATTAAGTATATATATATATATATATATATATATATATATATATTGTTGCTAATATTAATTTAGACTTTGTATATATATATATATATATATATATATATATATATATATATATATATATATATATATATATATATATATATATATTAGTCCCCACGCGAAAGAACAGGACACAAAATGTTTTAAATAAGAATAATATTAGAATAACAATAACAAAGACTTTTGCTGGCGAGGACTACTATTGACTGTAACGAGTTATACAGTCCTTTTGAAATTTTCATCTCTATTTTTCTCGTTATATACTGAATATTTGTTAATGAAACATATATGAAATATGTTCCTTATTAAATTTTAAAGATTTTCTATTCTGAAAGAAGTTTAAAACATTTAATCTAAAAAAATTGATTTTGAAGTTTTTGTTAAAATAAATTCAGATTTTCTCATTATTCAGACCTGTATTACAAAGAGGGGGTTGCAAAAATGAGTTGAAGTGTGACGGGAAATACAAACTGAAACAGACAGAATATTCAGACCTGTAATAATACAAAGAGGGGGTTGCAAAAATGAGTTGTGATGTGAGGAGAAATACAAACTGAAATAGAGAGAAGGCTAGTTTTAAAATATAATCTTAAAAAGATCAGATACAAGTTAGAAAACATTTCACCCAAGATTCAATTTGAAATTTCTTTATCTTCAAAGTGCACTTTTGTAAATTTTACAAAGTAAGGTATTAAAATTTAATTTAAATTGAATCAAACAATTACCTTGGATTTATTTTATGTAATGTACATTTTGTTGCAATTTAAAAACATTATCTTTCATCTAGCAATTAATGATATCAATATAAAATTTTCAATGACTTTTTTTAAAGTGCAACAGAATGTACATTGCATAAAATAAATCCAAGGTAATTTTTTGATTCAATTTAAATTAAATTTTTATACCTTACTTTGTAAAATTCAAAAAAGTGCACTTTGAAGATAAGTAAATTTCAACTTGAATCTTGCACCTTTATTTTTAAAGCCTATAGTAAAAACATTTTGTTTAACAATTTTCATGCCTTGGATGAAATGCTTTTCTAACTTATATATATATATATATATATATATATATATATATATATATATATATATATATATATATATATATGTGTGTGTATATAATTATAAAACTCAAATGACCTTGTAACGATGTATGCCACCTACTTTCAAGTTTACGACATCTGGTTGTGCATGCGCGCATGACCTGCACACTGAAATATTACCGTTATTATTTCGAAATTATTATTTAACATGGGAAGAGTGGGGTTTAAAATAACTTAGACGTAATACAGAAATGAACGATGTAAAAAAAAAAAGCAGACAGTATTAACAATTGTTTATTTGGCTGATTTAAACACGAAAAAAAACAAAAGAACAATTGCGACGCTGAAATATTAACGTTATTATTTCGAAATTATTATTTAGCATGGGAAGAGTGGGGTTTAAAATAACTTAAACGTAATACAGAAATGAACGATGTAAAAAAAAAGCAGATATATCCAAATTTTAATTTAACTATAATAAGTATTATGGTATCTGTTCAGTGCACATTTATCTATAAGCATGGCCAAGCACTTATAATTCAGTAACTGTCATTCTTTTTTTTTTTTAATAATCAATTATAATAAACAGAACGACTTATAGTAATCTATCTATATTCTTTTTTCATTTTAATATACTTTCATAGAAATGTTTCTGTTTTGTCAAAAAAAAACTATTTTTCTTTAAGTCACAAGTGTCACGCTCATACATGAATTCCATAGATAATATAACATACTGACCCAACGGGTCACGGGTAGTCTAGTATATATATATATATATATATATATATATATATATATATATATATATATATATATGTATAATTTCCAACTATTTTATGATGATTATATTTTTGTTTTTGATAAGTTATTCAATGCACTTCTATTCTTTAACAAAACGCGTGTAATAAAATATTGGTTCTCTCTCCCTCTCCCCCTTCCCCCCCTCTCTCTCTCATATATATATATATATATATATATATATATATATATATATATATATATATATATATATATATAGTAATTTATAAAATATATATGGCGATTAAGCTACACTGAATATTCTGCGTTTCATCCAACTATAGGATTCGTCAGGCTTATGCATAAGCCTGACGAATCCTATAGTTTGATGAAACGCAGAATATTCAGTGTAGCTTAATCGCCATATATATTTTATAAATTACTAACTAGCTCTACCTACGTATTGAGCACTTTTGAAGTAAATACTTAAAGTTTACGCATAAATCTATACTTTCGTATATTAAATTTATGTGAATAATTGAAATAGTTATATATATATATAATATTTTATGATGATTATATTTTTGTTTTTGGTAAGCTGTTCAATTCTTTAACAAAACGCGTGTAATAAAATATTGGCTCTCCCCCTCTCTCTCCCCTCTCTCTTTCTCCCTCCATATATATATATATATATATATATATATACATATATATATATATATATATATATATATATATGTACACACACACACACATATATATATATATATATATATATATATATATATATAAGTAGGTTGTCGCAGTCTCGGCCAGACAGAGTTTGCACTCATGAAGAACACTCTTCCGCTGTCTTCTCTTGAAAAAGGACTAATAAGTCTGAAATATATTGAGATTTATAACACCATTGAATACAACAGAAAAAAAAATACTGTTGTTTAGAGTTAAAATAATTTTACTCTATATAAAAAAAAAAAATCTCGCATTGTTCTTGGGTTTAATTTTACCTTATATATATATATATATATATATATATATATATATATATATATATATATATATATATATATATATATATATATAAATGGTTAGCAAAATGAAATTCGTGTAGAGTAGCTCTAATTATTTTGATGAACACAAAAATTGACTGCTTCAAAGTTTGATAATTGTTTTTCGAAAATTCTGTTTTAATTAATGGAGATGACAGCAAAGAGATTTTTAATAAAAAAATATTTGATTTTTTTTTGTAGATTCATTTTCGTATTCAGCGAACGAAATAATTCGAAATTGAAAGTTTAAAGAAATGAAAACTTTTCTTACTTCTGTTTCACCTTGAATTGTTGGTTTATAGGTAATCACATAAAAAATGGTTCCCTTCTTTGGCACAAAAAGTTCGGTCGGGCCCATAAATGCCTCACCTATAATCTTGATTTTCAAATTCCAATCATGATTTGTTGGGTTTATCTGAAAATATAAAATAAAATGATTTTAAATCGAAATAACTTTGTATAATAACAAAAAAAAATTACTTTTTTTTATGAATGAAAGAGAAAACTTATTGTATAAAACCGAACTTTTCTCTTTTCATCATCAACGCTCTGACCCTCATCTGACCCAAATTGAAATGAATGGTTCTCATTTAACTGACCTTCACACCTGACATGAAATCGGTTTGCTGGAAAAATGGTTGGGTCCTTCTACCACTCCAGTAGGTATCTCACTACCGATGCAATTCTCTATCAGCATAAGAGCCAACTATGTCCTAAATTGGAGGACTGCTGTCACATCTGGGTAGGAGTTGCTTGGTGTTCCCTTTCACACTTTAATAAAGTTCAAAACGGGCTTTGAAACCTAGTAGCTGATGCACTTTTTTCTTTCCTGCAACCTCTTTCCCACAGAAGAGAGGTCGTGAGCCTGTTTCTGCTCTATCCTTATTTTCATGGTAAGTGCTCATCTGAACTCTAATCTACTGTCTCCTCTTGCCAACTTTCACAAAACAAACTCGACTAGCTACAATCACAATCAACAGTTTCCCCCACTCTCTATCTGTCCCTAAATCTAAACACAGATTCCACAAACAAAGCTTCTTTCCTAGAAGTACCAGCGTGTGGAACACAGTTCCATTGATCTGCTTCCTGGCCGACTACAGTATGGTAGCCTTCAAGTCTAATGTAAACAAGTTCTTGTCGAACAGTTTTCTTAAATAATCAAATTGTACCTAATCTACAGCATTAACGATTACTAAACTACCACATTACTTTCATTAACCTTTATCCTCGAGTGGCCTTCGGGCCTTGGTGAGTGATGACTCCCTTGTCAAAATAAATAAATAAAAAATAAAGAAGAAATTGTTTTTCTTCACTAGTATAAATAAAACATGAAGCATTGTCATCGAAAATTAAAAAAACAAAGATGGTTGCCATTTGTAATTAATACACAGAGGAAATACAAATGCGTTGAGTTTATTTTTTTTTTCTTATTTTTTTTATTGCATTTTCACCTCAAACAAGGCACCGTGCCATTTTGATGTAGAGATCTACTATCTGGAACATAATTTTCAGGGGTACTATGTAGGGAGTTGAGCAGCAAGATGTTTGTTTACATTACACTTGAACTTCTGCATATCATTAAAGTCAGGGAAGCAGGAATTCGGAAAGGAAAGTCTAGCCGTTCTGGAAAATAAACTGTGAGAGTAGAAAACTTTCTTAGATCTAGGGATTCCTACTGTGTCAGGCATAAGTAACTTTCTAGTACGGTAGAGAGAGCCCACCTTCTTTGCAGCAGCCTTAGCAATGCCCTCAGTGCATCTGTTCCAACTCATGTTCCGCATCATTATGTTATGATAACAAATGAATAAGCTGTCAAATATTTATTGTTATGACAGCTTTTTCATAAAACAAAACCTTGACATAAATGTCATAAACACAACATTTACATAAATGTCATAAAAACAACATTTACATAAATATCATAAACACAACAGTTATATAAATGTCATAAAAAGCATTAAAAAATGTCATAAACAAAACCTTTACATAAATGTAATACCAAAAGCTTTAAATAAATGTAATAGACACAATGTCTACATAAATGTCATAAACACAACAGTTATATAAATGTCATAAAAAGCATTAAAAAATGTCATAAACAAAACCTTTACATAAATGTAATAGTAAAAGCTTTAGATAAATGTAATAAACACAATCTCTACATAAATGTCATAAACACAACATTACAAAAATGTCATAAACAAAAACTTTAAATAAATTTCATCAACACAACCTTAACATAAATAATATATAGACATCAAGAGGTGCTGCAGCGACTGCCATCCAGCAAGAGCTTTGCCACCATCACAAATCTTAGAAGAACAGCACCAGCATCCTCTCGTATGCCGTTGGTGGAATGAATCAGTCAAAGACGACAACAACAAAAGAGGATTTCCCAGCAGACTCTGAACTCCTCCGGAATCATCATATCTTGTCGCTCCATCTCTTCAACCAGCAGCGTGCGGTTTCATTACCAACACTGAGGTCTCCGTCCGTGCAGTCGGGCCCCAGTGGGCAAGATGTTAAAATGTGCTCGATGGTCTGAACTTGGGCACCACAGGAGCATTCAGCAGTTGTAGAGTAACCCCACATGAGGAGGTTGTCGCCAGTTTTTGCAACTTTTGCCCTTGCCCTTTGCCCTATTCCGGAATAAGAAGGTAACACTAAAACAAGCTGGAGCGAAGGTTTTCAAAACATGGATCATCTAGGAATTTTGGTATCCCTGTGGAACTAACATACAGACTATTGCGCACATCCTCACAGATTGTCCCCTAATCAAGGAATGCTTCAATGCAGACCTGAGGTATGCCTTGGACACTGCCCGACATTGGATCTCGAGATGGAGTGAAACGCTATGATAATGATGAATACAATAACATGACATTGAAAAGATTGACTTACTATTGGGATATCCTGTGTACGTTTCTGGAAGACAGGTGCCTGGAATGTGATATAGGTCGGTCCAGAGTCAGGAATTACTGTACATTCGATTTGGTAAAGTCGAATATCACCAACTGATTTCAATAATAGCTATACAAAATAATAAAAAATAATATATTATTTACACGTTTAACAAACAAATTCTGATATATAAATTTGGATCAACATCTGTTTTTTATTTATTAGATATAAGCCCAAAATATTGAATCTGTAAAAAAATATATCTGGCTCTGTGTAAGCTACTGCATATGAGCGTATGGGAAAGTGTCAGCAGCAGCGAAGGATGGCTGGCTTGCAAAGAGATTAGCAGCAGCAGTAGTCGAAAAACCACTTATGCAAATTAGGAAGTGTGTGCGAAAAGGAAAAAGTTGAGAAAAATCTAAGCATGTGCTTGGAGTAGAAAAAAGTCAACTTCGAAGGAAATGGACGTGTAAATGTGAAAGAGAGAAATAGCTGGCTGCAGCCAGCATGAAGTCAGTGAGGAAAATTGTACTCCGGGCGAGATAGGCGATGGTGAACGACTTTTAAGTGACGTCGAAACAATTATAATGGTATGAAAAAAAAAAATGTTAAAAGAAAAAAATGCTGACCTGGATTTTTATTTATTTATTTCCTCGCGTTTGTATGCCTACTACCACTTTTTTTTTTTTTTTTTTTTTTTGCTCAACACACACTCCAAACACCCGGGCAACGCCAGGAACCCAAGCTAGTTAACTATAATACACATCTTCCTGATTACTAAAAACACATTCAAATAATAATTAAATATAAAAATCCAGTAATAAAATAAATAAGATGATATCAAAGAAATAAAATGCGAGTTTATTATGAGGTATTATGAGTTATTATGCGAGTTATTAGTGTTATTATGACCTTAGAGAAAGATGGCGACAGTTGAACGCGTGGTGATGGAGGAGGAGTGAGGGAGAGAGTTACGGGAGTAGTGAAGAAGTGCGAGAAACTGTTGACGATATGTAGTTACATTTAAAATTAAAGTTAACTTTAGATGAACTTAAACTACTTCTTTTTGATGCACTAATTTTTTTTCATTTTTTTTTGTCTTTGTGTGTTTTTGTATGTTTTTTTTTTGTTTTGTTTTTTAACATTATCAGTTTTTATTTTTCTTCACTTTCTTTTGCCCTTTTATTAAGACTCGCAATTCTTTCATTTTTTAAGGGTCTTTTAAACAAAAACCTATGAAAGGAGGTTTGTCTCAGCCTCCCTTTCAAAATGTTACAGAAATGCATAATGGAAGTGTCATTAAAAAGAGCTCTAGCATGTCCAATAGCCACTTTTCCTGAGTGTGTCTTTTCTATGAAAACGCCAATTTCTTTCCACTTAACCAACAACTCTCTAATCTCCTTTGTAGATATCACCTTAGCTCGTCCTTCTACTTGTTCCTGCACAACTCCTCTGTTGTCAGTTCTTCCTCATGTTCCTGCATAAGCTCGGTAATATCCCCATCATCTACTTCCAGCGCCATGGATTTTCAATCAAAAATCTCATTCAACACCACCTCGAACTCAGGTTGAAGATCGAACTTTTCAAAGTCTTTTTTAGCGATGCAATCCGGACACAATTTTTTTCCAGCCAGATTTCAATGTGTGTTCCGTAATGCCCTGTCATGCAGCATTAATGATTTTCAGAGTTATTGCTATGTTTAAATGTTCCTTCCAAAACCCACGAAAGGTTATTTGAGTGTAGTCTGTGATTTCAAAGGATTACTCGAACAAATGCATAGTGTACAGCTTTTTGTAGTCTGAGATCTACTAATCCATGGGCTGTAGGATTGGGGTGGTATTGGGGAAGAGGAAGAGTACCCGGATGAACTTGAAATCTTTCATTTTGGGCCGTGGGCTGTGCACGGAAGCATTATCCAGAACGAGCAAACATTTCGAGGGAATGATATTCTCTTGGAGATATTGATTCACTGAAGGGCCAAATACTAAATTCACCCATTCAGTGAAAAACTGCCGGATCACCCATGCCTTTGCATAGGCCCTCCACATCATCCGTAACCTCTCTTTGAAGACTTTATGAATCTGAAATGAATATGTTTTTTTTTTTTTTTTTTTTATTACATTTTCACCCCAAACAAGGCAAATTGCCACTTTGGTGTAGGGGGCTACTATCAGGGGCAACAACTACTGGGGTACTATGTAGGGATTTGGGCAGCAAGGTGTCGGTTCACGTTACACTTGAACTTCTGCACGTCAGTACTGTTGGGGAAGCAGGGACCTGGAATGGAATTCCAGAGTCTTGCGGTTCTGGGGAAGAAACTATTGGAGTAAAAAGATCTTTTACATCTAGGGACCTCTACAGTGTGGGGGTGGGATCTAGTAGCCTGTCGGGTTTGTCGAGGGTGCTCGCGTCGTGGGGGCACAAGTGATTGCAGTTCGTCAGAGCATTCACCACTAAAATACTTGTAGAAAAGGCAGAGGGATGCAACATTTCGTCGATGGGACAGAGGCTGAAGCTTAGATGCCAGTTCAGGGCCTATCAGGTTTGCGACTCTCTTTTGAACCTTGTCAAGGAGCGAGAGACTAGTAGCAGATGCACCAGCCCAGATGTGGCAGCAATACTCCATACATGGGCGAATGGTGGCCTTATAGAGGTCCAGGATACTTTCGGGTGTTAGTAGTTTTCTGGCACGGTAGAGAGAGCCTACCTCTGGCAATGCCTTCAATGTAATTGTTCCAACTCATGTTTCCTGTGAACGTTAGGCCAAGGAGTTTGAAAGATGGACTCTCAGATAAAGAGTCGTTGGCCATTGCTATGGGTGGTAGAGAGGGTTTCTTGTAATTATTGAATGAAACTAGTTTAGTCTTGGCAGCATTGAACGCGACCAACCACTTTTGTCCCCATTCCACTACAGATTGGAGGTCTTCCTCTAGTGTTTCTGCCATTTCTTTAGAAATGTGTTCATTCGTCTTCCTGTCGTGTCTAATGATCTTCTTTTGGCCCAACTTTTTCTCCTCAGCGGTGATAACTGTTTTGTGTGGTATTTTTTTCCAAAAAAGGCCCGTCTCGTCGCAGTTAAACACTTGCTGTGGGACATAACATTTTTCTGAAATTAATGAAGCAAAGCACTGCATAAACTCGTCCGCAGCTTTGACATCTGCACTCGCTGCTTCCCCATGCATTACAACAGAGTGGATGCTAGTCCTCTTCTTAAAATTCTCAAACCAACCATGGCTGGCCTTGAAATCCACTGCACGTGTACCTGACAATGTCTCCCCCTCTGCTGACTGACTCACGTTGTAGGGTCTTGTGGATGGAGAGCACCTTCTCGGAGATGATGCTCTCCATGACAGTATCTCCTGCCAGCTCCTTTTCACATATCAACAACAACAAAAGTTTCTCCATCTCGTTATGGGTGTCAGTCCTCAATTTGGAAATAATAGTCATACCCTTGGTCGGTTTTATAGTTTTATGGCATCTTTCTATTTCAATAGCATACAGATCGTTGATGATGACCGATCGTACTGCTTTGCGAGATCACTCACACGGACACCATATTCATGTTTGCTTATTATTTCTTGCTTCATGTTGATCGACATCATCCTCTTTTTTTTTTGCACATTCCTGGTTGGAGTCACCAGAAACAGTCACACAAAGAAGATGCGATGTGAAAAAAACAATACAAGAGTGCTAACTTGGATGAGTTGATGCTGGGCAGTCTCGACCACTCGGCCATCTAGTGGTAGCATCTGGAAACTCTCATAACTTGGATTTTCTCTCGTATGTAGGTCGAAATTTTTGCTCAGAAGACATCTTGTGTCTCAAATTTCTCATAAATAGAGGAGCTCGTATGTAGAGAGGCCACTGTATATATGTTTCTAGGAAAAATATGCTTTTTAATTATATTTCACCCTTCATTAATACCAATACTTTTATATATGAAGCTCAATGTATGTTAAATTTAATTACAGAGCATATACAAATAGATGATAAAACAGTTATATTCCAAATGCCAAGATGTTATTCATCTTACCATTACTTTTAACATGTCGAAACGTCCACTTTTTGACAGCACCTCTTTTGTAGTGCAGAAATAATCATATATATATATATATATATATATATATATATATATATATATATATATATATATAGTCATCATCCACATACAGTACTGTTTCGCTGTTTCACAGCTCATCAGTGCGGCTAGACAGGCAACTACCTCAAGCCAGGATTGAAACCCAACCGTTTGTACGGCAGTCAAGGCTCCTAACCATTACGCTATTGGCGGCTGCTTGAATGAGTAGTGAGTTTAACGATGTTTTGATATCGTCCGAAATACCTCCGCTCGATTTGTTTACACAAAGAGCGTCGCTTATATGCTAATGGTAATTCGTGTTTCACTTTTCAATATGCTCAACTCAATATATATATATAGTAGGCAATCTTCTATCATCTTTGGTGTTTCAGCACATTGTCTTTGGAAATCTTTGAGTGTGGCTCTGGAGCTCTATATTCTCGGATAGAGCTCCAGAGCCACGCTCAAAGATTTCCAAAGACAATCTGCTGAAACGCTCTATAACAGGCATGTGAGGAAAACGAATGAGTACATATCTGAGGCAATGGCAGAAACCTTAGAGGAAAACTCCAGTCAGTAGTTGAATGGAGGCAAAAATAGATTGTGGCATTCAATGTTGCCAAGACTAAGCTTGTTTCCTTTAATAATTACAAGAAACCTAAACCATAGAATAACTATGATAAATTTTCTGAAAGTACTCCATTAAAACTCGTCGGCTTAACATTCACAGTGAACATAAGTTGAAACAGATATATTGAGGCCACCATTCGCTCATGTATGGAGTATTGTTGTCACATTTGGGCTGGTGCATCTGTTACCAGTCTCTTGCTCCTAGACAGAGTTCAAAAGAGAGTAGCAAACCTAATAGGTCCCAAACTGTCAGCCAGGCTTCAGCCTCTCTCCCATTGATGAAATGCTGCATCCCTCTGCCTGGTTTACAAGTATTTTAATGGTAGATGCTCCAATGAACTAGAAGCTCTTCTACCTCCTTGACGTAAATAGCCCCAAAAAGCAGCAAAATCCCACCCTTAGGGAGGAGAGATCCCAAAATGCCAGAAAGATTTCTACTATAATAGTTTCTTCCCTAAGACTGTTAGACTTTGTAATTCCCTTCTGGGTTCCAGCTTCCCCGATTCTGTACTGGCATGCAGAAGCATAAGGGTAAACAGACATCTTGCTGTAAAACTACCTACATAGGATCCATGCAATTATGTTCCAAATAGTAACCCCATACATTCAAAGTGGCACTGTGTCTTGTCTGAGGTGAAAATGCAATTAATATATATATATATATATATATATATATATATATTTCTTTTGAATGTGTCTGAATGTGCAGGTGCGTATACATTTGTACTTACCTCACAACTGTAATGTCCTTGTGTTTCTCCCAGAAAAATAAGAGGTAGTTCAATACACTGGGTATCTTTAACTGAAAATGAGAATATATATATATATATATATATATATATATATATATATATATATATATATGTAAGTATATATATATATATGTATATATGTATATATATATATGTATGTATATATATATATATGTATATATGTATATATACATATATATATGTATATATATATGTATGTATATATATATATATGTATATATGTATATATATATATGTATATATATATATATATATATATATATATATATAGTGGAAATGGTAATTAATAAAAACTGAAGAAAGTGCTCAATACTGTTGTAGAGCAGATATGCGTTTTATTTTTTTATTACCGTATCTTTCTGTTAAGTTACATTATTGTTTCAACTACCCGGCCGTTTTTTTTTGTTTTTTTTTTTTGGCCGTCGTTAGCTTCCTTAGACTTTCACAGAAAAAGTCTGAGGAAGCTACAGACGGCCAAAACAAACGGCCGGGTAGCTGAAACAATAATGTAACTTAACAGAAAGATACGGTAATAAAAAAATAAAACGTATATATATATATATATATATATATATATATATATATATATATATATTTGTGTGTGTGTGTGTGTGTTTGTTAGGAGATTAAAGAAATATTGAAGCATTCTGTAAATGGAGACTTATGAAGATATAAAACCTCAACATGTAAAGTAAAGAGTCACTCATTTGAAGATGATTATCAATAATACAATATGTATATGAATTTCAGTTCAATAAAGAAAAGAACATCGATGGGAGGATTGATTATTTCAAAGCTTAATGCTTCTCATCAGAAGAGGCGAGGAGTTTCATATAAGGGAATGCAATATCTAACTTAGCGTACATTAGGAACGAAATTTCATCTGTACGCTTGATATATATATATATATATATATATATATATATATATATATATATATTTCTGTAGAAATATATTTTCTTATAATATATATCAATCCTTATTTAAGAAGCTCAACGTAATTACAGAGCAATATGGAGAATAAATGACAAAAAACATCATGAATTTTGGAATATAACTTTTTGTCATTAATTCTCTCTCTCATTTTTTGTTTTATGTTTATTTTTTAATGTTTTTTTTTTCAGTCATTGTATTCAAATTCAGCAGGCATTTTGTTTTATATGGAGGTCTTGTCTTTCATGTTAAATATAGAGTCATTGGTACTCAGGCTAACAGGCCGGTCAATATATATATATATATAGTAAGTTATAAAATATATATGGCGATTAAGCTACACTGAATATTCCACGTTTCATCCACTCTATGACTCTTTAGGCTTATGCGCCTAGAGTGGATGAAACGCGGAATATTCAGTGTAGCTTAATCGCCATATATATTTTATAACTTACTAACTAGCTCTACTTATGTATTGAGCACTTTTGAAGTAAATACTTAAAGTTTACGCATAAATTTATACTTTCGTATATTAATTTTATGTGAGTAAATGAAGTAGTTATATATATATATATATATATATATATATATATATATATATATATATATATATATATATATATATATAAGCAAACTAAGTCCTATGATAGCTGTTCTATGTAAAGATTGGGATAGATAAGGGTTAATAGTGATTAGTATTTATTGAAAGAATGAGCAAAAGTTTAACCGTATTCTTCCATCAATTTGCATAAAGCATTCATTCAAATCAACAGGTTTTAAATTTTGCAGTTTTTTAATCTAGCATATCTAGATATCTATAAAAGTGAGAATGTGTGCGTGAGGACACTTCTCAACCTATATACTCAACGGATTTTTGATCTACAGATTTCAAATTTGGTATATAGGATATTCAGACATGCCGAAAACTTTTAATCGGTTTTCATCTGGAAAAACGGGCTGCAAAGGGGTAAAAATTGAAGATAAGGTACATGGGGGTCGTCGGAATTTTATCTGTTTGCTAACTGTTTCACGAAAGTGAATGCATGAATGGTTCACATGACAGATTTATTATGTTAAAAATAAGTGGCATTGAAAACATTTTTAAAGACCATGTCAAGCCGGCCTAATGGTTATCGTACTTGACTTTTGGTTTCGATCTCAGCTTGAGTAATGTTTTTTTGTTTATTCACAAGAAGTGATCCGTTTAGAAAACAAATAATACTCGCGAACACATGTCTCAGTTTTAATATGAATTAAAATATATTTAGGCGTATTTTCTGACTGGGCAACGCCGGATACATCTTCTAGTATCTATATATATATGTGTGTGTGTGTGTGTGTGTGTGTGTGTGTGTGCGTGCGTTTGTACGTATGTATGTAAGTTGTTGTTTCTAGTTTTCTGTATACATTTTATCTCTACAAAGGAAGATAAACCTATCTTTACTAATGAATCGGCATTTATCAAGGCAAAAAGTGACTAAAGGATAAACATCTAAATTGTGAATAGATTTACAATTCTCAACAGGAAAAAAAAATTTACCTGTGGAAGACAAAGGAATCTGCAAAGTTCTGGGTGTTATGAAATATTTGAAGTCGTGCTCAATCGTAAATTCTTGACAGGGAAATAGATTTTGCTGTAGAAATTAGACAAGAAAAGAAGTCGAGTTCAACATCGGATAGAAACGAGACACAAGTAAAAACTCAATTAAAGTAAACATCATTTCACTCCTATTCAAAACTACTCGGTGTTCTATCTATTATACTAGCAGGCTGATCGGCGTTACCTGGTCTTAGAATACGGTTAAGTCTGATATTTTAATTTGTATTTATTTTACTTTATTTTATAGAACAATCTGGATTTTTGTTAGTTTGTCTTAGAATGATCTAAATATATTGTGTATCTAAGTGTATCTAAGAAGTGACATCAAGATCGAAGATTGGGATTGAAGAGGTAGTGCTCCCGAGGAATGCACTCTGTCCTGCAAACAAATCCAGGGCAGGTACTCTCCGAGAGGGACATCTCAGGCAATTAGCAATAAACTAACTGTTTCCCAAAGAGAAAACACAACGCCTTGGAGAGTAGACCTCCTAGAACTGCGCAGGACTCGCAACATACCACAGTCAACAAGGAAAATGCCATTTTAGAAATGGTCTATCTCTTTTGAGTTTGGTGTTGAGTTAGAACATTCTTCAACTGAGGTGATTATATTACATTTTGCGCTTACTAGTAGCGCATGATTTTTATCTGAAGAACGTCATACCAATTTCTTGTGTTATTGTTGATTCATATGCAACCCTGCAAAAGGAACAAAATAAATAAAACAGGAAGAAATACAAAATTCCATGAACAAAGCTTCTTTCTTAGAACAGCTGACTACAATATGGTTGTCTTCAAGTCCAATGTAAACAATTTCTTGATGAGCCGTTCCACTTAAGTTAACAAATTTATCGAGTTTACATTGCTAATGATTACTATATTGTCCAATTGACTACTGTAGACTCTTTAATACTTATCATCGAGTGGCCTCTGGGCCTTGATAAGTGGTGATGTCTATGTAAAAAAAGGCATTTATTAGCATTATTTTCAAAACAATGCCTGGTTCTTATTTTTTCTAACTGTTCATTTCGTCTGCTATGAGATTAACAAAACCCCGTTGTCTCAACACCGCCTTAAAGGCCACACGTGTATCTCCGACCACACAGCCATTTCTTGCTTTCAACTTTACGCGTTCATCTTCTCTGGTATGGTGTTTGCATCTCCCCTCCACATGGTGTCCTTTTTTTTTTCTTTTTCTTGTCACGCAAGCCGGCGCACACTTTCTAATTTGCATATATGCTTTTTTGTAACTGCTGCTAATATCTTTGCATGCCAGTTATCCTACAGCTCTTGCTGATATTTTATCACGCACTCATACACGTTTTGTTACGCATAGAATCTTTTGTAGAATCGTTCAGTATATGAAAAGTCGTTTTGTTGCCATGTAGTGTGAATCGAATTCAACTCATTCTTGACCTTCCATCCTCCCTCACCCAATAAAAGAACAATTCTGACTCACCTTAACGGCTTCAGCATGGGTTCTGATCTGATTAAACACTTCTGCTGCCCGGGTGCTGCTATCCGCAGTTCCAGTCAAAACGCGGCGGTTGTATTCCAAGTCAGACATTTGCTAAGAAAAAAAAAAGAGATTTTCTCATAATCATTTCACAGATAAACTACCACATCAAGCTTATAAAATATATTTCATTCTGCTTAGTGATATTTTAGAGGAAGTAGGAGAAGTTCTGACTCATTTTATTTAACTACCATTTATTAAAACGAATAACACAAAATAGTAACAGACACTTTTCACCATTCATAACACCCACTCCCTCATGAAAATACACTTTGTATTTTATAACAATAAAATCATAAACAACATCTAATAATTTATATTCAATAAAAACAAATACACTTTTCTATTGATTAAAATAAGTTACATTTTAGCAATAAAAAGACTCTGAAATGTTTTTAGTAATCTTTTATTAACGTCTAAAATGTGAATACTATTTGCCGAAATATGGACGATCCAAAAATCATTTCGGTGACAAATAAAAATAAAGTAAATCGCATATTACGTTTAACCATAAGGGATCCTCAAACATAGTCCGTCAATCTCTGCATCCAACTGATTTTTTAACATGTGTTTACACCAAAAACGCCTGATATCTCCACGGTAATAAGCGACGAATATATATATATATATATATTATTATTATTATTATTATTATTATTATTATTATTATTATTATTATTATTATTATTGGTTACATATATGCATAGATATTCCAGTTATAACTCATTTTAGAGAAAAAAATTCTTCAGACCTTATATTTCTCTGTTTCTCTAAAAATAATTTGCAGCAGAAACATGCATGTTAATGTGTAACCAATAATGTTTGTATAAATAAACATACTATAATTATACTCTGTCTTTCATTGAGCAGTTTTTGATAAACACCGGAGTTTCAGTGGATTTATATCTAGGAAACAACAACGATACAACGTTTATACATATAAATACATCTATACACACACACACACACACACACACACATACACATACACATACACACACGTATATCTAATATATAAACAGCTATATGTCGATCTGTCAGTTTGCCTGTTGGTCTATCTATCTGTCGGTCTGTCTGTCTGTCTCCAAATTTTCAAACTCTATCTCCCCCGAAATTAAAAGTCGCAGAGCGGCGCTAGGGGCCTCAAATGATTGGATTTTTTTTTGCAGGCCTTTCTTTTATGGGTCTTTAACCGATTAAAATTGTTTTTAAGGCGTTAAAATGGGTTTAAAAAATCGTTAAACATTTTGTACATTCATCTTAGTTTATTTTTAATTTTTAATTGTTAATCAGTTTAATCAGTTTATACGCATGTCACACTGGTACAGTGGTAACGTCACCAGCTTTGAATGCTACAGTTTCGGTTTCGATTCTACCTGATGGCACCTAAATACATTTTTTTACTTTGGAAATCACGATTTTATAATAATATGTATGAAATCTGGACAAATTAAAATATCATATTTAAGCGTATTTTATAACCGGGTAAAGTCGCCCCCCCCCTTCGCTAGTATATATATGGTTCTATGCAAGAGCGTAAAAGATGTCAAATTTGGCCTTAAAGGCCAATCTGGCAATCCTTAGAAAGGCCAAAATTTAAAAACAAGATGGCGGCCTCCGTTGTTGTACATTTAGTCTATTAAAAAATGTTGAAAAAATAATAAAAATGTAATTTTGGGTTTTTTTATTTCAGGCCTAGGGTCTAATAAAGTCTTTTATATAAAATTCTTTATCGCAAAATCAACAATTCATTATACTTTTGAATGTTTAACAGTTTTACTTAATACAATACTTAAAACAATAATTTTTTTTTTTTTCAGTATTTTTAATAAGTGAAAAGCGAACTACTCCTGTAATCCATCCATTAATTAAAAGACCGGGATGAAATTAACTGGGACAGGGTTAGCAGTTGACTCAACGATAATGCTTCAACCAATGTATTTTAGAATGAGTTTTGAATTTGATAAATATTCAATGAATCGCATTTTTCTGTCTTTATAGAGAGGGGGGTTCTAAAAACGTATTTTATCATTTGCTCCTCACATTTCATGAACGATGTTTCTGACAAAGGGAAAGGAATTGCTAGTTTCTGGGTCAAAAAATACTACTGTTGATTACTTTTTATATTGAAGTATAATTTGTTTAACTTCTTATATCAAGTGATTTTATACTTTGTAGCGATTTCCATATAAAAATAAAATTTCTTACGAATTTGGCCAGTTGAAGCAAAGCTTTTTCCTTCCGGCAATTAATGATTGGAATCCAAATGCTTTTATTCAATGTTTCGCCAACTTTGCATCGCCAATAAATTACATTCTTTTGGTTGCATTTATTACAGTTGGTGTTTGAAGATCTTGGCGCACAAATTGTTTCTGTAATTAGAAGAAAGCAAACAAATAAGTGCTGATTACAATAAAAAATCTACTAAGCTAGGTCGATAAAGGATGCCCCCTGTAGGGGCAGCTGCATGTGTAATTGTGAAGTAAGGGTTGCGTAATACCCAACCACACCTCTCCTGAATCGGCACTGCTTGAGTCCAATGGCAAGGAGAAGTCCAAGACGACTGGAAACAATGCCGAGATAAGCAGAGAGCACATACAGCAGCTGAAAGTTCCAAATGGTCACCCATCTGATACTGGCCATGCTCATCGTTGCTTAACTTCGGTGATCTCACGAGAACCGGTGTGTCAAACATGATTTTGCCGTATAAAGCTGGGTCTTAGCAAGAATTATTGGTAATGTTGTAGATTAGCACCTTCCGCAAAATCCCCACCATCACTGAAAAAAAACCTGATTCTACTTTTTTGGGTGAATATATCTGAACACCCTGAAAAACGCGTCTGAAAGAAGTAAAGAAAAAATAAAAGGACATTTATTTTCGAATTTATTGCAATTCGTGCTTAGGAATCTTGGCACACAAATTGTCTCTCTACGTACAAGGAAACAAACACAATAAACAAATCTGCTGAGCTAGCACTAAATACCAAACATATAAAAAGAAAAAAAGAAAAACGATAAAAACATTAAAAAATATTTCGCACATTAAAAATTTAGTAAAAATTATTAGTACTAGTAGGACCTGTGGAAATTCCACAGCGGTATTCTGTGCAGATTCAGCGTGAATGGAGAACCCTCAATATTATTGTAGCACTTTTGTTAAAACTGTAAAAGTATTTATCCAAGTAATCTATTTATAAAGTGTCAGAATATATCTAACTATCATGGTTTATCGCCAATCTCCTTATAGGAGTCTGTGATATATGTCCATTGTATGGAAGCCCAGTATAAATTGAAACCCCACGATATCATTATACGATCTTTAGACAGAACAGACTTGAATCCTAGCCAGAAGACCAAGAAGGTATATTTTAGTTTCACATACGCCCAAAAAGAAACATCATTTTTATTTTAATATCTTTTTACATTGTCTTCGGTGATCGGTAGATCCTATTTATTAAAAAGGGAGATAGAAGGTGACAACATACTACGAATATTAAATTAGCATAACTATATACTAATTTAAATTTTTGTAGCAAGGAAAATAACTCTTATTTTTATTTTTTAGGTATATAAAGAATACATAACCGATACTTACCTTCATTTTTCGTTAGCACACGAAGAGGGGGTGGTCTGGTCACCGTGGCTCGGATCTCATAAACAAAATCCCCTAGTTTGTTGTTGCTAAAAACCACACTACACTGGATTGCTCCGATCGCAAATGGTAAAAATGATATATCGACTGTTTGTTTTTTGGAAGCTTCTAAATATACCTTTTGTTGTCGACAATGGAATGATTTCACAATAAATATGTGAGCTGAAAAAGAAAAAGTGACAAAACATTACACAAACAGATTAAAACTAAACTAGAAATAAAAGGATATTTCGGACCAAGATCAGGTTCGCTCAGAGATAGAATCTTCTTCGGTTTAGTAACACTAAGGAGTCGAAAATGACAAAACTCTTGCCCGTGTATAATTAAATTTTAAAAATATATGAAAATAAAGAAATAGACGACATCTACAAAAACGCATTCCAGTATGAGTTATATTAGTTGTGGAGATTCAGGTTTCAGACTCTGGGGTTTCTGATTTTAAATCTCACTAGGTTCAGTTACGCTGATGAGTCGTAAATGGTGAAATATGTGTTCGTTAATAATTCAAATTTAAATAAACATTTATAAATCACTTATATATATATATATATATATATATATATATATATATATATATATATATATATATATATATATATAAAGGAAAAAGTCTCTACAAAGGTTTTTTTTATTTCAAGGAACACATATCTGTCTCTGATGAGTTGTTTGGTGAACTTCCCCTATTCAACGAAACATATGTAAGGCCTGAACATATGAATACAATTATTTTGTAATTTTTTGTTTGTAGATTAGAACATTTGGAACCTTATTAAATCCATTCATAAACTAAGGTTTGAATAGCTTTACCCTTAAAATTAAGATGGTTACCTAAATTATTTATGCGATGTTAATTCTTCTATAGAATTTTCCCGATATTATAAGGTCATGTCTATTTCTTTTTAAGCAAAATTTCTGCGTTTTTCTGATGAGTACATGCTAGAAAAAGTCAATATTCAGATATTAATAAGACTGTTTCTGTGTAACGAAACAGGTCTATAAAATGTATGGAAGTTTTGATATGTTGAAAGAACTTAATGTTAATATAAATAAAACATTGGCACTTAAAAATTTGCTACATTGGAAATGATATCTATCCTCTAGCTCCTTCTCTCTTGAGGTAATTGCTTATCTAGCCACACTAATGAGCTGTGAAACAGCGAAACAGTACTGTATGTGGATGACTATGGTGCTCGCTATCTAAGGTTGAGCATTTGGGAAGTGATATACAAATTAACTTTAGCGTATGAAGCGATGCTCTTTGTGTAAACAAATTGAGCTTAGGTACTTGGATAATATCAAAACATTGTTAATTTACTGCCCGCATAGCAGCAGCCATATAGCGCAATGGTTAGAAACTCTGACTGTCATTTGGGCGATCGGGTTTCGATCCTGGCTTGAGGTAGTTGCTTATCTAGCCACACTGATAACCTGTGAAGCAACGAAACCATTACTGTATGTGGATGACTATATATATATATATATATATATATATATATATATATATATATATATATATATGAGAACAATAGGAATGGGAAATTAAGTCACAAAAACTATATATTGGTAAATATAGATTGGTTCATTTATTCAATAAGGGAATACAAACAATTAGTTGGGGATAGAAGGGACTCTTTATGCCAAGACATTTCGAAGCCTAATGCTTCTCATCAGAAGAGTAGAGAAGACGCTAGGTAACATAGTAGGGATGTGGCGTCTCGCGTAGGATTCATTAGGAACGAAATAGATCAAATAAAATTATAGATGATGTTGGGGGGAGTTTTATCGAATTCTAGAAAAAGGGGGAACGTATTATATAGAGTGTAATGTAGAAAGGTATATAGAGTCTTTATCATAGTCTTAAATGGATGTGGTATATGTTTTAGGGTTAAGGTGCGGGTATAGTGTGGATGGGTGGTAATTCTATTTTATCAGTGTGTAAGATGTCTATTATCTATGGAGGGACATTTTGACAGATGCAACCGAGATGACAACAGCACTATGAAATGGTGTATAATTTTGGGAGGAGTATTATGGTGATGATTTAAGGCGAAAGGGCGGATGGGTATATACTAGAGATTACATGGGGGGTTCTGTTCCAGAGTTTTAATTTATTGGGGCGAGGGAGGGTTCGGACGTTAGTTAAGTGAGCAGGTTATGGGGTGGGTCTGGGTGGGTAGTTGTAAGGCTATAATAATGGATTTCAGAATACCAATATATTTTATGTAATATGTAGCAATAATTCTAGGTTTTCTTTGTTATTGGATATGCAGGGGGGTATAAGGCAGCGGTAAAAGGTAGGGTGGCAAAGTCTTTTGAGGGGTGTGTGTGTGTGTGTGTGTGTGTGTGTGTGTGTGTGTGTGTGTGTGTGTGCGTGCGTGTGTGTGTGTGTGTGTGTGTGTGCAAAACATAAATGGAATTTAATTCTCTTTTTTGTTCATAGCTGTTAGCTTGGCTGCATGAACAAAAGGGTTCAATCTGGAGTTAAATGGTGTCTGGGTCTGAATCGTACGTTAAATAGAAGAGCTAATATTATACTGACGATTCCCAAAACAGATGAAATATATATGGGTAATAATTTTACAATATTTTGTATAAAATGTGTATATGTGTATGTGTGTGTAAGGAAAGTTTAGATTACTGAATTAAAACAATGCAAGATTTACCCTCACTGAGATTAATTCATATATAATTTTAACAAAATATGAAGTATCCAACATATGCTTCAAAACTTCAGTTAAAAATAAGACAAATAATTCCATCCTTTTTAGTTATTTTAATGCTCAATCCCCAGTGATTTCAATAACAAAAGTTACAATAAGTTTTTTATGTATTTTAATATCTTAAAATATTTGTAAATTACTCTTTTTTCTTGGTATATATATTCTAAATTAGTAACCTATATACGACGGTTTATACTTTTTGCATACATAAGTTACCTAGATGTACTACCAACCCAAGTCCGAATGGACCTAAGAATAATGATACCTAAGTAATGATTCCACACTTGTCAAAATTTTTAAATCCCAGTTGTGGTTTAATGTCGTACTCAGAATCAGGTTTTTTAATACTCATGGTTTGGAGCAATTTCCATGGTGGTAAAGCATCGTACAAAAACTAAAATTTCCAATTCAAAGATAAAGTTATGAAAGGAGGTTAACGTGACAAGGAAGTGACGTAAGAACCGGAAGTCAATAGATAGGATATGTGACAGAGAAACATGAGACTTTGTTCTGCAAAAGGCATAGGTGGCTTTCAGAGATTGTATTCCCTCCCTCTATGGAGAACGGTTGAGGGGGATAAATGTAGTGTACTAATACTAGTAATTATAAACCAATAAAACCATAGCAATTTTTTTTTTAAATTTAAGAGTAATAATGTGTGCTGTTATGCTTCGAAAGAACGATTACAATTGCTGTAGATTTTTTTAATTAAACATTTTTTATTTGTAATAGTGGTTAACCATTTACCAAAGCCAAAATCTACTCGAGGTTAATGGTCAGTAAGATTTTTAGTTTAATGATGGTACACTACAATGAAAGGATTGAGCACTCTGATTAATTTACATTAACATTTGACAGATAATTATTCACATTGAACTTGAAATTATGCTGTAGTCTGTAGAGAAACATATCTTAAAGAGAGTGACGGACACCTCTACATTCGCTGCTACTATACATTAAATTCTACTACTACTACTACTATTACTACTACTTGGCATGATACATACGGACCTTCTGATTTCGTGACAAACATTCATTGGTAATTCTATTAGAGTAGACAGAGCAAAACATTAATAAAAAGTTTAAAGTTGAAAAAAAATTAGTCTCAAAGTGATTAGTTGTGTTGTGCAATTGCCAATTAAACTATTTTGTAAGTAATACATATTTAAGCGGTTGAAGATTTTATGGCACATCAACCTTTGTTGGATCATTTTACGCCGAAATAATATATGGTTATTTTTTAGAGGATGAATACTTTCAACAAAGGAAGAGTCTATCGGTCATGCATACAACGTGTGATGATGTATTGAAGTGAAACCTGACAATCGAAGGTTGAGGATATGCATTGCATAGAGAGAGAATTATATGATAGATATGTAATATGGCATGTACAACAGCCGAAAAAAACATTTCAGTTCACAGAGAAAGGAAAGGAAAGCATATGAGGAAATGATCAAAAGAGATGCGAGAAAAAGAGGGGTATATAAATACTTGACAGAGATAACTTAATTTGGAAGTCATTTTCTTAATGCCGTCCAACATATGCTAGCTTGTAAAACGAACGTTAAACTGATGATGATGATGACGACGAAGACGACGACGACGACGACGACGATGACGACGACGACGATGATGATGATGATGATGATGAGCAATTTCTTTTGTAGTTGTATATGTTGTAAAAAAATCTTTAAACAGTAGTTTCTATTTAATTTATAGATGGCGCCCTATTAGGTATTACCACAAAGTTTTCCATCCTTGTGTCAAATCTTTCCACAATGGGAGAAAGATAAAGATTAAGTTTAATAAAATAGGAACACTGCTTTGGAAAATCCCCATTAGCTATTATATCGCTTTTATGCCGTTTACCATCTTGAAAAATGTCTGTCTGCTCTCCTATCTTGGAGTACAGAAAAGACCAAAGTCATTAAGTCAAAACCGCTTATAGACTTTAGTCTGATATGTGAAGGCTGGTCCTAATGCTAATGCTGCAACAATTTGAAATTGTTAAAATTGATTCAAATAAAAATAAAATATAAAAAGTAAAAACTGACCGGAACTTGGATCGGAATTCACGTCTTTTCCTAATCTTTTTATCGAGTGTCTACTCGCTTTTCTTGACAGGTTTTTCTTCTTGTTATTTTGGGAGGGAATTCCTTCTATAAAACTTAGGGCGAACTCGCCACTTGTTCCGAACGGATTCACAACTTCCAATGGAATTGAAAGCAACTCGTAGCAATGTGTTTCAGCCGTCTGGACATTCTTCAAATTCCAAAGAAAAAGAAAAGAAAAGAAATATCAAAGATTGACAGATGTTTAATGATGTTATTTATTTGGGATCTCATTACCTTAGATAGTTTGAACTTTGATATGGGTCACACTAATTGCATAATAACCCATATCTGTAAAACAGAATCATTACCAGGGTTGAATGAAACATGAGTGACGTAAAGTTGAGGCAGGGGGCAAAGGTCAAACGCCGAAGACAAAACAGAGAGACAATAAAGTATTACATCACGTTTTCGAGCAGAGAGAAAACTAAACTTTACATATCCGCCTAACGAGACACCGCCAATAATCTATATATCCATAAAAGTGAGAATGTGTGTGTGAGGACACTTCTCAACCTATATACTCAACGAATTTTTGATCGACAGATGTGAAATTTGGTATATAGAGTATTCAGACATGGAAAATTTTTAATTGGTTTTCATCTAGAGAGAAGGTTGCAAAGGGGTCAAAATTGAAATATTTGTGTGTGAGGGCGATCAGATTTTTATCTGTTTGTCAATCGTATCACGAATGCGCATGCGCGAATGGTTCACATGACAGATTTCTTATGTTAAGAATAAGAATAAGTAGGTTTAGAAAACACTTTTAAAGATTGTGTCAAGCTCGGCGCCTCCATTCAGTCTTGAAAGACAAAGTATACATCCTGCAGCGGCAGCTGCACGTGTAATTATGTGGTAAGGATTGAGCAATCCCCAATCCCATTTCTCCTGTAATTAGCACTGCTTGAGTCCAGTGACAAGGAAAAGTCCAGGATGATCTGAAACAATGCCGAGATAAGCAGAGAGCACATACAGCACCTGGAAGTCCCAAATGGTCACTCATCTGGTACTGGCCAGGTTTATCGTAGCTTAACTTTGGTGATCTTTTTCTTTCTTTTTTTTACAAAGGACTCACCACTTATCAAGGCCCAGAGGCCACTCGAGGATAAGAGTTAAAGAGTGCACAGTGGTCAAAAGGACAATATCATAGTAATCGTTAGAAGAGTAAATTTGGTAAATTAGATTGCTTAAGGGGAACGGCTCATCAAGAACTTGTTTACATTGGACTTGCAGACGACCATATTATAGTCAGCTGGAAAGCAGAAAAACGGAAGACAGTTCCACGGGTGTGCAGTTCTAAGAAAGAAGCTTCGTTCATGGAATCTATGTTTTGGGTTTAGGCACAGATAAAGAGTGGGGGAAATTATTGATAGCAGTTTTTAACTTTTAAATTCAGATGAACATATCTCAGCTCAAATAAAAATTTATTGATCGAAATAAGTACCATCAGAGTCAACACACTTTTACCAAACAAAACAAGTGTATTTATGCCGGTAACGAAAAAATCTTTCATTCTGGTGGCGATGAAGTCGTTGAAGACATTTTAGATATCGCTTACGTTTTTGAAGCATTTTTCACACAGCAAGTTGTTGAGATGCTTGAAAAAGTGGTAGTCGGGAGATAAGAGGTCTGGAGAGTATAGTCGATGAGGCAGAGTTTCATAGCCCAATTGAATTCAACTTTTGCAGGGTCAGTTTAGCAATGTGCAGTCGGGCATTGTCATGGGGGAGAATTGGGCCTTTTTTGTTGACTAATGCTAGGTGTTGTCGAAGTTTCTGATGCATTTCATCCATTTGTTGATAGTACTTCTCCGTCATAATGGTTTTGTCTGCATTCAAAAAACTGAGACTAATCGCAGACCACCAAGCAGTCAATATAACCTTATTTTGGTGCAACTCTGGCTTCGGGAAATGTTGTGGAGCTTCGTTGACGTCTAACCACTTAGCTGCGTGTCGCTAGTTGTCATAAAAAAATACTTTACATCGCAAGTCACAAACCAGTCAAGAAACGGATCGTTCTTGTTGAATAAAAGGGAAGATGACACTTCATATCGACGTTTCTTTTGGTTGTCGTTCAATTCGTGAAGCACCCATTTATGAAGTTTTTTTTGCCTTTCCAATCTTTCTCAAGTGGTTGAAAATCGTTGTTTTATGTCCAATTCAGAAGCAAGTTGGTGAACACTTGTGAATGAATTGGTTTCGACTAAAGCTCTTAATTGATCGTTGTCAACATCTGATGTCCGACCACTACACTCATTATCTTCAAGACTCTCATTGTCGCCACGAAATTTCTTAAACCACCATTGTGTTGTACGTTCAATAGTGGTTCCTGGGCCAAACGCGTCGTTGATATCACGAGCTATTTAAGCAGCTTTTCGGTTTTTAGGTTGAATTGAAATAAGAAAATTGTACGAATTTGCTTTTTTTTCCATCTTGCATTCAACATTCTGAAAAGAAGACATAATTGTTTCAAGACGATTATAATTTGAACGATTAGATACAACGAATAACGCTCTTTAAAGTGATGTATAAAGTAAAGGTATTATAACGAAAAATATTTGAAAATACATGACTTGAAATTTAAATAAAAAATTCCACACGTACTTTCTTCTCAACCTAATAGAAATCATTAATAACATCCACACACCTTTAATGCAAATAACGTTGGATCGTTACAAGTAGGTTTATAAACAGTAAAAATCATCAAACCTGTGGAATAAGATTTGCTGTTTCGGTCTTCAATGAAAAACTCATGTTCTCACCAACGCCTGTCCCAAAATGTCTTCCAGCAAGAATCAACGTCGTATAGTTTGAGCGAAGGAATTTATTGTAAAAGACAATTGGAAGATGCACGGAACGGTTCGGTTGAATCGTGACGCTGTTTCCTTCCGGAAGACTGAAATTTTCTGCATCACCCCCAACGATGGCAGCTATATAATGGATAGCTTTTCCACTTGGATTGGTCAATTTTACCTGAAAAAGAAGAAACAATTCTTTTTTTTTTTTTTTTTTTACAAAGAGTCACCACATATCAAGGTCTGGCGTCACTCGGGAATAAAGGTTAATGAGGATACAGTAGTCAATAGAAAAATATCGTAGTAATTGTTCGTAGTGAAAATTTGGTAAATTGGATTACTTAAGGGGACGACTCAGCAAAAACTTGTTCATGTTGGACTTGAAGACGATCATATTGTAGTCTACTGGAAGACAGGGAAACGGAATAGAGTACAACAGGCGTACAGTTCTAAGAAAGAAGCTTTGCTCATGGAATCTACGTTTAGGTTTAGGCACAGTAAAGAGCAGGGGAAATTATTGATAGTAGTTTCAGCTAGATGAGTGTTTTTCGTGAAAGTTTTGCTAGTGGGGACTATAGATTGGAGCTCAGACGAGCACTTGCAATGAAAACACGATAAAGCAGAGACCGGCTTGCAATACTTCTTCTGTCAGAAAGAGGTTGCAGAGAAGAGAAAATAGCATCCCCTACTAGGCTACGAAGTCTATTTTGAACTCTGTAAAGGCAGGATAAGCTGCTTCGAGCAGCTCCTGCTCAGATATGGTAACAGTATTCCATCCTAAGACGTACTTAGCTCTTATAGAGGTAGGGAATTGCATCAGCAGTGAGATATTTACTGGAGCGGTAGAATGATTCCACCATTTTTCCAGCAACCTTGACAAGGGATTTGATGTACGTGTTCCATTTCAGATGGGGAGTAAAGATCAGACCCAGAAACTTGTCAAAAGATGGAGCCTCCCTAAAAGGATAGCCATTTATTTCAATTGATGCAAGATGAGGACCAGAGCGTTGATGAAGTAAAGATAGAAGCTTGGTTTTAGATGCATCAAAAGTAACCAGCCACCTTTTCCCCATTGCATCACGTGCTCAAGATCAGAGGAGAGAGAGAATCAGAGAAGACTTGGTCATTTACGAGTCTGAAGTGTTGCCATAAATGGTAGTCGTCAGCATAAATCTCTATGAATTATCTTAGGATGTCATTTGGGAAATCATTGATATACACCAGGAAGAGAGTTGGGCCTAGGATGGATCCCTGAAAGGATCCAGCATTAATAATGTGAGCTTCTGGTTCTTTCCCATCAACCACTACTCTTATTAATCTATCAGAGAGAAATGATTTTAAAAATACATTTCTTCTACGAAACTGAAATATATAAAAGACAGATTTTTAAAAACATGTCTATCAATCAATTTTCTTTTTTTCTTAATACAAGATATATTTGAAACTTGTTCCTAAATACATTTTTCATAAACAGCATAGAGTATTTTATGATGACAAATTATGAGTTCAGAACTTATGGTAAAATTTGGAAATAAGAAGGAATTTTTGGAAACTATCAGGTGAAATATTTTACTAAATTTGATCCATATGTTTATATTATGCTAAAAGACATGGAAGCTTTAACCCTAATCTCATATAAATTTTTATTAGAAAGAAAAAGAGAGATTTAGAAATGTCTACATGGCTCAACCAACGTTTAAATGTATAGTAATCGTTTATTGATCTGCATAGATTCTTCCTCATCTACATATCAATACGATAGCGTATGTTATTTTTTGTGTCATGCTTACATCTTTATTCTTCCGAGTGACTGTTGTTTAATTGTTATGACCTTCCATTTCTTGTAATAAATAATTTTACCAAGAATTCTTCATAAGCTTTGGTTTCGATTTCGATTTCAATTATAGAAAAAGAACTCAAGTAATATATATATATATATATATATATATATATATATATATATATATATATATATACATGCATACAATTTTTTCTTCATAGGTTTGGATAATTATTAGAAAAAATATTATTTTCTTGAATAGATAGTTGTTAGAAAGAATATATTATTTTTACTTTGATAATTTTAGAAAAATATATTATTTTTTGAACATTGATACTTGATAGAAAAAGATATATTTTTGAGCTATGATAATTCTTAGAAAAATACATATTTTCTTTTCCTATAATAGTTCTTAGAAAAATATATTATTTGTTTTTAGAACTAAAATAATTGTTAGAAAATAATTATTTACTATTACAGTTGTTAGGAAAATACGTTATTTGTTTTTTTTTTAACTATGCTAGTTGTTAGAATTTTTTTTTTTTCGAAATCATCAATGAATTTGAGAAAACCGGGTTATAAAAAGAAAAACATTTCTTGCATTATGAAGGAAATATAAATAAAGAAGACTGTAAAATATTTTCTTATATAGACATCACTTCTATTAAAAGGATTATACGAACATAAAAAAAGTATTGAAAAACACTGCTCTAGGGAGTATTATACCTTTTTAAGGGATTGAACTTTGCAAGATTGCTTTAGTTTGAAAATTTACTATTTACCTTATAAAGTTTTTTACCCCGAAAAATGTTTGTGTGTATGTGTTTACATCAAAAATGCATTTTTTTTACACAGGGGTCATTACTTATCAAGCCCGAAAGCCACTCAAGGATAAGGCTTAATGAGTGGACCGTAGTCATTGAACATTGTATTAATAGTTATTGGTGGAAATGGGGTAGAAATGTATTATGCAGGAGGCGGCTCAACAAGAACGTGTTTACATTGGACTTGAAGATGGCCATATTGTAGTCAGCTAGCGAGCAGTTTTAATAAAGAAGCTTTGTTCATGGAATTTGCATTTAAACTTAAGCACAGATAAGGAATGTGGGGAACTGTTGATGGTCCTTGAAGTTAGACCAATATTTTTTTTGTGAAGATTTGATAAGGGGGGACTATAGATTAAAGATCAGCCGAGCACTTACCATGAAAATAACGATAGAGCAGAGACAGGCTTGCAACGTCTTTTCTGTATGAAAGAGTTAGCAGGGAAGAAAAAAGGCATCACCTACTAGGTTTCGAAGCCGGTTTTGAACTTTGTCACGGCAAGTTAGATACTCTTAGCAGCTCCAGCCTGGATACGGCAATAGACTTATCATGGAAAGAAATGTTTGATATCTAAAGGTAGACATCAGAATTTAAATAGGTTTCTGATAAAAAGATAGAGATTATCATGCCTTTGCACATGTGCATTTTTCATTTTTTTTAAACCTATTTTTTCATAGACGTAAGGAATTGTAAGCAAACTGGAAAAAAAACAGAATTATTGTGTTTGAAGTCAGCAGCAGCAGCCCTGCCGTTTTAACAGCATTGCCGACGACGGCTTTACAAATTGTAGAGCCATCGAAATCTCAGAAAGACAAGTATAGTCAATAGTTTCCCGTTGCTTTCCATCTTGATTCGGAGGTGCATCTCCCCCAGTGAGTTAAACGCGCCCTCAGACATCAATCTGGAAATTTCTATGACTCGATGCAGTACATACAACACCTAAACTTCCCAAATGGCCACTATCTGATAATAGCTAGGCTCATCGTTGCTTAACTTTGGTTATCTGGCGAGAACCGATGTATCAACGTCATTGTGCTGTTTGAAGTAGTTGTCTGAAAAACAAGGCGAGCATGTGGGGTCCCCCCCCACCAGGACTTACGTTTGTGCAAAATTTCAAAAAAATCCAAGACGTGACTATTGAGAACAGTGTGAACAAATTAAAGGACAGACGATTTGGGGATAATTTTACCCCTATAATGCCTTTATGGAGGATAACCAGAGTTATCCGGAAAATTCAGGCTGGCAAAATTTTACATTCACCATAACTAATGTTTGTGCAAAATTTCAAAACAATCCAAGGCATGGTTATTGAGAAAAGTGCGAAACAATTAACGAATAAATGGGAGTGAATTACAAGATTCAATCCCTCCTTTGTCGGAAGAATAATATATTATCTTTTTTTGTTGTTTTTTTACAAAATTTTCAATGAATTTTGTAAAGACAATTTTTTTATAAAAAGAAAAATATTTTTTGCGTTATAGATGAGATTCGTAAATAAGATTGTAAAATATTTTCTTATGTAGGGGTTCCTTCAGACATAACTTTTATTTGAAGGATTACACAAAAAGGTTAGAAAACACTGCTCTCGGAAGTGTTATACATTTTTAACACGATTAAACTTTGCAATATTTTTTTTAGTTGCAAAACAACCTATAAGTACTTTGATATCTTAAGGTAGACACCATAATTTAAATAGGTTTCAGCTTTTCGCCCATAACTATGTTACAGAAGTGGTTTACTGATGGTAAATGTATTCACCTTTTTTGTGATTGTTTGCGATAAATTTCCAACGAATTCCAGAGTGTTTTTCGGAATATATTGAGGCAAGATTTGGAAGAGATAAGTACAGAAGAGTAGCATGCAAATCGGGTTTGCCTCAGTGATGTCCATCGCCTGAAGAAAATAAAAAATCAAATAGAATTCAATCATTTGCAAACGAACACAGAGTGGAACGATAAAATTGTCGCCCTAAAGAAAACAACACTACCGCTTTATTTAAAAACTTTTATTGAAAAAATCAATTCATGGAACTTGATTATGTAGTAGAGCTGACATCTATCAAATGTAGCTGCCTTCAGCCTCAATCACTGCTTCAATACGGGTCCTGAACTGACAGCATGCCTTTTCCACAAGCACTGGCAGGAGCTTGGTGAATACTTGGTGGATGGCGTCGATCAGGCCGGCTTTGGTGTTGTGGGAGGTTATGTTGGTTATGTTCTTAACATATGGCCAAAAGAAATAGTCCAGCGGGATCAGGTCGGGGGAGGAGGGGAGCCAGTGAGAGAAAAGTACAAAATCGTAGCACTCCTTCTGAAGCCAAGCCTGAGTATCTTTGGACATGGGCCAGAGCCGAGTCCTGCTGCCACACTCAGGGTCTGTTCTTCAGCATGTCGAGGTACACTTTGGTGTTGACTTTGAAGATGTGAGGTGGCATGATGATGCCCTCGTTTGAAATCAAACCAAAGATCATAACCATGGCCGGAAACTTTGTTTTCATAACCGTGGGCATGCACTCATGCGTTGAACCATCCGGATTTGCATTTTGACGGTGCTGGCAATGGCCCTGTTGTCATAACTTGAATCTGTAGAGAGCATGAGTTGTATAGCGGCGCATCTATAATCTTGGTTAATTAACACTGTGTCACTTTCAGGAATGATAGAAGGCTCCTATCGCTCCTGGGATTTGTACATAACTGGCCAACTAGTAGATGGTCTTCAACAAAAAATTAAACTGGTTTTCATCAAACAGAAATGGAATCATATCGTCTTTTCTAGAGCGACAAGTTTATCATTCCACCCTGTAGAACAAACTGGTTAAATATTTATCATTGTTTTCAATAATAGTATGAGAAAATTTCACAAAATGGTTCTCCTGTAGCAGATGTATCCCTGATTTTTCTTTCGCTCTTTCTCTCTCACATGCTTTTATTCCGAATTCCTAGCAACGGGCTGATATCAGTGGACTTTTTTTTTTTTTACCGAAACGGTCATTAACAATATTTTTTTTGTTTTTTTTTTAATTTAACATATTTCAAACTGACATATATTATTGCACAATAAAAATAAATAAATTCAAACAAAAGTAAATGTTCTTATATTAATTTATTAATTCTAGCAAATTATTTAACAATTTAATGAACAAAATATTGTGAAAACTGAATCTAACTTGAAAATACTATGAAAAAAGGGTTTTTTTCAATTTAGTAATCAAGTAAAAAAAAAATGTCATTTTTACTTGATTAAATAATTCGAAATAAGCAAAATGATTTTTAATTAAATTATTTTTTCTGCAATAATTTTTATCAGTTTGAAATATGTAAAACATTAAAAAAAAAAACAAATATTGTTTATGACAATTTTGGTAGAAAACAAAAAGCCCACTATTGTCGACCTTCAGCTACGAATTCAGAATAGGGGCATATGAGTGAGAAAAAGCAAAAGTAGAATCAGGGAGATATCTGCTACAGGAGAACCCACATGATGCGTCTGTATTTCTCGCATCAACGTAATATTAAATTATTATTTTTAAAAATTTGACAATTGATTATTAATGGAAAAAATATTCATTAATCTAAAATTAAAAACAAAATCATTAAAAATCTTATTTCTATAAAAATGATTGATGTTTGACGTTCTATTCTGTGTTAGATCAGGCTGTCTAAAGAAATCGGCATCCTGATGCAAATACACCGTACATTAATTGTTTTTTTTTTTTATTTCTTTGCAAAACTTAATTCTATTCTGCAAAACCTAAAACAAAAAGAAAAATCGTGCCCCGCCTCTATTTTTCTTTCTCTCTTCCTTCCCTATCTGAATATTGTGGATTTCTGACTTTAAATGCACCAAAAATTGATGTTATTGCTTTCTTTTCTTTTCTTTTTGTAAAACTCAAACCTCTTGTGCAAAGCCAAAATCAAAAACAACATAATCCTCCACAAATCGACCAAGCCAAATACTATAAATTAATATTCGAAGATATAAGAAATTGAAACATAAAAAAAATTTTCACAAATTACTGGATTCGACATAAATAATCCAAAAAGGTTTGATTTGCCATGAAAAAAAATAAATAACAAAAATATATCCATCTAATCTGTGCTCCACACAACTAAAAAAAATATTATGATTATAGAGACTTCTACAAAATTACAGGACAAACTAAGTTAAAATTTTAAGCATTAGAAAAAATAATTGTTTCTAATAGAAACCATTTTAGATCATAACTTAAATCAAACCCTAAATTCATTTACTGTTGTTAAAGATTCACAATCCAGTTTGCTATTCTGTTAATTAGAAAGGAGTAATCACATATGCATAATTATGCCATGTCACGGTTTAAATAAATTATGGTGGCTTACAAACGCCATAATAAATAGAACCGAAAGATGATGCTGCATTTATGAGTGCAGTTGTGCAATAAGCTTGCATAATTATAGTTATGCAATGCATTTCGACTTTTCTGTAAACAAGTCAGCTATTTTAATCTTTTGTTAATAACTGTCATCTAAGCTTCAACCTCTGTCCCACAGACGAAATGTTGCATCCTTCTGCCTGTTTTACAAGTGTTTTAATGTTGGATGCTCCGACGAACTACAAGCCATCGTACCGCTTCAATGTAAAAACCCCAACAAACTTGACAAGCAGCAAAGTCCCACCCCTACACAGTAGAGATCCTTAGATGTAAGAAAGCCTTCTACTCTAATAGTTTCTTCCTCAGAACTGCTAGACTTTGGAATTCTTTTCTGAGTTCCTGCTTCTGTAACTGTACTGACATGCAGAAGTTCAAGTGTAATGTGAACAACCATCTTGCTGCTCAACTCCCTACATAGTATCCCTGCAACTTATGTCCTTGATAGTAGTCCCTTACATCAAAGTGGCACTTGCCTTGTTTAGGGTGAAAATGGAATTTAAAAAAATCAAAAACAAAGTTAAAAAATGAGAATTAATTGTATTGCGAGTCTGTTGCAGGGGTTAGATCTTCTTACAGCATATTATTGTTTTACAGCATATCAACCTTTTTCATATTATTTCATGCAAAATCTGTTCATTTTGTTAAAAGTTTAATGTTTCAAATTTATTACATTACAAAATATTTATTTATCATGTTTATAGATGATAGTGCATATGAGCGCGTGGGAGAATCGTAGCAGCAGCGAAGGATGGTTGACTTGCAAAGAGATTAGCAGCAGTAGCTTAAAAACATGCATATGCAAATTAGGAAGTGTGTGAAAAAAGAAAATAGGTGGAAGAAATGCATCACATGGTCGGGAGAAGATAAGTG
>NC_136506.1:1790000-1792500 GCF_053919585.1 Euprymna scolopes
TCTGTTATAGGCTTTCTTGTAATCGATCTATGTTCTTTTCCTGCCTTTAGCATCTTTCAAGATATTTTGGTCTATATATAACAGGCCGTGTATCCCTCTTTTCCTTTTCTGGTATCCTTTTTGTTCTTCACTCAGTAGTCCATGAGTGTTAAGAGAGGAGTAGATCTGTTCACTCAGTTGTGCAGTTAAAATTTTCCACATGGTCGGTAAGCAAGTTATTGGCCTGTAATTGCTTTGTGTCATCCCCTTTTCAGCATCTTTTTGTATTGACGTAGTTCTTCCTTTTGTCATTCATTCTGGTACTTCTGTTTTGTAGATACATCTTATGAGACTTTGTACCAGTCTATCATGTTGTGTCATGAAGTGTTTAACCAATATGCATGTATACCATCGTAGCCTGGTGTTTTCAAATTTGCCATTTTCCTTAGGGTAGTCTTGTGTGTTTCTCCATTAATTTCCGTTTCTGTTCCTTCTTCAATTTCCTGAAGTTCATTGTTCATGTCCTTCAGCCATTTGACGTTTCTGTTATCATGAGGCTGTCCTCATATCTGGTTCCAGAAGTGGTTGGTTTCTTTTTGGTTCATTTGTTCCATTTTCATTATTCATCCGTTCATGTTTTGGTGGAATTTTCTTTCATTGGTTTCCAAGGTCTTGTTTGTTTCGTTTTATATTTATATCGTCTAAGTATTCTTTTGCTTCTATTTTTTGTTTTAGTTCTTCATGATTCTTATTGAGTTTTTCCTTGTGCGCCAGATTTTCCTTTTCCTGCAGATTTCTGTTCTCTTTAATTCTATTTATGAATTTCGCTTCTTTTTTTTCTAAGCTTGGTAATCTGATTTTCCAGTCTTATTTCCCATCAAGGTTTTGTAGGTTCTTTGTTTTGGTCATGCTTTGTTTCCGTTTTTAGTTTCATACTTACCGATTTGCCACCAGCATATATCAAGTTGTTTAGATCCGTGATAGTATCTTGGGATATATGGGAGAAATCAGTTCACTTTTTCTGTTTTTAATTTGAATTTGTTCCTCTGTTGATTTCTTAGTAACGTTAGTTTTGTTTTATCCTCGTGCATAAATTGTTTGATATTTTCAACTTCTCTTGCTTCTTCTTCAGTGATTTCTGTGGTTTGTCTTTCTTCAGTCGTTTCAGTTCCAGAGTTGATAATTTTATAGTCTTCTACCTGTGGATTTTCACTAATGGCCATTCCTTGATTTGTTGTACTAGCTATCTTTTGTTGAACTTCTGTTGTTTGGTTGGTGCAAAAATAATGTTTTTTTATATATATATAGTTTTGCACCAACCTAATAGTTCAAGTTCTAACAGCCATCCTATTTTGAGGATCTGTCTGGCTTGATTTACAATCCTTTGTTCAGTCGCTGGGTCGTCAATAGATGTGTCCCACAGATTTTTCATTTGTTTACGGAAACTTCTATTGTCTGGATTTCTTCTGTAGTAAAATTCCATCACCAGTCTGTTATCTTTTGTAGTCGACTTCTTTCTTTGATTTTTAGAGTTTTTTCTGTCTATATGCGTTTGCTGTATTTCGTCGGCGTTGGTGTCTGACGTGAAAGTAGTTACCTGGTTTTTATCGATGTTTTTGTTCCTGAGATTATATATATAGAGCCAACATTCACAGGATGACGACCGGGTCCCTCATGTTGGCCAACGAGAGAGCACCTGCTGTTAATGACACACAGATTTTTCTTCTGAGTCCCACGATTTGTGTCATCAGTATATATCATGATTCCTATTTTGGTGTATGTGGCTGCACTAGGTCCAAAGTTTAGTTTACCTGTGATCCTGTCACAGGGATAGTGATTTTTTTTCATGTTCATGAGACAGTGTGCGCGACTACACATGCAAAAATAAAACAAAAGGACATAATCTTGTACTTAGTATAAGTTCAATTGCTTTTTTCTTGTTTTGGTGGGGTAGGAGAAATGATGATAAATTCCCCTGCTGTTAAAGATATAAAATTTCACATTCTCCTTGATTTTCGCTTTTTTTTTATTAAAATGTTCAGGTAGCTATTAGTCAGTCAGGTTAAGGTGTGAGGAAGACGTTGCAGTCCTCATATATATATATATATATATATATATATATATATATATATATATATATATATATATATATATATAAGTAATGTGATTTATAATTTAAAATTTAAAAATTTTTTAAATTTAAAAATCAAATTTTAATTAAATTTTAAATTATAAATCACATTACTTAATAGTGAATTAGCTCTAGGACATTTAACTATCGAGCTAATTATATATCTAAATTACAACGAGCACTTTCTATTTCCTGTATTTTAATTAAACTAGTAATTTCACTGTTACATTAAAATACACTCAGCTCTTTAGACTATTGTTCTAATCTCCTTTAAATATATATATATATATATATATATATATATATATATATCCAAATCCAGCTCGCTCGCCTTTGCTAAAGAGGGACTCCTCTATCTCTTACTATTTTTTTTTTATATGTTTCTTGAAC
>NC_136506.1:1797500-1875000 GCF_053919585.1 Euprymna scolopes
TACATAAAAGGAGGCTGTAGGGAGAACGGGATAATCAGTGATGAGAATCATTGGAGATGATTGTACAGGAAACATTGGAGACTGTTATTGCATGTAACTGACTCTTTTGCGTTTTTTATTAACTTTTTTGTGTTACAGTAGATGCACCAGCCCAGATGTGACAACAATACTCCATACATGGATGAATGGCGGTCTTGTAGAGGAACAAGATGAGTAGCTTTTAGATGATTGTGTGTATGTGTTCTATAACACACATAGTGTACTCTCCTTCTCCAACCTCGACTATCAATCACAAACAGAAGCAAAATAACTGAAACTCTCAGTATGTAGGTTTCACGTCAGTAACTGTCTTCTAAATGGATCATCCAACATGATCCATGGATCCATCATGTTATATGGCATAACTATACGCATGGGCACCAGACCAGATGCTTATATGCATGTTAAAAATAACATTTTACTTGAGATGCGGTTCATGATCCATCTAACATCACTGTACAGTTAAATGAACAGTAATTTTGAGTGAAGCACTGCTCAAATAGGAATCTGCACATGTTCACACAAAGCTATCCTCATTTTCTAAACTAATAACCAACGATAATTCAAGCAGGCTGCTTCTTTGAGAAGAGAGCCATTCATATCAATTGAGACCATGTGGGAGTCAGAGCATTGGTGGTGTGTCCTACCTTAATTATCTGCATAAGGGTGTCCAACCAAGCGCGTTTTGAAACTATTTCAAAGATATTGTGATCCATCAAATGCTTGTCATTATCAGCCGACTCATCTGTCTTGCCTTCTGCCATTTCAAATTTCTTCCAAAGAAGGAAATCAGGATATTCCATCAAATATTCTGGCTTAATCGATGCCACGCATCCGCCTTGGTACCTACAAAACAAGACACAAATATTGAGATTGTGTTATCAAACTTTGTCATAGAAAATTAGAGGATGAGACTCATTGCATAAGGTCAATCATGCCATATAATATTTCACATTTCACTGTGGAAATAATATTTTACTTCATTCAAAAATATCATCTCTGATCGATCATCTTTCAATTGTTATTTGAAGTTTCATAGATTGCCAGAGATTTGTCGACTATCCAGTTTGCTAATGTAAGGCAGACATTTTAAACAGCACTCTCAAAGACAAATCTTTATTTTCTTTAAGAAAATTACATTTTATATATGCTTTATTTTTACATAACTATGTTTTGCTTGATTTAATAAAATGATTCAATTTGACATTCAATAAAACCAATAGGGTTAATATGCTGTAAAACAAAACAACCAAACCAAACACCATGAACAAATATTATGAAAATATAAAGAGTTTGAAGCATAAAAACTTTTAAATTTCAACGGATTCGGCATTAAATGACCCACAAAGGATTGATATGCCATAAAGCAAAACAAAATAAAACTAAAATTAATGAGTATTTGAAAATATAAAGAGTTTGGAGTGTAAAAATGTTCATTAAAATAACCCCAAAACGGTTGATATGCCGCAAAAACCAAACTCAGTGGAGAGATGAAAAGAAGACAATAAAAGAAAAGAGCAAGACAAATCAAATGAAACAAGTGAAGCATTCATGGTTCCCCGTAAGTTTACAGTGAACAAGGCATAAAAAAATGACTAAGTTCAGCATTGTCCCCACCCTCCACACACCAGATAGCCACAAAAGTCCCCAGGGGACTTTAAATCCTGGTGAAAATGAAGAAACGGGGCAGTTTTAGGCCTTAACATATGTAAATTTGATTTCTGCACCATGCAAAAAAAGAAATGACTAAGTCCATCATCTACCCCCCCTCCCCAGTTATCCCCAAAAGTCTCCAAGGCCTTAACATTTTTTTTTTTTTTTTTACACAGTGATCACCACTTATAAAGGCCCAGAAGCCACTCAGGGATAAGGGTTATTGCAAGTACATTACGTTAGTGTGGAGATTTGATGAAGTGTTTAATTAAGGGGGCGGTTCATTAGGAATTTGTTAACATTGGACTTGAAGACATCCAAGTTGTAGTCCGGAGGGAAGCAGGCAGACGGAACAGAGTTCCACAGGCGTGCAGTTCTAAGAAAGAAGCTTTGTTCATGGAATCCGCGTTTTGATTTAGGCACACAGATATAGAGTGGGGGAAATTTTTCACAGCGGATTCAGCTAGATGGGTGTTTTTCGTGAAAGATTGGCGAGGGGGGACCAGAGATTGGAGTTCAGACGAGCACCTGCACATATTTAAATTTGAGTTCAGCACCATGAAAACTGCTAAATAGACATACACACAAAATTTTGAACAAATACGGTAAAATAGTCTAAAAAAATGGAGTGATTTTATTAGCCCTAAAACAGCCACTCGGGCACACTCAAGAGTTATCGTGAAGTATAGACAAACAAAATTATGTATAAATCAGTTAGTTACAACTTTTCAGGAAGTTTTATAAAAATCCAAGACATCAACTATCTTTAATAAGCACAAAAGTATCGATTTTAGCCATCATAACCTAAAAGGCACCAGAGTTTTCCCAGAAAATCCGTTCTGTTACTTTTTTACTCATATCATGTTTAATGTTTGTGCAAAATTTCAAAAACTTCCAAGGTGTAGTTATTGAGAAAAGGGCAGACAGTCGAACGGACGAACGGACGAATGGACAAGCGTGAATTTACAGGTCCATCCTCCTTTTGTCGGGGGACCAAAAACAGTTTTAATTCAAAAACCAATAAAACAAATGCTTTGTTAATTTCAGATCAAATAAACACCATTTACTGACAAAATTGAAGTTGGATTCCTCCGTTTTTCTTGAATCTTATCACTAAGATGAGAAGTTATGAATATCTATAAAATATGCTTCATTTATTAAGGATTAAAAATAAAAGATTTATGATAATGATCAGTTAGGAAATATCTAAAACATTACATGCAAGGTAATTGGAAAGTAATTCCCTGTTATTAAGTGCTTGAAAATTATGACTGAAATGTCATTCTTACTAGAACTGAATATTAATAAATATTAAACTGAATATTATGATAATGATGTAGGAAAGTGTATAACAAGACGTTTTATTTAGAATTTTATATGTTATTATGGTTTCAATATTCGACAATAACATTTAAAGATGATTCGAAACCACATCAAATGATTTCACATGGAGCACTTTTTTACTTTTTCTTTTAGCATGTATTTTGTATTATTAAAGTATATAGGAAACGCCTGAGGAAAACAAACGTTGATTAACTCACAGTTAGTATAATAATTGCTGGATTTCTTAATTTTTCTAGAAATTTATAGCCAGCATTAGAAGTTAATCATATCTATTAGATATTTTTTATCCATGTTTTTGTAAAAAATAAAATACAACATGGTAGCTTTCAAATCCAATGTAAACAAATTCTTGTGTAGCCGTCACCATAAATAATCAAATTCTACCCAATTTATACGACTAACAATTACTACACTACCACCTTACATTCATTAACCCTTGTCCTCGAGTGGTCTTTGGGCATTGATAAGTTTGAAGACAGACTTAATTGTGATGAGCTCAGAGGAAGATAATGGATGAGAGTTCTTGTGTAAATAGATGTAGGACAGTTGAGGTAGCAAGGATGGACAAGGAAAACATGGAAGGAAGTGAAAAGGAAATATGTGAGAGAAAGAGGAATAAATACCGGGCCAGAGATAACTTAGTTCGAGAGTGAATTTACAGAAGTCGTCAAGCATATGCTGACATGTAACAAAACAAACATTAAACTGATGATGATAGAGACGAAACTGATGATGATGATGACGACGATGATGATGATGATGATGATGATGATGATGATGATGATGATGATGATGGATTATAGTTTTTGGGTCAGTAGATGTAAACAGTTGAGTTAACGAGGCCAGTTGGCAGGGAAAGGCAAATGAAAACATTAGCAGAAATTATAAGAAATGATTTGAGAGGAGGGATATATAAAGACCTGGCCAGAAATAGGTTAGCTTATAAGTCAATTTCTAAATGCTGTCTTAACACATGCTAAAACAGATATTAAACTGATGATGATGATGATGATGATGATGATGATGATGATGGTTGTGTGTTCTTGTGTTAGTAAATATACCAAAGGTAACAGTTACAACACTTTTCTCTTACTCACTTAAGAAAGGTTAACAGGACTGAGTGCTGTGAATATATCTGCTTGACCCTCTCATTCGTATTCACTGGAATAGTTTGAACGCCGTTGATGCCGGGCAGTGGATATCCAGTCAAATATTTAATGCTGTGATAGATTGTCATCGGTGTCTTCTTACTGCTCTTGGTCCGTTGGATTTTCTCACCATCACAGACACAGACGGCACTTATAAAAAAGAATGGGGAGATGAAAAGAGGAAAGTAAAAAAAAAAAAAAAACAGTAATGCAAATAAATAAAAACAAAAACAGGTTTGACGCTATATATATATATATATATATATATATATATATATATATATATATATATATATAATTTCCGCCAACTCATTCTCTGACTTTCTTCAGGTGTACTTAATAAAAGTCCAACTGACGTGTTTAAGGGAAAGTATGGTGATAGATTCCCCTCTCACGAACTAAAAATGAGTACAATTAGGTAATCTATTTTTGCAATAAACTCGGTAGATGAATAAACATTTATGGATGAGAAAAAAAAGCTAGCATTTAATACAACAGAAATACATAAATTAAATACTGAAATAAAATGTAGTTATTAATATTGGAATCTAAAAATAAAAAGTGCGAATTAGTAGAGAAAATCACTTATCACAACAACAGTATGCCCTGTATTTAAGAATTCAGGTGATCGCTCATCCCCCTCTCAGTACAGGCCAATAAGTCTCCTGTGCGTCATGAGTAAGTTGCTAGAATCTGTGTTAAATACAGAAGTAATCAAACATCTCAACAAAAATAACCTTCTTAGTGACACTCAATATGGTTTCCGTTCTGCTAGATCTACAGCAGATGTCCTTACAGTTATATCGCATAGGATTAGCAAATCTCTCGACGGTGGCAATCTTTCTAGGGCAATTGCTCTTGACATATCTAAAGCCTTTGATAGGGTATGGCATAAAGGTTTACTTCATAAGATCGCTAGCTATGGTATAGCTGGAAAAGTCTTCTCAATTATTAAATCATTTCTTTCTGATAGGTTCATAAGAGTAGTAGTTGAGGGGCAAAAATCAGAAGCTCACAGTATTAATGCCGGTGTCCCTCAGGGATCCATCCTGGGCCCAACTCTTTTCCTGATCTACATTAATGATCTTCCAAATCATATCCTTACATCATTTGTAGACATTTATGCTGACGACACTACCATTTATGGTACCACATCTAAGACAGTAAACGACCAAGTTCTCTCCAATTCTCTCTCTTCGTATCTTGAGCACGTAGTACAATGGGGAAAGGAGTGGCTGGTTACTTTTAATCCATCTAAAACCAAGCTTCTCTCTTTACATCATCAACATTCTAATCCACATTTGTCATTAATTGAAATGAATGGTTCTCGTCTTCAGGAGGCCTCAAGTTTTGACAAGCTTCTGGGCTTGACCATTACTCCTGATCTTAAATGGAACACATATATCAAATCTGTTGCCAAGGCCGCTGGAAAAATGGTGGGATCTTTCTATCGATCCAGTAGATATCTCACTGCTGATGCAATTCTCTATCTATATAAGAGCCAGGTACGTCCAAGGACAAGGATGGAATACTGTTGCCACATCTGGGCAGGAGCTGCTAGAAAGGACTTGTCCTGCCTTGATAAAGTTCAAAATAGACTTCGTAGCCTCGTAGGAGATGTCCTTTTCTCCTCCTTGCAACCTCTATCTCACAGAAGAGATGTTGCGAGTTTGTCTCTGATGTATCGTTATTTTCATGGAAAGTGTTCAACTGAGCTTCAATCTATGGTCCCCCCTCGCCAAACTTTCACAAGAAACACTCGTCTAGCTGTAAACACTATCAATAATTTCCCCCACTCTTTATCTGTGCCTAAACCTAAACGTAGATTCCATGAACAAAGCTTCTTTCTTAGAACTGCACGCCTGTGGAATTGTCTTCCGTTTTCCTGCTTTCCGGCTGACTACAATATGGTTGTGTTCAAGTCTAAAGTAAATAAGTTCTTGATGAGCCGTTCCATATAAGTTATTAAATTTATCAAATTTTCATTACTAATGATTACTCTATTGACCAATTTCTACTGTACACTCTTTAACCCTTATCCTTGAGTGGCCTCTGGGCCTTGATAATGTGGTGATGCCTTTGTAAAAAAAAAAAAAAAAAAAAAGGTGATAAACCACAATGAGTTAGGAATGCTTAGTCTTGTAACTGTATCCTTAATGATTACTGCCTTCCATAGTTACATGTAGAAGACACAAAGCCTCATCTCAAAGGATTACAAAAAATATTTATAATACTTTTTGGTACGGACCCTACAATAGAAGATCAGATAAGAACACAGAAATTGGATTTATAAAACCATAAAATCCAATCTTGATCTCCCTTCGGATCCTGTGCCACAGTGGATAGAGCTGTTGAGTCTCTACAGTTCCAGGTGAGCATTGTTTGAAGATAGCGATTTCAATCCTACCTAAGCAGGCCAGAGGATTAATTGGCCAAAATGTTGTGAGGCAACAACAACTATGAAAGACAGTACATACTGGGGATAGAGTCACAAGACTCACCATTCCCATTCTGTTGTGATTAATCACCTGAAGAAATTCAAAGTATGAGTTTGCTGAAACGTGGTGAAACAACAACAACTATGATCATGAGGGTCGCTTTTTGAGTTGCCTCTTCCCACTTATGTGGTGCAATTGGGCTTGCTACTAGTAACCATTGTGTTGCGATTGACTTCAGACATCCTGAAGTAATACGCATGGTTTCTAAGAGTTTTTGACAAGATAAATTGACGAAAAACTCTGAGAAATCATGTGTATTACCTCAGGATGTCTAAATTCAACTCCAAACACAATGGTTACCAGTACCAAGCTCAATCACACCACCCCACATAAGGAGGGAAGAAGCATCTCAAAAATGGATTCAAAACGTTGAGGAGGATACCAGGAATTTACCAATCTAACAAATTTATAATTGTAGACGTCTCGGCAGAGATATCAGGTGTTGAATGTGGCAATTGCTTTCAAAAATGATATCAAGGTTGCAATTACTTTCAAAAGTGATATCAAGGTTGCAATTGCTTTCAAAATTAATATCAAGTTTGCAATTGCTTTCAAAATTGATATCAATGTTGCAATTACTTTCAAAAGTGATATCAAGGTTGCAATTGCTTTCAAAAGTGATATCAAGGTTGCAATTGCTTTCAAAATTAATATCAAGGTTGCAATTGCTTTCAAAAGTGATATCAAGGTTGTAATTGCTTTCAAAATTGATATCAAGGTTGCAATTGCTTTCAAAATTGATATCAAGTTTGCAATTGCTTTCAAAAGTGATATCGAGGTTGCAATTGCTTTCAAAAGTGATATCAAGTTTGCAATTGCTTTCAAAATTGATATCAAGGTTGCAATTGCTTTCAAAATTGATATCAAGGTTGCAATTGCTTTCAAAAGTGATATCAAGGTTGCAATTGCTTTCAAAATTGATATCAAGGTTGCAATTGCTTTCAAAAGTGATATCAAGGTTGCAATTGCTTTCAAAAGTGATATCAAGGTTGCAATTGCTTTCAAAATTAATATCAAGTTTGCAATTGCTTTCAAAATTGATATCAAGGTTGCAATTGCTTTCAAAATTGATATCAAGGTTGCAATTATTTTCAAAATTAATATCAAGTTTGCAATTGCTTTCAAAAGTGATATCAAGGTTGCAATTGCTTTCAAAATTGATATCAAGGTTGCAATTGCTTTCAAAAATGATATCAAGGATGCTATTACTTTCAAAATTGATATCAAAGTTGTAATTGCTTTCGAAAGTAATACCAAGGCTGCAATTGCTTTCAAAAGTGATATCAAGGTTGCATTTGCTTTAAAAATTGATATCAAGGCTGCAATTACTTTCAAAAGTGATATCAAGATAGCAATGTCTTTAAAAATTGATATCAAAGTTGTAATTGCTTTCCAAATTGATATCAAGGTTGTATTGGCTTTCAAAATTGATATCAAGGTTGCAATTGCTTTCAAAATTGATATCAAGGATGCAATTGCTTTAAAAATTGATATCAAGGATGCAATTGCTTTAAAAATTGATATAAAGGTTGCAATTGCTTTCAATAGTGATATCAAGGTTGCAATTGCTTTCAAAAGAGATATCAAGGTTGCAATTGCTTTCAAAAGTGATATTAAGGTTGCAATTGCTTTCAAAAGTGATATCAAGGTTGCAATTGCTTTCAAAATTGATATCAAGGTTGCAATTGCTTTAAAAATTGATATCAAGTTTGTAATTGCTTTCCAAATTGATATCAAGGGTGCAATTGCTTTCAAAATTGATATCAAGGTTACAATTACTTTCAAAATTGATATCAAGGTTGTAATTGCTTTCAAAATTGATATCAAGGTTGCAATTGCTTTCAAAAGTAATATCAAGGTTGTATTGGCTTTCAAAATTGATATCAAGGTTGCAATTACTTTCAAAATAAAGCACCTGTTATTCCTGAATAATAAATATCAACTCAGATGCGTGGTATCAAGACTAACTTACTCCCCGTCCGGTTTCCACTTTCTAGAGTATTTTATAGGCTTAGTAATCCATTGTAAGGGAGGGGGTGTCTTTCACTATATCAGAAAGAAAGGAATTGCTTATCTAATCGTCTGAATAGGAAATTCTGATCTTAAACAGACCATTTGGCCTTTGTAATCCATGCGGATATTCTAAGGTAAATGGGCAATGATAATTGACATATCTCAGACTTAGGAAAAATGGGATAGATTCCATTTCAAAAAAAAGTGCATTGGGTGTAAGGAGGGAGCAGATACCAAGTGATCAACAGGAACCCAACAACAGCCAACTTTCGTGACATCACAAGGACTAGGGGTACAATGTTGCTTTGCGACTATCAAACTTTTATATAAACACAATGATATATATATTTTTAATACAGAAGGAGAAAGAGTGAATATAAGAGATAAAAGATACTCGAGTAAACTTACCTTCTGAAAGTGTGAGGGATCGAAACAGGAAAAGTTCCACAAGGCCATCCATTTGCAGAAAACCAACGCTGTACTGCATTCAAGACATTTTGATGATAAATTTCAACTTTCCGATCGTATAGGGGAAAAATTTTACTGTTGGCCTCATACGGTGGTAACAATTTGCTTTCACTTAAAGCCAGAGGAGAAACATCATTGCAATATGTTTCAGGATCATCAAAACCAGAATCACAATGCTTTTCTGTTTGATATAGAAAAAAAAGTCATGATTTTTTGGTATTCTGTTATCTTACCAAGGGAAGAGTCTATCAGCTGAACACTGAGGGTTGAGGATATGTGTGGCATGGAAAGAAGTGATATGAAAATACAGTGGATGTGTAATGTGAGTCTTTAAGATAGGCTTAGTTCTGATGACCAAAGATGAGAAAGATTAAACCTGAACAGTATACAGAGATGTATGTAGAACAGGAGACTTCGATGGTATGGTCACATCCAAAGAATGAATGAGAGCTCTTCTTTTAGTAGATGTAATATAATGTTTTAATTTTAATTACTGTCTTCATATTTTTAGGAGAATGAAATCACAGCTACTAAATGGTAAAGCTAAAAAAAAATAATGTGCCAATGTTACTCATCGTGTTGCCTAGAATACATATCCTATAATTCATACATTAATTCGATTAAGAGTTTACTTACACATTGATATACATTTGTTCATTTGTTAGTTGAAGATGATTCCACAAAGAATCGAAAGTTCTCATGATACTTATAAAATATTCAAAATTCCTTTTTTAATATTGACACAAAAATATTAGAAAAACTGAAAAAAAATGAATAATCACGAATTCTATGTGTGTCTGTGTGTTTGTACAGGATGCATAGTATGGTCTCCTTCTCCAAAGTTGACTATCAATGACAAGTTGAAGCAATATGAATGAAATCAGTATTAAAAGATGTAACACCTCTTCCTAGACAAATAACAGATGCCATGACGATTTCTACGTTGCTATGATATAGTTATAATTGATTTTAAAGCCTTTAATCAATCAACAGAATTAATAAAAACAATTAAGAGGCTTACGTCAACGATTAATAATAATCAAGGGTGTGAGTTCATATAGAAACGTTGTTTTAATTTGAATAGAATAGAATATGCATCAAGTGCGCTTGAAAGCCAAATCACAACGTAATATTATGAAAAATAAACAAATATTTTACTTGTTTGAAATTTATCACAAATAACATGGCAATGAAGAAGAAAAGAGAAGAAAAGAAACAAAACAACACACTGAAGATGGAGAATATCTCTGAAATATATTTGTAATATATTTCAAACAAGTAAAATATTTGTTTATTTTCCTAATATTACATTGTCATTTGGCTTTAAAGCGCACTTGGTGCGTATTTTATTTTATACAGATTAATAACTTTTTTTTTTTTGACACGACCAGTGGGAAGAGGTTCTTTATGAGTTATTGTACAATTCTATTAAGGTAGACTAGAAATCAACATAAGATTCTTCTTCTATTATGAATATCTCAACTGTCCGTTTGTGTGTTTGCATGTATATTCATATGTCTGCTAAAAACTTTTCTCAGCCGCATCAACCGGGTCGAAACTAGTACCATATAAAAAAGCGACTCCTTGGATGTATAATATCTGGAAATTAGAAAACACTATTAATTTCATGGTGGTCAACTGGACCATTTCTTGCAAGGAAGGGTCACTTTTTTACCTCGAGATTTTTGCAAGTCAAGAATATATGTTATTTTGAAGGGTTATGATGTCATAAGTCGTGGCTGTGACAGCTAGTATGTTAGCTTTTTTCCTCTTCCTTTTAGCTTTCACGTTTCAGGTTCGAGCTTGCCTACTGAGGCTATTTTTTTTTTTTTTTTTTGCAGTTGCACAGGCACTCGCTGTTATTTTGATTGAAAGAAAAGTTGTTTGATTCATTTATTTCTTTTTAGGAGGTGGGTCCAGTGCACGGGCTTCTGAATTATCTGGTGGGGAAGTTGTCACCTACCTCTTCCATTCTTTTCTGGGGGTTGCTCAATATCCTTAGTATAGCAGCTATGTCGAAACCAAATTTAAAATGCAATGCTGGGTATCCATGCTAGTTAATAATAAAACACATTAATAAAAAGAAAATGCACACCTAATACCAGAACAAATACATTGAAGAGATTTCGAAGGCTGCTGCCAAGAAGGTTGGTTTCCTCTACCATGCTAGAAAATTATTCATACTAGAGAGTATCCTATATCTTTACAAAACCAAAATTCGCCAATGTATGAAGTATTACTGCGACATCTGCACTCGTGCATCTGTAACGTAGTACACGTTTATGCAAACATGTAGAAACCCGGCACCCAACAAGTTGTAGCAGAGTGCATCACAAGGAAGAGAAGACAAGGCCACCATCCACCCATGTACGGAGTACTGTTACCGCATTTAGGCTGGTGCATCTGCTACTAGTTTCTCAACAGGGTTCAAAAGAGAGCTGCCAACCTAATAAGTCGTGCACTGTCAGCTAGGCTTCAACCTCTGTCACATCGACGAAATATTGCATCCCTTTGTCTGTTTTACAAGCATTTCATTGGTAGCTGCTCTGAAGAATTTTAAGTTCTTGTACCCCGTCGACATCAATACTACCAACAAACCTGACAAGCAGCAAAATCCTAGCCTTAAACAGTAGAAATCCCATCCCTACACAGAGATCCCTAGATGTGAGAAATAGTTTCTTCGCTCAAACTGCTAGACTTTGGAATTCCCTTCTAGGCTCCCGCTTTCCTGATTGTACTTACAGTCAGAAGTTCAAGTGTAAGGTAAACTTCCTACATAGTATCGCTGTAAATTATGTCTCAGTCACCCTCTACATCAAAGTGGCACTGGACCTTATTGGGTGTGAAAATGCAATAATAAAAAAAAGATATTTGTTGTATTTACTTAGAACTGCACGCCTGTGGAACTCTCTTCCGTTTGCCTGCTTTCCAGCTTACTACAATTTGAAGTCCAACGTAAACAAGTTCTAGATAAACCGCCCCCCCCCTAAGTAATCTAATTTACAAAATTTCCGCTACTAACGATTACTACGATAAATTGACTACTGTACACCCATTAGCTCCTATCCTCGAGTGGCCTCCAGGCCTTGATAAATGGTGACTTCTATGTAAAAAAAAAAAATTACTTTTCTGTTCAATATATTTTGTTTTCACTTATCACCGAGTTGTGTCTTTCTTCTAAACTCTTATGTATCAACAACATAAGAAAACGTCAAGACAAAAATTGCTTACATTCAACGTCAGCAAACAGGGAAAAAATGGCGTAGGTTTTAAGCCAAGGGGAGATAAACAGTACTGCAAAAAACTTGCGTTTGTAGAAACACTACATAAATATCTAACAAATTAAAGACAATTAAAATAAAAGAGAGTATATATTTTGAAAACAATGAGAAAAGTTACAATATTTTCACCAGAAAGACAAAAAAAAAAGAATTTGTTAAAAATTAGTCACTTTGTAACTCACCTGTAGATAGTAATTCGGACATTACGGAAGAATTCAGTTGGAAATCTGTACTCGATGACGGACTACTGATTACACTAGGGCAGGCACGCGCGGCATGGCAAGGTGCACACATCACCTCTCCAGAGTCTATGGTCTCATTGGAACTGCTCTTTTGACGTTTCAGCGCAGTGCCCTATAAATATATACAACGATAATTGTTCGGTTGTTTTGTTTTCCGGCAAAGCAACATTTTTAGGATGTCAAAAGTAAATTCGTATCAATCTGTTTCATTATTGAATGTCTACATAATTTTCAAGCTTACACGTTTCAAATGCTTGCTAAAATCATATTCCTGGGAATGTAAACATTAAGATATTACATTCTTCTTTTCTATTTTGCATTGCGCAAATTTATAACTCCTGACTTGGAATGTAAATATTTCTTTGTTTTCGTGATATTACAATTCCTGTCATTTTTAGAGGGCGCAAGAATGTATATCAAAATTAATCTAGAATATACGTATACCCACACCTTTGCTTTCTTTGGCGGCGTCACATCTCCATATCTAACAAATCAGCATTGCTCTTGATTCTGCATTTATTTCCGCCAAGATGGATGTAATATATTTAGTCGAGTTGGTTTGTTTGTGTACAGCCTATCGTCCATATTGCTACATTAAAGATTAAATTCAAGATTATGGAAAAAGTGAAGGTCATACATTATGTGACGACATCATTTCTCTTAATCGTAGAGATTCACAACATAGTCCATATTATAGTTAATGAAGTCCCGCATGATATGTTAAATTTCGACGACTTATTAACGTCTCCATGGCCGAACTTTGGAAATCTCTATCTCTACGATTATATAAAAGGAACTTTGTCGGTGCGCGTGTATGTGTGTATGTCTGTGTGTGCGTGTGTGTGTGTGTATGTGTGTGTGTGTTTACGAGTTTGTTCCCTATCGAATCAAAAACGACTTGGCCGAATATTTAAAAATTTCAGATGAAGGTACTTGATATGTGTAGTATTTTTCTTACGTAGGTTTTATATCCGAATGCCTCCGATATGTGTTGAAAATCGACAATCGAAAAATTCCGATTAAAGAAGAAAATCCGATTTTGACAAGCGGTGACACTTTTTACAATCTAATATCACAAATGTATTTGAGAAGTTTAACTTCAATTCAAGTGATTATGTTAAAAGTATTTCATAAAATCAACAGCTGATTCTTTGATAAAACAGAATCGCGTTCGAAATGTTTTTGTTTAGAGCAAAACTGAACCATGATACTTTACTTTTGCGTTTTAAACTTAGAGTAAAATCATTATTTACAGAAAATTTTATCAAATCAACAGTAGATTCTCTACAGTGCAATGTAGAATACAATGTATTGTGCACTAAGCCAATATGGGAATGCATATGAAGCTTTTTCTCGGCGCATGTAATAAATGATTTAATGGCAATACTTACAAGTGCACACACCTGCTGGTTGTTAATAAGGAATCCGTAGCACGTCAACAAGCTATTATCGGCTGTAGACACGACAGAAAGAGAGAAACTAGCAAAAAAGAAAAGAATTAGAATTAACCCAAAAATTAAATAAAATTATGAAAATAAAATATAAATCATTAACTTAATTATTTAATATTATTTTTTATTATTATGTAAACTACACATCACATTTTATCCGGAAACTGTAATATCTCTCTCTTCCTCTCTAGGCACTTTAATTACACTTAATTCTTGTGTTTATTGCCGGTCAAGGGTGACTCTATGACTCGGCTTGAATATCGCGAACATTAAATATCTCTTCATACCCTGATGATTGCATAAGTATGAAACATGTACGCGTAAAAGTAATTGTTGATATTAATTTAAAAAAATATAATTATAAAGCCCTGTAATAAATTGCAGTTGAACCCTCTTTAGAAAATTAAGTATAAAAGCGGTCAGATTTAATGCAAATTCAACAGTCCGACTATTGGTCGTTGAATACTCTCTTACTTTTTACTTTGTATGCCTGCTGATTTGATTTTGTAGCCACTTAATTTCCCTTAAGTCTTGTGTTAATTGCCGGTAGCTTGGAAGAAGAAGGGTAGTCTACAACGTCATGGGCGACTTTATAACTATGTTGGAATCGCCCGATCAGCAGTAAGTATCCTTTCTTACACTGATGATTGCGTAAGCATAAAACACCACTGTCCGCGGGTATAAAATAATTGTTAATCTTTGTATAAAAATATTATATATACATTATATATATATATATAAATATATATATATATATATATATATATATATATATACATACAGGGTGCAGCAGAAATATCTCCTACATTTTAAACGTTCAACACTATTTTTTTAATGAATGTATGCAAGTGCCCGTGATGTTTTCATTTAGCTAATAACTTGCCACCTTTTTTCAGGCAACTTCATCAAGCAATATGGTTTGGAGTGGTGCACACCGTTCTTTTATTGTAGAAATGTTTTTGAAAAATGGTGACTCAGTAAATGAAACACAGAGAGCTTTCCGAGTTCTTTACAGGAAAGGATGGCATGATGTTGGCTGTTCCAGATAGAAAGTCAATACAGCTATTGGTTGCAAAGTTTAGAGCTACACCAAAAAGAAAGCCAGACAGTATTCGAGCTGTGATACTTTCTTTTATTCAGTTTCATACACATTCAGCTGACAAACAGGCTTTGGCCTTGGAGTTGTCTGATCATGCAGTTCCATCCATACAAATTAATGCTTGCTCAGAAACTGTACAAGCATAGCAAAATGTGGGAGATATTTCTGCTACACCCTATATATATATATATATATATATATATATATATATATATATATATATATTAGTGAGATGTTAGATTTTTATTTGCTCCAGATCACATTTGTATGTTACTTGTGTGACCTTTCTGATAGGAGGGTTATACCAGGTAACCAGCAAATACAGCATCGCCGTAAGACAAGGTAGTCGCGGCACATAAGCCAAAAGGGAAATGAAACGGGGTTTGCCAATCAAGTTCACTTTATTTTGTTTGATTGACGTACGTGGGTTGTCGACACCCATGCATGGATGACGGCGTGTGTTGTCCTGATATTTTCCTGCTTTAATCAAACGTCTGAAGATGGGCGGAAAGTCGTTCGCGCCTGAATTGAAAAAGACTAACTCCTTGCAGCCTGGTGATACGGTTAAAAGAAAAGAGAAAAAAATCTCAGAACAACCATTTATCGGGAAAAAGGTGACTCATTAACTGAATAGCACAAGGTCATCAATTCGGAGTACTTAGAACATGAAAGGAAGAGGGAAAGAGATGGAAAAGTATTTCAATCCGAATGGAATTAAAGGAATGAATTTGTGGCGACTTGAACTGATAAACACGATTCCTCATAAGGGCCATCGAACATTCGATTCGAAATAGTCGGATTTTTATTTTGTTTGAAACAAAAATTCTGCTGGACTGGTTTTATATTGTTAAGCGGATTTAGTCAGAAAGCCTCATACTTCCTAAGAACGTTATATATGGATTATTGTCCTTCACGTAGAATTACCAAATGGAAAATGGTTGGTGTATCATTGCTCCTCGTTCTATATGTCTCTAAAAAAAAATTTCGTTTAAAAACGAAATAAAATATTGCTAGTTAATCGATTTTAAATTAGTTTGAAATTAACGTATTCATGTAATACGATCGATCCATATGGTGATTCCATCTCAGCTCGATACTGGCTCAACGAGAAATCCTTTCGACTGACGAATGTCAGTTTCCGATGTCCTGTGACCGTTATATGTGACCGTGACATATATTGGGCGGGTTACTAACAGTATTTTGTATAATTTTTGTTTTAATGTAATAAAAAAAAGTCATTTTCAAAATTTTGAATTTTAGGAGCCAAGTCGCGGTCATTTTTCTTGTTATCACGTAATACTAGACGTTATATATTATCTGAACCGAATAAACCTTTTAGAGTGAGCAAAACAACGAAAAACTTTATCACATAGGTAGAAGAATAAGTTATCTTGCTTTAATAACATTTATTTGTTATGTATTTGGATTTTTGACGATTTTTTTTCGAATCTCTGTATAAAGCAAAGTCTATAAGCATATATGTACATATATACTCACACAGACACACATAAGTATACATATATATATATATATATATATATATATATATATATATATATATATATATATATATTTCACATAGTTTTGCTGACAGACGGATACTAATATCCTCTGTAAAAAGATTGAAAGATATGAAAATCTGAGCATTCCTCAAATTTTTTACATCATTTCAAGAAATAAAGTTTTTAAAGTAAACAGCAGTAAAATTAATATTTTTATGAATTGTATTTTTCTGACTTGTTTATTTGATCTGAAAAAAAAAATCATGAGAAAAATCGGATCAAACTGTGATAAAAACAGAAACGATTATTACCTGTTGTTATATTGGTCGGAGAAAATAATTGCCTTTCGAAATGACGTTGGCTTATTAGCCATAAACTTCACTTGGCACATCATGTTCTGGGAACCGTCGGAATCATCAAAATTCTCTGCAACAATCACAAGACGAAATCGATAAACAACGAGAGTAATGTAAGAGTCACTTCCTTGGCCGGTTTTATTATTCGTGTGCGACAAATTAAGGCAGGACAGAGTTACGACAAGGTACAACAAGTGGCTTCTGTTGATTTTTCAGTCATATGATATTTATGCACGACAAATTAAGACACAACAAAGGCACAACAAATGAGCGTTGCTGTTATTTTTTGTTGTTTTTTTTACTTTTTGTAAAATATTAAAAAACTTTATTTTCAAACTTATGGTCAATATTTTTAAATATTATTTAATTAATTGGAATTCATTATTAAGATGAGTATTATTTATTCATTTATCTATTGCGGACTATTATCCTCATCTTTTTTAGTTGCTGTTTCACAACGCTTCGACCAACTATTCCTCTGGCCTTCATCAGGTGGTAATTGCGATGGAATAGGGGCTCCGATTCTCCCAACTGCATTCTCAGCAATTACTGCCTTCCATAGTTGTTTTTCATCTCACCACGTTTTGGCCAACTAAAACTCTAGCCGGCTTTGGGTAGGATTGAAACATTGGTAGGATTGGGTAGGTAATATGTTTAAATGTTCGAGAGAAGAAACTATTATAGTAGGAGGCTTTCTGGCATCTAAGGATCTCTATGGTGAAGTGGTGGGATGTTGGTACTTGTCAGGTAACGGGAGTATTTACTTGGTATGAATATCCTTCAGCCCATGCTTGGTTTATCCACTAAGTTTCAATCACGAAAGCCCATCTCTATTTTATTGTGATTCAATGATAGGAATAAGTAGGAGTAGGAGTATAGTCTTTAATGATTATCACATTCATATGAGTTTAATCTTTCAATTTTTATTTCTGAGGTTAGCTCAAAGGTCATTGTCATTATTGACAGAACTCTGATATGAGTATGCATTTTGTTCATTAGGATTGCGCCAGCTCTAGCTATAAAGTGTTTTAGGTGATCCACTTTAGATGTCACCATTCGCTACAGAAAACATGTGCTTGATATGCAGGTTCAGAAAGGCATCTTGCAGCAGGTTGCTAGTACACCATTATGTGGAGTACCGCCTTGTCACCTACACACCAGGCGAGTTTATCCGGGGATGCATCTCACCCAGTGAATTAAACACGCCCTCAGATACCAACCTAGAAATTTCTACGATTCAGCGTGGTACATACAGCACCTCGCCTTCCCAAATGGTCACCGATCTGGTCCTGACCAGACTCATCATTGCTTAACTTCGATGATCTGGCGAAGTTAATATCTATAAAACAAGATACAAATTCCCAGAAACACATTAGTAACGAACGTTTAATGCTCTACTATTCTTTCTCTTTATACACGACACAATCACGTTGATACACCAGTTCTCATTAGATCATTGAAGTTAAGCAACAGTGAACCTGAACAGTTCTAGATGAGTGACCGTTTTTGAATACCAGGCTCTGTATGTAGGAGGACGGTGCCACCTCCTTTCAAGAACTGCAAAAAACTAAGATTGTCATTTCTCCAGATCAGGATGTACATGTAACCATGGACCGATTGAGCATTTAATATTCCCCTGACTTTGGAGGAAGCTGGCTCAACCTGCCTAGAGTGCACACCACTGACATACTCTTTCTATTTATAAAAACAACGCGGGAATGCATATTTATCTACCTAATTTCGTGTGTAGAAAAAAATACTGGTTTAGCCAAAATCAATATCAATAAATTCTATCACTCTCTATTGGTGTCTTAACCTAAACGTGGATTCCATCAACAAAGTTTATTTCCTAGAACTTCCCTTCTGTAGAACTCTGTTCCGCTGGTTTGCTTTCCAGATGACTACAATGTTATTGTCTTCAAGTCCAGCGTATACAAGTTCTTATTGAACTATAATCGTAAATAATCTAATTATACCAAATTTCCACCACAAGCGATAATTACACAACTGTCCCCATGACTACAATACATACATTAATCCTTATCCTTGAGTGGCTTCCTGGCTTCGATATGTGGTAACCCCTTTGCAAAAAAATAAAAATTGACTTTCACAGAGACTATGAATAAAATAAAGATTAATTTTTTTGCAGTTAATGGCAGCAGACATTGGTAGTAGCCATAGCCACAGTATAGGATTCAAACTTTCCGTAACATACTGTTTACATCTGTAAATACATTCTTGTAAATATACCACCCTGTTGTCTTAATTATCTTAGGTCCTTTAAGGTCACATGACTAGTTTGGATTGCTTTTGTTCTGACTGGTTGAGAAGACAATTTTTTGTTATTTCTTTTTAGATGTCCTGATTTTTATATGTGAGATGAGCTTAAAGATAAAGTACAGGGTGGAATGATAAAATCATCGTCCTAAAGAAAACAACACTACAGCTTTATTTTAAAACTTTTAGTGAGAAAATCAATTGAGGTGACTTGACTATGTAGTAGAGCTGACATCTATTCAATGTAGACACCTTCAGCCTCAATCATCCCCTCGATACAGGTTTGAACTGGGAGCATACCTTTTTCACAAGCACTGGCATGAGCTTGGCGAATACTCGGTGGATGGTGGTGATTAGGCTAGCTTGCTAGCTTTGGTGTGAGCACGTGGGAAAATATCAGCAGGAGCTGTAAGATAGCTGTCTGACAAAGATATTAGCAGCAGTAGTCAAAAAAGCACTTATGCACATTAGGAAGTGTGTGTGTGCTTGCACCAGCAAAAGAAGAAAAAAGTGCAGAAAAAGGGAATATATGCCTTTCGCTAAAACAGAAAGAAAAACCAAGTCGTATATTTATTTTTGTTTTGTTGTTCCCTTTTCGACGGTGCCAGACTAGAGAGGTTTGAACTGTAATAAATATGTTACAGATACACAGGGTGGAACGATAAAATTGTTGCCCTAGAAAAGCCAACATGATTCCATTTCTGTTTGATAAAATTCGGTTTTCTTATTTTGTTACAGACCATCTACTAGTTAACGAGTTGTGTGCAAATCCCAAGAGCAACAAGAGTCTACTGTCTTGTCTGAAAGTAACACAATGTTCAAAGAGCGAAATTTTAGATGTGTTGCTGTACAACTCATGCTCTCTACCGATTCAATGTATGACAACAGGACCATTACCAGCACCGTTAAAACGCAAATCCAAAGATTCAACACTTGAGGGCACAGCTCCACAAAGTTTCTGGCTACGGTTATGGTCTTTGGTGTGGTTTCAAGTGAGAGCCACATCATGCCACCTCACATCTTCGAAGTTGTCTTGAAAGTCAATAGCAAAGTGTACCTGGATGTACTGAAGAGTGTGGTGATCCCCTAGTACAATCAGGTGGCTGTTCAAAGAGACCCAAGTTTGGTTTCAGAAGGAGTGCTACGACTTTGTACCCTCCTCTTACTTGCCTCTCTCCTATCCCAATCGGAATAAGCTGGACTGCTTTGTTGTGTCAAACGTCGAGAACATCTCTGACACGATTCCCACAACACCCAAGCCAGCCTGATCACTGCAATCCACCGAGTATTTGCCAAGCTCCTGACGGCACTTGTGCAAAAGGTATCCTCCCAGTTCCGGGCCTGTATCGAGATGGTTATTGAGGCTGAAAACGGCTACATTGAATAGATGTCAGTTCTACTACATATTCAAGTTACCTAAATTGATTTTTTTCAATAAAAGTTTAAAAATAAAGCTGTAGTGTTGTTTTCATTAGGGCGATAATTTTATTATTCCACCCTGTTCTATTCCTGTTAGTTTCTTCTCTGGCACTGCTAGACTTTTGAATTCCCTCAGTTTTCCACTTCTCTGACTATTAACCCGCAGAAGTAAAAATGTGATGCGAACAGACATTTTACTGCTGGATTCTCACAGTACCCAGTGTAACATGATCCCAAATAGTACACCCTTATTTTCATATTGCAATACGGCTTGTTTGGGGTGAGTAAAAAAAAAAAAATGATTGATTGTAAAAAAGACTGAATTTTATTTACAATTTTTGTGGTAGGGATAATCTTGTATTTATGATTTCATTTCTTAGTGATTTTACAAAAATGAGATGAATGTCTTTCTTCGTTGACCAAAACAAAATCCATAAAATGTTAATTGTCACTCTATTACTGACTGTAGGCTGAAGAAAAATGGTTACCTGCATTCTGAAGAAACATCACACTAAACGGCGTCATTAAAGTTCCATCTTCATTTTCAACTTCAGGACATTTGACATTCAGAACGGGTGGACTGTAAGAAAAAGTTTCACAATTTTTTAGAATTTGGAGTTTTACCATTTTTTTAGAATTTGGAGCTTTACCATTTTTTTAGAATTTGGAGTTTTACCATTTTTTTAGAATTTTAAGTTACACAATTTTTTATGATTGATAATTTGTAGGATTTATATTATTCGGACTATTTCTCTTATCTTGAGTATTTTTTTTTTCAAATGTCTCCGCTGATGTAGCCGTTAACCTTTTTCATGGGAAACTTATCAAATGCAGGAATGTTTCTATCGAACTCGAAAATAGGCACAAAATATTCGACATAACATTTTATTTAATTTATGGAGATGGCATGCTCTCGTTCGATCAGCCATAATCAGGAGGCAGTTTTAAGTACAGTGATACCTCGATTGTCGAACGTTTCGATGGTCGAACAACTCAGTGTTCGAACCAACAGTTGGAGATTTTCTAGTTTTGGTAGTCGAACGAAATTCGAACCGCTCGCTTCACTTGGAATGTAACAAGCAGTGGTGTTCCTCAATGGGACATTGTAATTCAGAATGGTCGTGATACTTTTGAAGCGTAGTGTGACGACTCAACCCCTCTCTGACGACGTCGCCACGCGAGTCTGAACTTTGCAATGAGAGTTATATTTAGAACAGCGTTATCGCAACCCCTTTGACAGCCTAGACGGTGTGTGAGTTATTTTTAGCACATCAACGTGGCACCGGAACAAAACAATTCGTTTGGTCGACCCCTTTTTTGCATGGGACAACAAAGGACCTTGATGTAGCAAAAAAGTTTTTAAAAAAAAAAGGTCAGTAAACTTTAATAAAATGAACAAAGTGGACGTATCTCGAGACGACAATAATTAATTGCACAAAAATAAAATTTCTAATTCAAGTAATCAGTTTAGCATCGTGTAAAGACTCTAGAAACAAAGAAGAAATGGATATTGGATAAAATGAAAGAAAAGAGAAATAAAAGTAGTAACGCAAGTGCAAAACATAAAACTGCAAATAACGATCGAATTTAAAAAGGAACTTGATAGAGAAATTTGAAAGAGGAATACGTGTGTCAGCGCTTGCAAAGGAATATGAAATGGCATTGCAATTAAATATATAAAATCTCAAAGTTTACAGATAAAAGGGTACTTTTAATCTCTGGAATCAATTCTATTTCAGTTAATTTAAAGGGGAAATATCGTTTTGGTTGTCGAACATTTCGGTGTTCGAACAAACACCTGGAACAAATTATGGTCGAGTACTGACGTACCACCGTAATTTAAAATTGTATTTTTCATATCGTCTGCATTGAGGATTAAAATTTCAATCTCCAGAATATAACTCACAACTTCATTTTAGTCTGTTGTTTATCCACCTTTAAGAAGGGCGGAAGTTACATCATTCGAAACGTCGTGAAAATAACACTCAAATTAAGAACAGTACTCTGAATAATCTAAGTAATACGGATAACCAATCCTCATCTAAATATTTAAAAAAACATGATCATGTTGTATCTGGTTGAGAAGCAGACTTGTGGTATCAGCCATGATCAGGTCGAAATTTTTAGTAATTCACAATTGTAATCTGAGTATCGCCCACATTGAGGACTGGACTTTCAACCACCAGAAAAGTGTATTTTAGAATTGAATTTTACTTAGTACTTTCCTCGTTATTTCACTTGAAAGCAATCGTCCGAGTAATCCAAATAATCCAAATTATCAATCCTCATCTCAACGATTCAGAAATTCTTTTTTTGGTTCTTATATTCACAATGTTTTGGCTAATATAACCTCCGATCTTCTGAAAGTGCATGTTCTCAAATTTAGGGATTTTTCTATTCGAACTCGGGAACCTGTCAGTAATTTCGAACAGAACCTTTTTGGTAAATCCGTGGGACTGACTTGTTTTGATTCCGTCCGCCATGAATTTTGTTATATGTTATTTTTAATTATCATTAAAGTCTAAAAGTGAATATTACCATGAAAAAAGTGATGATCAGTTGTTGCAGTGGTGGAAAGTTTCCCGCCCCCAAAACAAGATCTACTCAGTTGAAAGCGAACCAGGTGCAGTTCAAATTTTTGTGGTATATCTAACATTGAATACACAAGAAGTGCAGAGAAATTATTGAAAATAATAACCGAAATCTGTGCAATAAGTGTCTGACCATGGAGAACTCAGATGTGGAGAAACGATGCTGCATAATGGTCTATATAACAGGAGTGTATATATTTACGTGTAGAATGTATGTGTATACATATTTATAAATATCTATTATCTTTTAGTGGGTATAATGTGTATATATACATTCAGTTAATATTATTGTAATGTTATTTTTTATTAAGTGACCGGCTGCAGAAAAATGGTAACACATATAAAAACCGTTCATTTATTTACGTGGCAATACATAACATACGTAAATGGAAAACAAACAAAAAGAAACAAAACATACATAAATAGAAACAAACAAAAAGAAACAAAAAAGAAACAAAAATGAAACAAAAAGAAACAAAAAAGAAACAAAAAGAAGCAAAGTGAGATACTATTTTTCCAACCTTTCATAATTGATGCAAAATAATTCGACCATTGTCAATTTTTCGACCATCAAAGGAACGCAGGTGTGGATGATTGGCGGATTAAAGGTCACCTTGGGAGATTTCATATGCACCGACACTGACAACTGTTTGTAAACTTTTGTAAAATCGCCGTGGATATAGAGAGGCACAGAAAATTCGTAGTTGCAATAGGTTTCTGAAAAAACAAAACCAAACAAAAAAAACGACAATAAAACATTTCATATCATAATCATTGTTAGACAAATTATTCGGAGAGAAATAATAAAAATAGTGACCAACAATATGGAAGTGAAAAAACATAATCCTTATATAATATACTAGTTGGTTCTAATGCTGTATTATTCTCTATCTCAATTCTACATACAATTTATATGTATTGTATATATGTATTGTATATATGTATTTCACACGAATTCGCATTCGCTTTTCTTCCCTTTTTTCGTATATCTATATCTCCGTGTATTTGCGCTTGTGTGACAATTTAATTCGTCTTTTTGCATCTGTTGAAATCCGACGATTAACTCCTGATGAGTTCGTTGGCGAAAGGGGTCCCTAGGGTTTGTCCGTATATTATTTTAAAAGCGATATATATATATATATATATATAGTCATCCACATACAGTACTGTTTCGGTGTATCACAACTCATCTGTGCAGCTAGACATACACCTTTTCCCAGCCGTGGATCGAACCTACAACCATCGTGTTGACAGTCGGCAGCTCTAACCATTAGACCAAGAATCAGTGCCCGTAAATATTTCTCCTCAAATGCCTATTAAATTAGCATTTGCCCGTCGCACAAGGCTCAAACTGTCAGTTTGTTTACAAACAAACAGTGATTACTATATGATATTAAATTCTATACTAATCTGCTTAGTAGTTGATGGTCACGCAGTATATGTACTGCTTTTTTGTTTTTAGCCTAGATTCTTCCTCATAATATATAATAATTAAGAGAGGATTGATTCTATAATAATACATATGCAATTTACATAAATCAAAAATAAATAAATATATATATATATTGATTTATGCAAATTGCATATGTATTATTATAGAATTAATCTTCTATTAATTATTATATATTATGAGGAAGAATCTAGGCTAAAAATAAAAAAGCAGTACATATGGAACTCGATATAACTCGAAGCAAAATGAATTTCTCGATGCTATTTTTTAAACAAGGCGTTTTCTTTTTTTACTTAATTCAATATCTTAGGACTTTACTAATTATCTTTGAAATAGAACAAGAAAACTATATTTATCTCTAAAAGGATTTTTCCTTTGGGAAATTAAGTTTAGTCCTTAATCTTTCAAATACAATCAAAAAGTTGTCGGAAACCTGCAAAAAAATTAGTTTATTTTTTCTATACTAGCTGTACCCGGCCACGCGTTACTGTGGCCCAGTTTTTTAAAATGGAACGCATTCCTCAAGAAAAATTGAATTTTGTATTGTTTATTTACTTTTAATATTTTCTGCAATTTTTTTTATCAATAAAAGTTTTGTTTTTTTACTTCTCTAAAAAAGATTCATTTTTTACCATAAATTGTTAGAGGAAAGGGTTGGGGTTTTTTCAGGAAAACTTGCACTTCAAAAATTTTTTTTTTTTTGATTTGGCAGTAAACGTTTCTTTTTAAAAACGGAATTTTTATTATAAAAAGAAAAGATGAATGTTTTATATGAACACTGTAAGTAATTAGGTGAAATTAAAGAAAAGTTTGATATATATATATATATATATATATATATATATATATATATATATATATATATATATATATATATATATATATAAGGCGATTAAGCTACACTGAATATTCCGTGTTTCGTCCACTCTAGGATTCTTCAGGCTTATGTGCGAATTTTGTGGTTGTCTGTCGTTTTTATATACGCACCTTATATTGAGATTTTTGTTAGCCAATCAGCTTTCTAGTATCCACTGCACCCTTCCTATCAGCCAATGGACATGCACTTATAGGACAAAGGCCGATTTGACCTCTGGTTGACCTGATTCTTTGAGTGTGTTCTATTTAGCCTGGATATCTAGTGTCTTGACCTGTTTTAAATCTAGGTTATTTTTTTATTTTATTTTTTTAATGTTTTTAATGCTAGTTATATATATATATATATATATATATATATATATATATATATATATATATATATATATATACATACATACATATATATGTATGATAGTTTTTGTATGTGCATGTTTATTTATTTTATTTATTTATTTTTTATTTTCTATTGTTTGTGTCAGTTTCAAAGTGATTTTGTATCTCTATCCCAGAATAAATTTTATCCTATGAACACAGTTGTTCGCTATTTCTCTCCTACAGTTTAATAGATGTTGGAGTTCTTTAAAGTACAGGATAGCAAATTTTTCATGAAGGCATAATCTACATGGGTCGTCTAGGTCTCTACAGGTGTTTGCTTGTCTTACTATTTTCAGTTCGACTTCCGGCGAACGGCCGCTTTCCTTGAGTTCCCAGCATTTATTTGCTAGCGTTGTTTTCATACGTTGCTTTTTATTGTTGAATGTACTTTTGTGGTCTTAATATCGAGTTTTGAAATCTAAGGAAGTTAAACCTACGTAATATTTCTTGTTATTCGGGTTTTCTTTCGTAAATATTGTGGCCTGGTAAACTATGCTTTTGGTTAGACATTTATTTTGAAGTGGGCAAAGTGTGCGGTATCTACAGTTGCATTTATCTTGTTCGTTATTAGTATTTTTTATTTTTATTTCTAGTATGGTTGTTGTTGTCTGGAATTGGTTTATTATTATTATTATTATTATTATTATTATTATTATTATTTTTGCTAGTTATATATGTCTTTTGTGTTAGTTTTATTTTGTCATGGTGTCTACTTTTTATTGTTTATTTTGTTGTTGTTTACATTGTTTTTATTTAATATTTTGCTATGTGCTTTAATTATCATCTCTAAATTTTCGCAGCAGCTGTAGGATAATTTTAGGGTATTTTTATTGAAAATGTTGTGTAAAGGGTTGGTTGTGGGAAAGTGCTTTTCGATAAGATCTAGAGATTTCTTGCCAAGTTTTGTTTTTAACATTTGACTGTATGGGGCCGTATACCAGATTATATTTCTTCTTGTTCTATTTTTAATTTTATTATAGTTATTGGTGTTTTGTTGCTTATATTTAATATCAATACTTTTGTATCCACTATATTTTAGGGCTGTTTCACATATGAACCCTACTTAAAAGATAACCCTACTCCAATATACGTAAACCCTAAGTCCAATCACCCACCATCAATTATAAAACAGGTTCCTTACTCGATCGTAAGTAGACTCAGTAATAACTCAAGCGATGAAAATGCATTTAACAGGTCAACCAATATCTATGAAACAGCCCTATAAAATAGTGGATACAAAAATATTGATATCAAATATAAGCAACAAAACACCAATAAATATAATATAATTAAAAATAGAACAAAAAGAAATATAATCTGGTATACGGCTCCATACAATCACATGTTTAAAACAAAACTTGGCAAGAAATTTCTAAGACGAATTAATTTTCTTAAGAAAACCTTCCTGCAAAAAATGTTCTTGTGTCATAAGTTTACAATTTGCTGTGTTGTTCAGGGGAATATTAAATCTAGAGAGCATGGTGTGCAAAACAGAAAACTTCGTTGGTTTGGTCACATTGAAAGAATGGATGAAAGCGTTTAGTTTAATATATATAGCACAGTTGACGTACAGCAAGAGTTGACAGGGGAATGCTAAGGGAAAAAGTAGTAGGAGTAATAGTAGTAGTATCGTATGGGTTAGACCCCTATACTGCTATTTTTTAGGCAGTCTTAGAAATTGTCTTCAGATAGATAGGCTGTCGAGTGACTGGACAGTGTACAATCAGGTGGTCTGTATATTTGGGAGCTTCATTGCACTTAGGGCCGATTTGGAAATCTATATGTTTCCACCTGTGTTTGTTGACTGCAGTCTTGCGGTGTCTTGTTCTGATCCAGTTTGCGGCTACCCACTGCTTCCTACTATTTGTAGCGAAATCTGGAAGGTGCAAAGTTTGATTTTAAATGACGTTCCCTCTTTTGGGAGTATTGTTTCTCCATTCCTCCTTCCATGTCTCAATTGGGTCGAAATTTTTAATTTTTAAGCTGTAGAAGAGATGAGGATTGACTTTAGAGAAAGAGGAATAATGATAGTTTTGTTTGGAGGTTACGTTCTGACACATCTCAACATGTAAAACCGATGATGATGATGATGATGATGATGATGATGACCCTTACGATGATGGTAATGATAATAATGATGATGATGATGATGATTTCTGACGGGTTAAATTTTATTTAGGTCAAACTATAATCACTGTGATCTTCATTAAATAACAAACTATGTTTTAAATACTCACTCGGTTGACAGACGACACGGAAGACTTTGGAGCCTTTCTCTGGAATGACACTTCCGACAAATCCGGGTTTGGAACTTTTTAGAGGGACACCAGTTTTATCAATGAATTGGATGATTCCATCTTCCAAGGCAGCTGATTGAACAGACAAGTCAATATCCCATCGCACAACTTCATCAATATTGTTATCAATTGTCACATCCTGAAACTTTAAAGGAAAAAAAATTCAGGTTTCATTAGTTTGAAGTGCTTCTTCAAAATGTCCACTGTAAAATGTTTCATTCTTTTCTTTTTTACTTATCAATCATCGCTTATAAGATTATTATAATATAAATAAATAATGAATGTATGTATGTATGTTTGTATGTATGTATGTATTATGTATGTATGTATGTATGTATGTATGTATGTATGTATGTATGTCTGTCTAAAACTTTCAACAGAGGCGACAGATTTTCATGAGATCTTGACTAAAAACATTAATTCTTTACCCTCAACTGGACACTTTTCTACAGGAAGGGGTCGGTTTTTCGCCGATATTTTCTAAAGTCATCCCCTATTTTCGATTGACTAGCCTTAATTTAAACTTTCGCCACATCGAATTTGGCGATGGATGCAACAGCAAAGACGTCAGGGCGTTTTGTCTTTTTCACATTCTTTTCCTCCTTCGTGGTACGGGTTCGAGCCTGCATACCTACTGCCATATTTTTTTTCTTTTGCTCAGCACACACCTCCAAACATGCGGGCAACGCCAGGTACACAGGCTAGTCACTCATAAAGATTACATACCATGTGAGGATGAGTGTTAATATAATGGATTGACTGACATTTAAATGATGATTAATATGAGGCGCTTTCAATAAGTTTCTAGACTTGTTTTGTACAAGCTTTTAAAATTGTAATAGATTCTTGGAAATTCAGTATATTATTGCTATACATCTTATGAGATGACTGACTAATTTTGATGATTTCAGGTTCAAGTAAACAACTACAGCAAGAATTGGAATACACCCTACTTAAGTCTGATTGTCACAACTGGTGAATTTTAAAAATGCAATCTGGACGTGAGGACTCTTTAGAAGAACGATATGCAATAAGATTCTGTTAAAACATGAAAAAAAGAAAAATGCCACACCAACGTATGGAATGCTTCAGACTGCTTTTGCGCCATCTTGCATGAATCGAGCATCAGATTTTGAGTAGCATAAGTGATTCAAGGATACCAAAAGGTATGAAAAGGATGATAGGAGGTGTGGGAGGAGTAAGAAAGTCACAACACCAGAGTTGATTGGCCAAATAAAGAATTTCATGGATAAGGACCGTCGTGTGTCTATAGAGACAATAAGTGCACAGTTTCATGTCAGTTTGGAAACTGTACACACAGTTATTTGCAAGGCACTGAAGATGCAGAAGATTTGCGCAAAGTTTGAATGATGCAACTGTTCACAACTCCAACCTTGTCACAGATTATTTGAGCAAGATGGGTATCAAGACAGTTCGTCACTCTCCCTATAGTCCAGACCTTACCCCCGTGAGATTTGGTTATTCCCTAAGCTCAAAGGAAACCTTAGAGGCTTTTGTTATGACAAAATTTAGAAGATGCAAGAGGTTGTGATGGGGTTCACTGACACGCTCACACAAAAATACTGCCATGGGGCCTTCCAGAAGTTGTTGGAACGGTAAAAGTGCATTGCAACTGGGGGAGATTACTTCGAAGGGGATTAGATTTTCATGAGTGTACTATAAATAAAAGTGGCCATACGAAAAAGTCTGGAAACTTATTAAAGGCACCTCATACTATGAAATATTTGACGATATCCGCATACCACCTATGTAGAATGACAGCCGACACAAAAACATAGGAGTTTTCTTCCCTTTGTTAGAAACATTGCTCATGATTTCATCAACATTATTACTTTTTATATAGGAAGTTAGACAAAATGTCAGGTTAGGTTTTGAAAACTGAGTACACTGAGAAGTGCACCCTGGCCTACAAAAATTGCCTGAGAAATCCATGCACATTCTTCAGTAGAGGTGCATTGGGCGATTAGTAATAACCAACATGAGAGAAGGTAAAGCCTGTGAGGATAAATCTCCTATGATGCAACAGAAGCGAACCTCAATTCATCCTATATTTCAAGTAGGAATAGGAGTATTTATTGCATTCGGGAATAAGAAGTCTGATATTAATTGCTGTCAAAAATATGAACATGAGGATATATTCTATTCAAGAATATTTCCGGAGATATTTATTGCATTCAGTAGTATGAACAATGATGTATATTACATTCCGGGAATATAGACATAGGTATTTATTAAATTCACGGATATGGACAGGGGTGTTTATTAAACTCATGAACATCAACAGGGGTATTTATTGTATTCAGGAATATAAACAAGTGTAATTTTGTATTCAGGAATGTGAACAGGGGTATTTATTTAAATCACGAATATGAACATATGGATTTTTTAAATTCACGAATATAGACAGTGTATTTATCGTATTAACGAATATAAAAAGGGTATTATTAAATTCCCGAATATGAACAGGGTATTTATTGAATTGACGAATAAAAAAGAGGTATTTATTGAATTCAGGAAGATGAACAGAATATTTATTGAATTAACGATTACAAAAAGAGGTATTTATTCAATTCATGAAAAAGAGCAGCGTATTTATAAAATTGACGTATAAAAAAGGGGTATTTATTCAATTCACGAATATGACAAGGTATTTATTGAATTGATGAACATAAAAACGGATATTCATGTAATTCAAAAATATGAACAGTGTAATTATCGAAATAGCGAATGTAAAAAGGGTATTTATTGAATTCCCGAATATGAAAAAGGTATTTATTGTATTGACACGTAAAAAAATGGGTATTTATTGAATTCACGATTATGAACAGGGTATTGATTGAGTTGGTGAATATAGAATGGATATTTATTAAATTCAAGAACATGACCAGTGAATAAATTAACGAATATTAAAAGTGGTATTTATTCAATTCACGAATATGAACAGGGTATTTACGCAAATGATCTTTGATAAACACGAGAAATTATAAAACTTAGAAATATAAGTAATGTTATTGAAAAAGAATATGATTTTTATTATATTCAAATGAATGAAACTTGTATATTTCTTATTCGAAATTTTCAAAGTGCATATTTTTTGTTTTAATGAATAAAAATTGAAGTATTCTATATTTAAAAAATTGAATGTGTGTACTTATTATTTTAAGGCATGGATAAAAGTTTGTATTTTGGAAAATTAACATTACATTAATTGCAGATTTCAAACTTAACCAGTGTTGAATGTGTTGTAGAGGGACAATGTTGAAATTGTTGTGGGATAACAATGTTAACTGTGTTTAGTCAGAGATGATGTTTATATTCTTACCTGACACAATCCTCTTGGAGACGGTGTAGTACGATCATCACTAATGTCCGGGAATTCAAAACTGATGTGGAATTGAGAGATGTTGACGATGGACTTCAACCCAGTCGCGCTTACCATTTTGCGGGGTGTGATCAGACTGGCAGAGCCTTGCTTTGATACATAAAGTTGTTGACTGGAGGAGTTCATCAGCGTTGGAGTCGAAATTGATACTGGCGTCGGTGCGCTCACATTATTGATGTTAACAGGCATGATGAAATAATATGCTGCCAACTAATTTAAAAGATCAGCACAAAATTGAATATAGATGTGTGTGGGGGGGTAGATTGCACTGCGATAGAACAAGAGAAGTCGAAAATTTTGTTGTTTTTTTAAAAAGATATTTTGTTTTTTAAAGACATTTTTAATCATACACATCAACAAATAATAGAGAAAAGATATAAACATTTATATATTTTTCGTATTTATATTTTATCAGAGACAAATATATATATATATATATATATATATATATATATATATATATATATATATATATATATATATATATATATATATATATATATATATCGTTAAAGTTTAATTAAAATATAATTATCTACTATTAACAATATATATGCTGGTTCCCATTTGGGGTACCAAATTGGTCAAATGGTAATTATTCCCAACTCGAATTTAGGTAAAAATGCATCTTCATATAAATAATTAAATTCATTCAAAAAGTATCACAAAACAAAAACAAATAACATTTACATGATATATATATATATATATATATATATATATATATATATATATATATGTATATATATATATATATACATAAAGATCAAATTGTTAATAAAACATGTTAAAAACACTTTGAAAAAGAATTAAAAACATATTTAATTTGAAAAGGAAACATTAAATAAGTGGATAGTCCTTAATCCGCGGAGTTTCGAAGAAATACCTTCCTTCTCATCAGAGAGTATGAATTAGCAAAATATATATATATATATATATATATATATATATATATATATATATATATATATATATATAAGGGACAAGAACAGCAAAGACATAAATATGTGTGCAACTTAAAATAATGCATGATTTATAATGGAATTTTTACTACACATATTTATTTCGAATGAAACACTTTATTTAATTTACGGGGGTAGCATGCTCTTGTTCCGTCAGCCATGACGATTAAAAGATGATAAAAATGAAAACTAAAAAAATATGATAAAGATTCAAAGATTAAAAGATGAAAAGATGTTAAAAATAAAAATTATGAAAATGTAATAAAAACAAAAAAAATGATAAAAATAAAGACTATATAAAATGTGATGAAGATAAAAATACGAAAAGATTGTGGACTAAAAACTATGAAATATGTAATAAGGATAAAAAGATGACAAGATGATGAAAAAAAATTTGAAAATTGTAATAAAACTAAAAAGATAAAAAATTAAAAAACGAGAAATATAAAAACTATGAAAAATATAATAAAGATAAAAGAAGAAAATGCGTAAAAAAATGAAAATTATGAAAAATATGATAAAGATGAAAAAATAAAAAGATAAGAAAAAGATGCAATTATGAAAACGATGATGAGGGCAAAAAAGATGGAAACGATTTCATGTTACCTTAGTCGGTTGAAAAATCATTTTCCCATTAACAATTTGATCTCCTCTTAATTTCAACGTATACATTCCTGGATTTTCAGTCTGAAATCGATAGTCCTCTACAAAGAAAGAATTTAAAAGCAAAAAATTTAAAAAATCCGATTAAAGATTAGGATATTTCTTCTTTTTAAATAAGAAACATCGGTACTTTTTTATGTAATAACAAGTTACTACTTATATAGGCTTAAAGGGCACTCGAGGATAAGGCCTGATAAGTGCCAGGTGAAAAGCGAGACAGCACTGTGAGAATTGGTAATAATTATTAAAATGGGACAGAATTTAGTTTTATAAAAATTTGTTATCATTGATTTTATAAACCACTATGTTGTAGTCAGTTGAGGAGCAGTCCCGTTGTATTATCATCCATAGACGAGTACTTATTGGAAGAAAACTTTGCTCATGGAAGTTGCCTTTAGTTTAAGGTGGACAAAGGAAGAAACGAAAGTTACATAGGTAGTAGCTAGACAAGTTTTGTGAATGTTTCAGAATTTTTTAGATAATATTTTATGATTTCTATTATTGTCATTAATTGAACAACTATTCTTAGTTTGACTGTTATATTCACAACGTTTCGTCAGATGTAACCTCCGACGTTCTTCAGCCGCATGTTTTCATACCTAATATCCAAGGAGACGGAACAGTTAATCTTGACGTCGAAATTGGGAATCGCAATCGAATTTTGAATCCAAACTAATAAAAAATGACAGTTTTTAAAAGATTTGGACATATAGATTGGAACATATACTCTTGAAGAAAGTCAGATATAAAACCCAACACGGGGAAAGCAGCGCAAATAATTTAACAAATCAGTAGACACAAGCAATGCTGATAAAAGAGAGATGCGGTTATGCATTGTGCAACCCTTATAGCTCTATAAACTCACCACACAGACATGTTTACATCTAAATATTTGACAAGAATTACATTTTATGAAGCACACAAGCATTAAATTAGTGAGTGTTTGGGTTGCTGGAGCTGTATTTAATAAATTGAAGATACCTAACAGATGTATTCAATAAATTGAAGATGCCTAACAGATGTAGTTAATAAATTGAAGACACCTAACAGATGTAGTTAATAAATTGAAGATACCTAACAGATGTATTCAATAAATTGAAGATGCCTAACAGATGTATTCAATAAATTGAAGACACCTAACAGATGTAGTTAATAAATTTAAGACACTTAACAGATGTATTTAATAAATTGAAGATACCTAACAGATGTATTCAATAAATTGAAGACACCTAACAGATGTATTCAATAAATTGAAGATACCTAACAGATGTATTCAATAAATTGAAGATGCCTAACAGATGTAGTTAATAAATTGAAGACACCTAACAGATGTAGTTAATAAATTGAAGATACCTAACAGATGTATTCAAAAAATTGAAGATGCCTAACAGATGTATTCAATAAATTGAAGACACCTAACAGATGTAGTTAATAAATTTAAGACACTTAACAGATGTATTTAATAAATTGAAGATACCTAACAGATGTATTCAATAAATTGAAGACACCTAACAGATGTATTCAATAAATTGAAGACACCTAACAGATGTACCTATTTACTATGCCTCCCCACGGGACAGAGTTAGACACCAGGGTCGTTTTTTAACGTGGAGCAAAGGTACAAAAATAAAAATTGTCTCAGTCGTGAAGGATTTCTCCTCCACCGAAAGAGAACAAGAAATGGAAGTGCAGCATCTGAAGTCAATAAATTGAAGACACCTAACAGATGTATTCAATAAATTGAAGATACCTAACAGATGTATTCAATAAATTGAAGATGCCTAACAGAACAGATGTATTCAATAAATTGAAGACACCTAACAGATGTATTCAATAAATTGAAGATGCCTAACAGATGTATTCAATAAATTGAAGACACCTAACAGATGTATTCAATAAATTGAAGATGCTTTACAGATGTATTTAATAAATTGAAGACACTTAACAGATGTATTTAATAAATTGAAGATACCTAACAGATGTATTTAATAAATTGAAGACACCTAACAGATGTATTCAATAAATTGAAGATACCTAACAGATGTATTCAATAAATTGAAGATACCTAACAGATGTATTCAATAAATTGAAGACACCTAACAGATGTATTCAATAAATTGAAGACACCTAACAGATGTATTCAATAAATTGAAGACACCTAACAGATGTATTCAATAAATTGAAGATGCCTAACAGATGTATTTAATAAATTTAAGACACTTAACAGATGTATTTAATAAATTGAAGATACCTAACAGATGTATTCAATAAATTGAAGATACCTAACAGATGTATTCAATAAATTGAAGACACCTAACAGATGTATTCAATAAATTGAAGACACCTAACAGATGTATTCAATAAATTGAAGATGCCTAACAGATGTAGTTAATAAATTTAAGACACTTAACAGATGTATTTAATAAATTGAAGATACCTAACAGATGTATTCAATAAATTGAAGATACCTAACAGATGTATTCAATAAATTGAAGACACCTAACAGATGTATTCAATAAATTGAAGATGCCTAACAGATGTATTCAATAAATTGAAGATACCTAACAGATGTATTCAATAAATTGAAGATACCTAACAGATGTATTTAATAAATTTAAGACACCTAACAGATGTATTCAATAAATTGAAGACACCTAACAGATGTATTTAATAAATTTAAGACACCTAACAGATGTATTTAATAAATTTAAGACACCTAACAGATGTATTCAATAAATTGAAGATACCTAACAGATGTATTCAATAAATTGAAGATACCTAAGAGATGTATTCTTAAAATTGAAGAGTCCTAACAGATGTATTCAATAAATTGAAGATACCTAACAGATGTATTCAATAAATTGAAGATACCTAACAGATGTATTCAATAAATTGAAGATACCTAACAGATGTATTTAATAAATTTAAGACACCTAACAGATGTATTCAATAAATTGAAGACACCTAACAGATGTATTCAATAAATTTAAGACACCTAACAGATGTATTCAATAAATTGAAGATACCTAACAGATGTATTCAATAAATTGAAGATACCTAACAGATGTATTCAATAAATTGAAGATGCCTAACAGATGTATTCAATAAATTGAAGATACCTAACAGATGTATTCAATAAATTGAAGATACCTAACAGATGTATTCAATAAATTGAAGATACCTAACAGATGTATTTAATAAATTTAAGACACCTAACAGATGTATTCAATAAATTGAAGATACCTAACAGATGTATTTAATAAATTTAAGACATTTAACAGACGTATTTAATAAACTGAGGATGCCTAACAGATGTATTTAATAAATTTAAGACACCTAAGAGATGTATTTAATAAATTGAAGACACCTAACAATGATATACGGCATAATCACATTGGCTCACTGGTTCTAGTTAGATCACCAAAGTGAAGCAATGTTGAACCCGGTCAGTGCCAAATGGGTGACCACTTGGAAATACCAGGCGCTGCATGTAGGTGGATGTCAACACCTCCCTACCAAAACCTAACCTCATCATCTCTCTGTACCGAGATATACATGCGACTGGCGACTGCTTGTGAATTTAATATTAAATTCCCTTTGTATTTCCTCCTTTAGAGGAAGTCGGTTTCAACCTGTCTAGGCTTAATACCACTGGCATACCCCACAATGAGTAATAACCAAAAGAACATATTTCGATATTAGTGCATTTGCGAGCCAGATTCTTGCAAATGTCCAGTGAAACTTCCACAAACTGCCAGAATATACTGAGCATTGATCAAGTTGATCAGCCAATCAGAAAGCGACAACAAAACGCAATTAGCCAATAAGAAGCCACATATGAAGCAAACGACTTTTAATACATTTTAGAAGAAAAAGAAAAAAAAACTTTTTTAGTTATTAATTTTAACTCATGAAGCAGCACGTGGCAATTAATCTAACTATACTTGTTAAGTAAGTGCAGATGCTGAAGCATTTTTAAGGTGTGCTCAGCAGCGTTTGGCATATTCCAGCATTTTACATCAGGTGCCGGTCAAGCCCGAACATACATTCATAGAAATCCGGTTTGTAATATGAAATCATACCGATATTTCGTTTTACTTTTGATTTCCGGTTTTATCTATTATTAAAAAATAGAATTTCATAATAAAATTCCAATAATAAAAAAAGATATATTATATGTGACATGGATGCTCCCCACATGTCTAGTGCATCTATTGACCCGAACAGGTAACTTAAACACGTCTGGCCTTTGGGTCAAGATCAAAGTGTAGCATCTATTCCGACAGATACTGCAAGCTATGACTAGCTATGACTAGCAAAGACCAAATGTGGGGGCAACCCCACATGCCTGACCTTTAACCAGCTCCAATTTCCCACCTCTCGGGAGCTGGTCCCCTTTTTCCCTTCCCCCTCCCTTCACTCCTCACATTAAAAATCGGCCTTGTGCCTAATTTGCTCGGTGGGGGAGCAAATAAATACCATCAAAGTGTAGTATCTCTTCCGGCAGATGCTGCAAGCTATGACTGGCTATGACTAGCTATGACTAGCAAAGACCAGATGTGGGGGCAACCCCACATGCCTGACCTTTAACCAGCTCCCATTTCCCACCTATCGGGAGCTGGCCCCCTTTTTCCCTTCCCCCTCCCTTCACTCCTCACATTAAAAATCGGCCTTGTGCCTAATTTGCTCGGTGGGGGAGCAAATAAATACCATCTGTTCCGGCAGATACTGCAAGCAAAGACCATATGTGTGGCAACCTCACATGTAAGACCTTGGTCAATGTAGGGGCAACCCTTCATACCAATTGTCACTATTCAACTCCCCTACTCCCCGGGGAGTTGGTCCCCATTTCACCTTCACTCCTCACATTAAAAATCGGCCTTGTGCCTAATTTGCTCGGTGGGGGAGCAAATAAATACCATCAAAGTGTAGTATCTGTTCCGACAGATGCTGCAGGCAAGGACCAGATGTGGGGGCAACCCCACATACCTGACCTTAAACCAGCTCCCATTTCCCACCTCTCGTGAGCTGGTCCCCTTTTTCCCTTCCCCCTCCCTTCACTCCTCACATTAAAAATTGGCCTTGTGCCTAATTTGCTCGGTGGGGGAGCAAATAAATACCATCTGTTCCGACAGATACTGCAAGCAAAGACCATATGTGTGGACAACCTCACATATAAGACCTTGGTCAATGTAGGGGCAACCCTTCATACCAATTGTCACTATCCAACTCCCCTACTCCCTGGGGAGTTGGTCCCCATTTCCCCTTCACTCCTCACATTAAAAATCGGCCTTGGGGCTAATTTGCTCGGTGGGGGAGCAAATAAATACCATCTGTTCCGACAGATGCTGCAAGGAAAGACTAGCTATGACTAGCAAAGACCATATGTGGGGGTAACCCCACATATCTGAACTTGGTCAAGGTAGGGATCACCCTACGACCACAGTTATTATCCAGCTCCCATTTCCCACCTCTCGGGAGCTGGATCCCCCTTTTCCTCCCCCCCCTCCCTCTCTCTCCACATTAAAAAACGGCCTTGTGCCTAATTTGCTCAGTGGGGAAGCAAATAAATCCAATCAAAGTGTAGTATCTGTTCCGGCAGATACTGTAAGCAAAGACCATATGTAGGGGAAACCCCACATATAAGACTTTGGTCAATGTAGGGGTAACCCTTCATACCAATTGTCACTATTCAGCTCCCCTACTTCCCGGGGAGTTGGTCCCCATTTTTCCTTCACTCCTCACTTTAAAAATCGGCCTTGTGCCTAATTTGCTCAGTGGGGGAGCAAATAAATGCCTCAAAGTGTAGTATCTGTTCTTTAGATGCTACACTTCAATTTCTTGTTCTCTGTTAGTGGAGGAGAAATCCTTCACAACTGAGACAATTTTAAATTTTTGTTCCTTTTCTCCACATTATACCCTGGTGTCTAACTCTGTCCCGTGGGGAGGCATTGTAAATAGAAACACGTATATGTTATCCTCTACCTGTTAAGGAATAGAGAGAGAGAGAGAGAGAGAGAGCGAGAGCGAGAGTGAGAAAGAGAGGAAGAGGTGAGTTATAGTGTAGACACGTTGACCGGAAGTTAAGATCAGCTGATTGGATTGCGTGCGAATCATGTGATCAGGTTAGCTGAATCATTGAGATTTGATTTGGACTCAGAAGACAATGGACGGCTTCCTGTTGTCTCCTCCTCTTCACTGGGGGGGGGGCGAACGCTGGCGTGTGTAGAAGAAGAACCCACACAGGCCGATTTCACTTTCCACCTTCTGCAGGACATCTGGGAAAAGTGAAATAAAATATAAAACTAACTCCTTGTCTTGGAGTGATTGAATCTTCATCCAAAAACAGGTATCAAGTCTCCATCCAGGACGAGAAATTCCAGATGATCCACCATCGAAGAAGCAGAGGTAGGTTCTGAAAATACATGTCACTCACACATGATTCCCTTTATGATACAACATAAATATATAATATAACACGTCATCTCTTCTAATCCATTATTAGAGATGACGCAACAAACACTCATATCCCTTATGATACGACAACGTAACATACCTGCATGAACGCCAAGTATGTCCAAGGATGGAGTATTGTTGCCACATCTGTGCAAAAGCTGCTAGAAATATCTTATCCTACCTTGAGGGAGTTCAAAATAAACTTCGTACTCTAGTAGGAGATGCCCTTTTGTCTTCCCTGCAACCTCTTTCCACAGAAGAGACGTTGCAACCCTGTCTCTGCTTTATCCTTATTTTCATCGCAAGTGCTCATCTGGGCTCCAATCCCTGGTCCCCTTCGCCAAACTTTCAGGAAAAAGATTCGTCTAGCTGAAACCACTTTCAAGAATTTCTCCCACTCTTTATCTTTGCCAAAACCTAAACGTAGTTTCTATAAACAATGCTTCTTTATTAGAACTGCACGCCTGTGAAATTCTCTTTCGTTTGCCTGTTTTTCAGCTGACTACAATATGGTTGTCTCCAAGTCCAATATAAACAAGTTCTTGATGAGCCGTCCTCCCATTAAGTAATCCAATTTACCAAATTTCCACTACTAAAGATTAATAAACTTCTCTACCACCAATAGCAATGGCCAAGAACACATTGCCTGAAAGTACTTCTTTTAGACTCCTCGGCCTAACGTTTACAGGGAATATGAACTGGAATAGATACATTGAGAGCATTGCCAAGGCTGCTGCAAGGAAGGTTGGCTCCCTCTACCGTGCTAGAAAACTACTTACGCCTGCCAGTATCCTATACCTCTATAAGGCAACCATTCGCCCATGTATGGAGTACTGTTGTCACATCTGGGCTGGTGCATCTGCTGCTTGTCTCTCGCTCCTGGACAGGGTTCAAAAAAGAGTCACCAACCTGATAGGTTCTGAACTGTCATCTAGGCTTCAACCTCTGTCCCATCGACGAGATGTTGCATCCCTCTGCCTGTTCTACAAATACTTTAATGGTGAATGCTCTGACGAACTGCAAACACTTGTACCTCCCCGACGTAACTACCCCCGACAAACCCGACAAGCTACTAAGTCTCATCCCTTTACAGTAGAGATCCCTAGGTGCAAGAAAGCCTTTTACTCCAATAGTTTCTTCCCCAGAACTGCGGGTCTTTGGAACTCCCTTCCGGGATTCTGCTTTCCCAACTGCAACGATATGCAGAAGTTCAAGTGTAATGTTAACAAACATCTTTCTACTCTTCTCCCTTCATAATGACCCCGCAAATTAATTCCCTAATAGTAGCCCCCTGCTTCAAAGTGGCACTGTGCCTTGTTTGGGGTGAAAAAATTGAATAAAAAAAAAATTTAAAAAAAATACGATTTTGTTCCATTGACTACTGTACACTCATTAACCCTTATCCTCGTATGGCTTTCTTTGGGTGACTTCTTTGTAAAAATATTTATATATCTTTCTTTCTTATCTCCTTGTGGTTTTCTTCAATAATGATATACAGTCAAAATATTTCCAAATCTGCAGTTGAAATATTCGTAGGTTTTTCTGTCATTTTCATTTGTAGCTCACATTTAAAAAATCACGTCTGATACTACTAAAAAATATTAAGTTAATTCAACTTTCAACATATGGTTGGAGTTTATCCTTGGCCCCCAAAATCAACAGAAGGTTGCCCATTCCTCTAATAAACTGTTCCCTATCGGCCATAGAGGTAATAATGGCTCTGTGGAAATATATCCTCACAGGCTTTGTCTTCTCTTTTTGAGAGGGTCCGTTTATTGCTAAGTATTTGAGACACCATACCTGGAATGCCGATGGGGCTCCCTAGGTATCTTTTGCAGGGTCAGGGTGCTTCTCACCTGCAGCCCTGGTTTTTTTTTTCAATCCCACCTTCCGACACTAGTATTACCGTTCTCGCAATGGAAGAGAACTAAATACGCAACATGGTTTATATTTTTGAACAAGGTAAAAGAATTTTTTTTTATTACTGTTTGTGACTGCCTATACAAATTACCTAACACAGAGTTAGTACACCATATATTCGATGTGGTGAGCATGTATAGACATTTCACTACTTTTAGTGTGTGATGTAAAATTATCTATATATTAGATTGTGTGTGTGTTATTTATTTTATGTATTACGCTTACATCCGAGTGACTGTCGTTCAATTGTTAGTTACTTCCATTTCTTGTAATGAATAATTTTACCAAGATTTCTTAATAATTTTTCGTTTCGGTTTCAATTATAGCTGATGGCACTAAAGTTATCTATTTTTTAATAAATAATTTATCAAGAATTCTTTATAAGTTTTTGTTTCGATTATAGCTGAAAGAACTCAAGTTATATATATATATATATATATATATATATATATATATATATATATGTGTGTGTGTGTGTGTGTGTGTGTGTGTGTGTGTGTGTGTGTGTTTTAGTTTCAGTTTCGATTCAACCCAAGTCATATAGATGTATTTTTTTATTTTTGAAATCGCAACTTTATAATATATAAAAAATCGATAGAACATTAACTCTATAATAATATATACGAAATCTGCAAGAATTTAAATATCATATTTAAGCATACTTTATGACCGGGCTGCGCCGGCCGTCCTTGTTAGCTTAGATAAATCTTTTTGCAGTTTTAACAAAAGAGCTACAATAATATATAAGCCTCTCTATTTATTCTGATCATCTACAGAATGCCAACATCAATATATTACATATGAATGAGTCCCCTGTGGAATTTCCACAGGTCCCGCTAGTTTTTCTAAATTATTGTAATACATTAAAACAGAAAGACATTCCATTTATTTGAAGCGTCAGAATCAGTTTTTATTTTTCATGCAAATAAAAATGTATCTGACCTTCGGTTTGATGATTATCAAAGGAAAGCCGGAAATCTTTATAACTGCTCAAATCAAAGTCGATACGACCAATAGCCGAACTCTGAAAATACAATTAATAAAACACGTTTTCAAAACAGAACAGAGAAAATAATATATTAGTAAGACATGAAAAATCAAATAAATACTGTTTAATTTGCTTTTAATAATAATCTACTCGTAGGACCCGTGAAAATGTTACAGAATCAGGTATATATTGAATCGATAAGTATGTCTTGATAAAGCTGGTATTTTTCTGGATAGCACAAAAATAATTTTTGGACATAAAAATTATTAAAAAAATAATACCATTCATTAAAAACAAATTTTATTGAAAAATAACTTTCTAGTGAAAACAAATTATTCACTAATTTTCTTTCTCAAAAACTAAACAAATTCTCATAAAAATAAACAAATTCTCGTAAAATAAATAAATTGTTTTTTTCTGGTTCAAAAGTTGTACGAATACCTTTTTTTATATAGTAAATGGTGGTTGTCTATTTCATTATCTGGAGATCCAAGTTCCAACTCCAGCTTCAGCAGTGACATACTTTTATCCATAAACTATCATGGATACCTGGCGTTGCCCGGGTCCACAAATAATAAATAGAAGAAATGAAGTTCCGTGTGGACACACTAGCTATACTAAGGATATTGGACACTGTTTCATTACAGTGCGAGCATATGTAGGGGGTTTGTATATTGGCCTTCAATGTAACACTTTAAAAAACAAAAGATATTTGATTAAACTTGAAAATCCTTCTTAAAAAAACTGATAAAAATACGAAAATGTAATCCCCCATAAAAGGAATAAGTACCTCCACCAGATTCTTCAACAGTTCTACCCGCCCCCAATCAGATTATGGGTGGGGGGGAGGTAAACAAATGAATAAGGGACACAAAAGAAGAGGCTATTTTCAAGATTGAGCACTTTTTGATGACTATATACCACATTCTATCCCGTCCACAGCGATTTCCTTAAATGCTGCTTCAATCTAGGAAGATTTCTCTGTACTGTTCGTTGCAACAGCTGTGTAACTTTGTGAGTGGTTATCTCAGCACGGTCTGTAAATTTCAAATTTTTTTTTTATGTCTCCTTCAAAGATAGGAAGGAAAAAACTTTAAAATAAAATAAAGTGAATTTAATTCCATTTTAAAAATAGCAAAACAGAAATAAAGAAAACCCGAAAATTATTTTCAGCGCTTCGCAAGCTGCACAAGTGTTTTTTTTTTTTAACCAAAATAAATGTTTTTATGTTTTAAAAATGATTACAAATTACTTATTGTGTTATTAAAAGAAAAGAAATTAAACATACTGGGCGCGAAGCTCAAAAAGCGAACGCTATAAGTGAACACGTTATTCATTAGGTCAACATCGCAACAACGCTATGACGTTGCAAATTTATGTTTTTAAAATGAAGGTGGGAATGAATCGCATTCACGCATGCGTAGATTGTAATTGTTAAGAAAGAGCGTTGAAGGCAATATTTTTACTTGCCTTCAAATACAATGACATTTGCACTTCACAGAATTGCTGCTTTTTTCTAATTATTACATATTCTAAATCCGGATCTCTGTTCTTTCAGTCAATACCATATTCATAGTGGTCTGTTTTTTTCATTTTTGGACTTTTAGCTAGACATACAAAAAACCCACATACATCCACACAGACATTTACCTTTTATAGGTGACATTCAAGAAAAGAACTATGTTATCAATGTTAATAAGATATTGTAATTTATTTTGTCTCCTTCACTCCTTAATTGTTGGCTTGTCGCTTTAGGGCTCCGTGAATTGGCTAATAAAACTTTCAATCCTTTCTCCCCTAATGAAAACCCTAGCACATTGTGCTCTAACTTATATTTGAACTCAGCAGCACAACAGATGCACTTCAGCGAAAGCCCTCAAGGACAGTCATTGAAGGCCATCCCACTACTTCTCGGCAAAATTAGAGAATGCATATAGAAATTAGTTATCATTCATTTCATAATTCCCGTTTGCATTGCAGCAAAAGTCCATGCAGAGGAGTCTTTATTTTCACGCAAAAAAGAGCCAGAATTGAAAAATGCACGAGTGCAAACCTGTTTCCCGAATTCATTTCCCAGACAAGTTCTTGTGAAGCCTGATTTTGTAACATGTTTCTAACATGTTTCTCCTTTCTTTACATTTTTCTTGTATTATTATTAGGGATATGACAACAGCATATTCTTTTAATTGTTTTGACTCTCTAGTATATATCCGACACAATTAGACACAGTTAATCAACAGAGAACCACACCACTCTATATAAAAGCATATAAGATATCAACGGATACATAATCGAGAGTCAAAACAACGAAAAGAATATGCTGTTGTCCTAGCCCTAATTATTATATACCATTTTTGCTTGATTAGTAAAATTGCTCTAAAATAATATCCACTTGTTATGTTTCTTCTCACAAAACTTGTTATCGACATATTTCTATTGCAGAGTTTATATTCACAGAAATTTTACCGCATTCTCATGTGTGGGAATGGAAGTTTTCTCCAGTGTAATATTGATCCAATAAAGATTTCAAACAATTATTTTAACAAGCACAAAGAAAGAAATCACAAAAAAAACATTCACCAAACAAATGCGTTGAAATGTTTCATCGTGTTGTATTGTGTTCGATAATTACCTGATTTGTAATGGTGAAGTCAACGGCTGCTTCTGATCCGCAATACACAACACCAAATGTAAAAGATGGCTAAAAAAGAGAAAGTAACGTTGAAATAAGTCAGAGCTTCGGGCCGGGATCAAAGTGTAGTATCTGTTCTGCAGATGCTGCACTTAAGATAATTTGTACCAATCAATGAAAGGGAAAACATCTATACTGGGATTATTATTATTTTTGGTAACTAGAGTGCCCCCTTTTTGCCTACTTTTAGGGGAGCTGGTTTTTACTTCACATTAAAAACGGTCTTGTGCCTAATTTGCTTTGGTGGGGAAGCAAATAAATACAATAATGAGATTAAATATGATTTAATTTTATTGCTATAGGAAGACTAATAAAAATACTCGCTTTGCTATGAAAGCCTAGATGAAATAATAAATATATTATATAATAAAAACAATTGTCTAAATTATAAAAAAAACGATCTAAATGAATAAATATCATTTTTTTCATATAACATACTTATATTACCATCAAGACCATGGTTACTTATATAAATCAATTTATTTGTCCGACGCCCGGTGTCACAAAAACCCATCATCATCACAAACATTAATTAATGAGAAACAAAATAATTCCCTTTATAATCGCTCTTTATCAGTTAAAAATTATTAAAACAATTTCTTCGCCAAAAAATTTTCAAAACAAAAAAAAAAACATGGCTGTGAGTTTACGGTTTCAAATTAGTTATTATATTTTATAATTAAAAAAGGTCATATTGAGACGAGATTGTAAGTTTTTTTTATTATAGCTTTTTTTTTTAAATTAAAAAAAATGTGCAGGTGAATTGACATCTTTTCCTTTATTATTTATATTAAAAAGTATTCAGGAAAAAAACAATGTGTAACGATAAAGCAGAGGCAGGGTCGCAATGTGTAACGATAAAGCAGAGACAGGGTCGCAACATATCTTCTGTCTCAAAAGTAATGACTGCTTTTAAAAGAGAAGGAAAAATGTCCTCGACGGTCGTACATCTAAACAATATGATATAAATGCGGGGGTGCCCCAGGGTTCTATCCTTGGACCTCTATTGTTCCAGATATTCATAAATGACCTCCCCGACAACATTGCCTCTGAGATGGGTATATATGCTGATGACACTACACTCTATGGCAGGCACGACAGGAAGACGAATGAACACATTTCTAAAGAAATGGCAGAAACACTAGAGGAAGACCTCCAATCTGTAGTGGAATGGGGACAAAAGTGGTTGGTCGCGTTCAATGCTGCCAAGACTAAACTAGTTTCATTCAATAATTACAAGAAACCCTCTCTACCACCCATAGCAATGGCCAACGACTCTTTATCTGAGAGTCCATCTTTCAAACTCCTTGGCCTAACGTTCACAGGAAACATGAGTTGGAACAATTACATTGAAGGCATTGCCAGGGCCGCTGCAAGAAAGGTGGGCTCTCTCTACCGTGCTAGAAATCTACTAACACCCGAAAGTATCCTGTACCTCTATAAGGCCACCATTCGCCCATGTATGGAGTATTGCTGCCACATCTGGGCTGGTGCATCTGCTACTAGTCTCTCGCTCCTTGACAAGGTTCAAAAGAGAGTCGCAAACCTGATAGGCCCTGAACTGGCATCTAAGCTTCAGCCTCTGTCCCATCGACGAAATGTTGCATCCCTCTGCCTTTTCTACAAGTATTTTAGTGGTGAATGCTCTGACGAACTGCAATCACTTGTGCCCCCACGACGTGTGCACCCTCGACAAACCCGACAGGCTACTAAATCCCACCCCCACACTGTAGAGGTCCCTAGATGTAAAAGATCTTTTTACTCCAATAGTTTCTTCCCCAGAACCGCTAGACTCTGGAATTCCATCCCAGGTCCCTGCTTCCCCAACAGTACTGACGTGCAGAAGTTCAAGTGTAACGTGAACCGACACCTTGCTGCCCAAATCCCTACATAGTACCCCAGTAGTTGTTGCCCCTGATAGTAGGCCCCTACACCAAAGTGGCAATTTGCCTTGTTTGGGGTGAAAATGTAATAAAAAAAAAAAAAAAAAAAAAAAAAAACGTCATAAAAAAATGCACAGGTCTGGTCGAAAGATGAAGATGGTTGAAAGAGCCCGTCTGACGCTTAAGGGGATTGTTAGAGGAGATCGCAAGATCACGGCTCTTAAAATCACTGCAGAGCTCAGTAGACATTTATAGGACCTAGTTTCCACAAAAAGTGTTTGTCGAGAGCTGCACAAATCTGGATTTTACGAAGAGCTGCAATTAGAATACCTCTGCTCTCAAAGACAAATGTTTCAAAGCGATTAGTGTGGTATAAAAACTTCCAAAATTGGTGGCTCGAGCAGTGGAAAAATATGGTTTTCTCTGACGAATCATCGTTTTCCTTATTTTCAACCACCAGCCGAGTCTACTTTCGGAGAGAGCCAAAAAAATCATTTTATCCAGACTGCCTTCTCCCAACCGTAAAGCATGGCGGGGGTTCTGTGATGATTTGGGGTGCTATTTCTTGGAAATCTGCTGGACCATTATTACTATTCAAGGAAAAATTAACAATCGAGACTATTTAGGAATTTTGGGCGACCAAGTTTATCCTCTGGTTCAAGAACTGTATCCGGAAGGGAACACCATCTGTCCAGATGATAATGCCCCAATCCATATAGTTAGAATTATTAAAGATTGGCACGAAGAGTATTCCAATGAAGTTGAGCATCTGATTTGGTCACCACAATCCCCAGATCTCAACATTATTAAACATTTATGGTCGATTTTGGAGATTCAAGTAAGAAATCGATTTCCACCACCATTTTCTCTAAAAGAACTGGAGGATGTTTTAGCTGAAGAATGGCATAAAATTCCTTTGGAAACAATTCACAATTTGTATAAAACAATACTTCAGAGAATTAAGGCTTTTATATGCTTCAGTTCGAATTACATTTAAATTACTTGAAATCAGATGAAAAGAATCTAATTAATTGAGCCAAATTGATGTCCTCAAATAAAAAAATATTCTACAGCGAATTAAAAAATATCAAACAGGTATTAATAACGTATTCCTAAATTTCTTAATCGATAAACAAATAAAACTACCAGTTAGAAACCTAGACTAAACCAATAATAACCAAGTAAACAATCCCCACCCTATCAATATATTCTATCGCAACCAACTACACCACAACTTTAAATCAGATGAAAAGGTACTAAGAAATATAATACATCAATATATATTCCTGTTCAATAATAATAAGATCAGATTTATTATCTACTACAAGAAATTAACAACTGCTAACCTTATGATTAAAAACAACACTTCCCGGACAACAAAAGCAGTCGATGAATCCAATACAGTCTACCAATTCAAATGCCCATTGAAAGAATGCATCTCCAACAATAGAAACACCACGCCTGTGGAACTCTGTTCCGTCTGCCTGCTTCCCTCCGGACTACAACTTGGATGTCTTCAAGTCTAATGTTAACAAATTCCTAATGAACCGCCCCCCTAATTAAACACTTCATAAAATCTCCTCACTAACGTGATGTACTTGCAATAACCCTTATCCCTGAGTGGCTTCCGGGCCTTGATAAGTGGTGATCACTGTGTAAAAAAAAAAAAAAAAAAAAACACCAATAGCTACATTGGACACACGACCAAGACATTGTTCAGACGATTAACTCTATACCTTTCAGATATAAGCTCGATTTGCCAACACCTTAAACAACATTCCCAATTTAGAAAACTCATTGTTGATAGCACTAAAATCAATCATATGGATCCAAACGTAAAAAGTAGTGATGGGACGATTCCAATATTTTTCCCGATTCCGATACAATTCCCAATTCCGTGTTAAATTCCTAATTCCGATACAATTACCGATCCTGATTCCAATTCTTTGTAAATCTTTCATTATATAACTATAGAATTGTTATTTTCCCTGATTTTCGTAAAAACACATGTTAAACATGCAGATATTTTCCTAAACATCAAAATACACTCATTGGAGGATGATCTATCGATTTTAACTTTATTGGTAATTTAAAATCAATAAATATTTATTATTTTATCATTATTACCAGCAATCAGATTTTAAACCAAATAAAATAAAAAAGACGATTAAAAGAATCGTTTCGGCATTGGAAAATAGGTGTCAATTTTTCCGATACCGATTCTGATACCCCGAAATCTTCTGATTTTTCCGATTTCTAATTCCGATTAATCGTCACAATAAGAAAAAGACTAAAAATAGTAAAAATACTAAAAATAATAGGAAAATAGTAAAAAGACTAAAAATAATAAATAATAAATAGTAAAAAAGACTAAAAATACATACAGACAAAAATTAACAATGTAAATTTTGAAAAAAATAATAACTTTTTAAAGTGATTGGGTATATAACCATCCAATATATATATATATATATATATATATATATGTGTGTGTGTGTTTGTGTGCGCGTGTGTGTGTGCGGGTGTGCGGGTGTATTCATGTGCACATATGGTTACAGATATATGTCTATATATATGTTGTAATTGAAATTTATAAATTAATAAATAAAAAAAACTGTAAATTCCATATAATTTTGTAAATTTTAAACCATTTTACACTTATTTCAGCCACATTCTTAACACGTTAAAACGTATTTGTTTACACGCGAGATGCTTCACTATTTCAAGTGATTGAAATGTAATTTGCACTGAAGCATATAAAAGCATCCAGATTTTAAACAAAACAGTCATCAAAAACTGCATGAAAACGACTGAAGTAAATCAGTTGAACGTACTTGCAAAAAAAAATAAAAAATAAAAACAGATGGATGAAAACGACTATGGAACTTTCCTACACAAATTTGACCGAGCCATAAGAATGACCATTCGAAAAATGGAAAAATTATAAAAAAAGGTCAATAAGTGAAAATATGCCGTGCTATTTAACAATAACTGTCTGTGTGAAAACATGCTGCCTAAATGCACAATATATACATGCATATACATATATATATATATATATATATATATATATATATATATATAATTTTTAAAATGTAATCTAGATACAGCACTCTGATGAGTCATAGACAACGAAACACGTGTCAGTGGATAATTACATTTTAAAAATAATATATATACCGCTCCCCATGTGGGGGTACCAAATTGGTTAAAAGGGAAAATTATTCCCAACTCGCATTTAGGTAAAAATGCACTTTCGTGGATAATTGAATTCATTAAAAACATATCGCTAAAACCAAAAACAAAATAACATATATATATATATATATATATATATATATATATATTACTATTATATAAAAGTCACTTTCACTTTGTGTGTGTGAGTTCCTTCCTTATAAGTTCCGAAACGGCTGAATACATATATAGTCATTTACATACAGTACTGTTTTGTTGTATCACAACTCATCAGTGTGGCTAGATTAGCACCTTTCCCTAGCTGGTGACTGAACCCAAAACCATCGTGTTGATAGTTGGCGATTCTGCCCATTGGCCCCTGGTGTCGGTGCTTGCAAATGACCTGAACAAATGTCCATTTAAACACTCGCCCACCGCTTTTACAGTGCTCGAGCTGCTTGTTTATTTACAAACAAACAGTGAGTTTCGCTTTATAGCCATTTAAGTACATACACACACACACACACACACACATATATATATATATATATACATACACACACACACACATATATATATACATGATGACTGCAACGTCTTGTAAGACGAGTGCCACTCCCTCAGTCACTGAAAGTCGATGAGCCCGAAGATAGCCTTTTTTTTTTTTTTTTTTATTAGTCCTGCCAGCGAATTCACATGCTCAAGCAGACATGACATTGAAGACAGTCCTTGGCATACATACATATATATATATATATATATATAATCACATACATACGCATACATACCCATAAACATACACACATCCATACATCCATACATACATACATACATACATACATACACAATACATATAACACATACATACAAATATATACATACACACATGCACACACATATACATATATATGCATAAACATATATACTATCATATAAAAATACATACACACATATACATACATATTCACATACATTTTTTTTTTTTACATAGTGATCACCACTTATCAAGGCGCGGAAGCCACTCAGGGATAAGGGTTATTGCAAGTACATTACGTATTTGATGAAATGTTTAATTAAGGGGGCGGTTCATTAGGAATTTGTTAACATTGGACTTGAAGACATCCAAGTTGTAGTCCGGAGGGAAGCAGGCAGACGGAACAGAGTTCCACAGGCGTGCAGTTCTAAGAAAGAAGCTTTGTTCATGGAATCCGCATATACGTACACATGTATGCACATATACATACATACACATAAAGTTACCTACATATACCTACACATACATATATATGTGCTTATACGCATACATATATATGCATATATACATATACATACACACAAATATATATACGTATATACATACAGACACACATAAACATATATACACAATAAATAAATAAATAAATAAATAAAGATATATACACACATACATATATACATACATATACAAATAGGTATACATACACATACATACACTGGTACATATATTAACATGTATACATACATAAATACGCACACGTATGCATATATAGAATGATGGCAGATCAATTATTACATACTTCCAGCATTTCAGGGCTACACACATGACACTTTTTCCATCGCCACGGACAATTTTTGTAGACAAATGCCTGTGAAAGTATCTATACAAAGATGATGTTACAGATTTTTAGCTTTGTACGACAGCCAAGTCTCTCTCTCTCGGTTCAAGATGTTGAGATGTTGAATATACATACATACATACATACATACATACATACATACATACATACATACATACATTAGTTAATGTTATAATTAATTGAAAAATGATAAATTGTGATATATACTTAAGAAGAATACACATTTATTATATATGTTAGTGTGTTAGTGAATGTGAATGACGAGGACCATATGATCATTCTGAAGGGATGATCGATGGCACTCACTGAATTGTGAAGCTAAGATTGTGTAATTCCTAACCACTCCTCTCCTGAGTTGGCACTGCTTGAATTCAGAGGTAAGGAGGGGTCGAAGACGTTTTTATAACTTATTTTCATAACGGTCTAACGTAAATATGTTCTTGATGAGCCGTTCCATATAAGTTATCAAATTTACCAAATTTTCATTACTAATGATTACTATATTGTCCAATCTCTACTGTACACTCTTTAACCCTTATCCTTGAGTGGCCTCTTGGCCTTAATAATGTGGTGATGCCTATGTAAAAAAAAATAAAAAATAAAAAAAATAAATCAATATTTGCTGTTTTAAATTCTGTTCTCATACGAAAAATGTTCCAAATGTAATGCCTTCTATTTTTTATTCCACACAAATAAATCAAAGGAAATTAAAACTTGCATTGTTATGATGCATAAGTTCAGTCATCATAACAATGCAATTTGCAATCCTCTCTGATTTAACCGGGTGGAGTAAACAATAGGAGGCATTACTTTTGGAACCCCTCTTGTACAACCAACTGACATGCACGAGGATGAGTTCAATATGATTCCATAAAGGTTAGAATAATCTTCGTCACTTACCACATTTATTTCTATGCAAGGGTTTTCAACGCTGCCACCAACACGAAGAATCAGATTTCTCCAATTTCGGATGGCTACTTCAAGACTGAAATCAAACTTCAAGAGGGATGTTGGGGTGAACGACAATTGCAGTTCTGCTTCGCCTCCAACTGGTATGATGCCAGTCACTGGAGTGATTGTCATTCCCACAACAGGGTTTGTGTCGACAACCTTCAAATATGAATTAAAATAGAGATGTTAGTTTTTATTTGCCATTTAAAAGCTATAGATCCTAATCATAAATTTAACGTCACAATAGTTTACCTCAAGCTTTTTTTCTGTATATTTAAATCACAGAATATCTCTACTATTATATAAAATGAACTTTGTCTGTGTGTGTATGTCAGTTCCTTCCCTATGGACTCCTAAATGTTACATGAATGGCTGTCCCTTCTCATGTAAGTAAGAAGAGATACTAGATAAGTTAAAATGATATTAGGATAAGGTTAGAATCGAACCTTGTAGGCAAGTGTTAAAGATAATAATGAAGAATCTAATGTTAGAAATTAAGTCTATTATAAATTCTATTAGAAATAGTTAAATATTGTTTACGTCGGAAAAAGAGTCGATTGTCCATTCTTTTATAAATCTAAATACTAAATATGTCAGCAACATGAATGCAGAATGCGAGTTAAATCATATTGTTTAAAAATAGGTTAGATATAAAAATTGAGGATCCTTTTGTTTGCCAAAAGTTTGTTTAGAGAAACATATGTAAAGCCACATGAAAATTAGTCACGTTTGAAAAACACACTTCTGACGTCATAAACAAAGGCGATTTCTCAATATAGGGATCTGAGGGTTCGGAGTTAGAGTCAGTTGTCAGCCAGTTGTTGTAGAGAGTTGAGGACAGAGAGTCAGTTTGAGTGAGTGCCCTTTAGAGGCGAAGGGTAGAAGATTTAAACCATGTAGATACAAGCTGATTTCCTGACTTCATCGACCGGTCGATCAGATGAATAAGCAATGGCCATTAATAATTTGTAACTGTTTGCCCCGTATCGTCATCATCACAACCAAAAAGGTAAATGCGTTTTATCATCTTGTAACTCTTGTATAAACCCTTCCAAGTATTATGTATCCTCATAAATGAAGTATCTCCTCCTCTCTATATGTGTATAAGAACTGTTGCATATATAATGCAGTCTGTATTAATATGAAACCTCCAAGAATTGTCAGTCTGTATAAATCTCTCCCTCATCATCACTATCGTTATGTCTGTGTTATGAGTCCCTGTTAATGCGTCCCCAATATGAACCCCCATACAACACTAAACGGCTGCACCAATTATTTTGAAATTTCACACAAATATACTTTATATGCCTGGTAATGTTCTTAGATAGGTTTTGTATCAGAATGTCTTCGATAAGTATCAATAATCGAAAATCGAAAAATTTCATTAAAAAATGGAACTGATGATTATGACTAAATGACCATAACATATACAGCCTAACATCACAAGTGCATTTAAGAAGTTTTATTATTGCGCAAGCAAAAAATTTAAAATCAATTGTAGGTTCTTTGATATGACAGGGGCGAGTTTGAAATGATTGTTTCTGTTTAGAGCACAATTGAACCACGCTACTTGACTTTTGCATTTTAAACCTTAATTCAAGCCATTATATAAAAATAATTTTATAGAATCAACAGTAAGTTCTCCATAGTGCAATGTTAACTACTGCAGTTTCCTTCCGGTCTATCACGATGAGTCGCCAAATAGAGCAGGAAATTAATTGATTTGATTAAAGAATGGATGATTTCACTATTTCAATGACAATTAATATGGGAGGGTAAAACATACGACGTTGATTCTCATTTAATCACAGGCAAGGTCGGGTTATCCTGCTAGTACATATTAAAATATTCATTATTTTTGGGAATGAGTTATGGTTGAAAAACCTTCTCTTATAATTATTGTCATTAGCCGTGATTTGGAAATAAGTAATCAAGTGACCAATCTCTAAACTTTACCTATCATTTTGGGAGGTGATGATGGTTAACTGGTTAACGACATGAACTGACGACCGGGATGTTCCACGTTCAAATCCAATTCGTTCCACAAAAATCACTTTCACTTAGCATGTTGGCAACCTTCTTGTGGTCCATCCTGTAAGTACCCGATGTTCTTCTAGAAATGATTCTGACTAGAAAAATATCGGGGAAACCAATGCCCACAGAAAATCTTCAGATTCATACGATAATAATGATGATGATTTATCTATTTCACAGTGTATGGTATGTGATTCCTCACTCTTTTACTCTTTTCAATCTTTCTCTCTCTCTCTCTCTCTCTCTCTCTCTCTCTCTCTCTGTTTATGAATTATAAGAATTAATAAAAACAATGAAACGACTGGAATAGTCTATTACAAATTTATAAATTGAGGAAGAATACAACGACAGGGAGTAATAAGATTTTACCTCTAGTTAAAAAGGAAAAGAGATAAATCAAGATAGAGATATTTTGCAAAGGAGCGTTGCGGGTTCCCAGGGTCTTATATATATATATATATATATATATATATACTACCACGTCGCCCGGCGTTGGCTGGCTTTCCCTGGTCTTAGATTACGCATAAATATTTGAGTATTATGTTGTTTTTTTCTAAACCATTCACTTCTTGTAAGTTAAAAAAATTTTTTTTAAATACTTGAGCTGAGATCAAAACCAGAACCTAAAGACAGCGAGTCCAGCACAATAAACCATTAGACAATCTTTAAAAGTTGTTTTCAAACCATACTTAATCTTAACATAAGTAATCTGTAATGTGAACTATTCACGCATATGCATTCGTGAAACAGTTAGCAAACATATAAAAATCCGATGACCCCCCCACGTATATATTAAAAAAAAAAAAAAAATTTACCTGAAAATAGGCATGATTATTTCCCGTGTTGACCAATGTTGCTGTTCCATATGTGGTTAGATTAATGGGAGAATTGACCAAGACCAAACGCTGATCAAGAAAATGGACATTTGTTGAACCAAGCTGGAAAAAAAATAATATTAAAACTAAAGCATTTTATTAGAATTAGTTTTGCTGCGTTTATTTTGTATTACCGCTCCTAAAGTAATGTTTTATAACGAGTCTATTGTACACAAAGGGAGAGCTACTGACATAAATCTCTAACTTATATATAAAAGGCACTTTATCCGTGTACCAGTTTGTGTGAGTTCATTCCCTATGGACTCTGAAACGATTGAGCTGATTTTTTAGTAAATTTCACACAAATATACTTTATGTGTCTGGGAGTGTTCTTGTATAAGTTTTGTATCAGAATGCCTCTGATAAGTATCGAAAATCGATAAGCGAAAAAATCCCATTGAAGAAGAAACTGTCTGATTTTACCAAAGTTAACACTTATATACTGCCTAACATTATACGTGCATGTGAGAAGTTTTATCATTGCACAAGCAAAATGGCTCAGCGTATAAAATCAACAGTAGGGTCCTTGATAAGATAGGGGCGCATACGAAATGAATGTTTCTGTTTAGAGCATAACCGAAACATGATACTTGATTTTTGTATTTTAAAATATTAATTCAAGTCATTATGTAACATGAACAATAGATTCTCTACAGTGCAATGTAGACTACAATGTATCGCCGACTAAATTACTGCAGGTTGGCATGTGGGCTTCCTTCCAGTGTACTGCGCAGACAATCAATTGATTTTATCGACCAATGGGCGATTTCACCGATTTCAATGACACTAAAAGTATTGGAAGAGTGGAAAATTAGTTGATCCTCATTCAATCCTGGGCAACGTCGGGTCTCCCTACTAACAAAGAATAAATTAAGGTCCTTATACAGTAAATATGCATGTAGATTATCAGGGTCATAGTCAGAGAAAGGTGAATCTATAAAATATATATAATGTTACTAACATAGTGTTCTTCTGCATTAATGTGCGGCTAGTAAAAACATGATGGACACAAAATCGCTTAGCATCTATGAGTCCATGTGTTAAGTTTTGAGACATTGTGTTGAACAAAGATGGCGGTGTAGTTCAGATCAGTAATTGGAAGTAACCAAGATGACTGAAATCAGGAAAACACTTCGCCGCTCATCGTCGAGTCTTAAAAACTATACTTATATGAGGAACAACCAAAAAACCGTTTATATGCTTGGAAATAGTAGTGCCAATAAGCAGAGCCGTGCTTAGGGCCCTCGCAATTGCAGAGGTGGGGAGAGTGCAGATCCTAGAAGCCACAAGATCCCTAGGGTTTGCAAGACCCTGGGAACCTGCAACGCTTCTTTGCTCGGCAGATCTATTATAAAAAAAAAATAAGAAAATAATTATTAGGATAGTGATGCACGCACAAGCCCGTATCAGACATAATGTGTGGTAGAACTCCTGTCCTTTTTACTTTTTAATCACTTTTTTTTTTAATTTTCTTCCTTTGAAAACTGTAACGCTGGGTATGGTGGAGTCAAACCAGCTGCCAACATTGCCCTACTTTTTATTGAAACCAACCGAGAGCTCTTTTTAGTATTCTCGTTGTCCCCTTAAGTGCAATTTTCTGGATCTCTTTTGCACTTGGTTCACCAGAAATATTAGTTAGGTAGAACTTCAGGTTCTTCTTCATAAGCCCTGTGGCACCTATAATAACTGGTATGATTGATATTTCTCTAAGATTCCAGTTTCTTTTCATATCATACATGAGACCTTGATATTTGGTCTGTTTCTCCCTCTCAGCTGTGTTCAGACCTCCATCATTAGGGACACTCACTTCAATCAATGTTGCAACTCGCTCTGACTTATTCCATATAACTATGCCAGCTTTCACAGCAGCATTTTCAAGGAAGGTGACTATAGGGATTACATGGTCGTAATGTATGGTATATAAGTCATTTTCAACTCTTCTTTTAGGTTGATGTTCCCAGGATTTGCTGCTACATTGGATGTTTAATTTTTTACAGATGGTCCAGTGAGTGAATGGACAAGTGACCGTTAATTTTAAACGATAGTTTAAACTCGACCGAAAACAGCACAGACATAAATCAACCCCACACACCCATTCCCTCATACCCCTTAGTCTTGCTGAAGGAAAAATGATGAAACAACACTGCTAATAAGAGATCGAATATTATTCTGAATTTTCTATGCATGAACCGTGTTGTTGCAAAGAAATAAAAGAGTACACAAAACCTCAGCTCACTGTAGCAGCGTCATCCGTCGGTACTTTCCATAGACTCGTTTTCACATCTCCCCCATCTGCTCCAGTGGCCTATTTTTATAAAAGATAGAGTCCTCCAAATTTGCATATTTGCATATGTGTACAAGAGCACACGAGATTCTGTGAGACTGCATTGTTATATATGGCAGCAGGCGCCATCTTGTACCCTTTTCAGCATCATGACGCCGCATTGGCAAAGCGCACACCAAGGCATTTAAAAGGTAAGCCTACGTTCCCACAATTTTCACCACAAACCGATTGACTTTTTTAAACTCTTGTATAGGAGAGCGTATTTTCTAATGTTGGTTGAGAATAAACCCAAGAGAGATAATGCAGATAATTCTAACTGAAGAGGGTGAAAATATAGTGTTGCAACTTAATAGCGTTTTCATTCCTTAATCATTAGATACTCTGCCATCAGGATACCATTCTTAGGCATCAAGTGTCACCATCCACGGCCAACAGGTGTCCCCTGTGAAGTCGCAGCCGTCATATTTACAGCCCAATCAACATTGCAAATAAAAGTCAAGGAAGAAAGAATATTTATGATCTTATTTTATTCAAAGACTAATATGGATAACAAACATAAAAGAAACTTATAACTAACCTGTGCTTTGCATTGAAATTCTATAGTATTTCCGTCTAAGACGTCTAAAGTGAAAGAACCTGTGTCTGGTGACATATATCCAGGTGTCCACATCACCTCACAGTCGAGCTCTTGGTATTCCTCCACAGTCCCTGTTAAAATAAATGTAATCGTTAAAATAAAATACAAACTTGATACATTTGTTTTCATTTGAGTTCAACCTCAGAAAACAAGTGACCATTTCCTTCAAAATGAGGTACATAGATATCCGAGTGTTCTGTTAAAGTTCTCTTTAACCTCTCAAATGTAACTTCAGTTAAGAACAATAATCGCCCTTCTTATTGACCAGTTAACTTTGTCATAGTATACACTTTCTTGTTGTCTCTTTACCTTATTGGATACCAAGACAAGATATCATCTAGTTTGGTGGATTACCCAGCTATATGTTGTTACTTGAGGTAACATAATTAGGAGAAAGCGCACCATTCTTTGTATGAAAGCCACGATTTACTTGTAAGGTGAAGTATTCTCATGTATGGTTGTTCGAATAAACCTTTGTACAGAGATACCGAATACACTCGAGGATAATGTTTAGTACATAATTATAACACTCCTATCGGATGTACAACATTCTCATATATACAAACCAAGAGACCTTTTTAAGATTTTAACTGTATCTTTAAGTGCAATTGTTCGGATTTCTTTTGCACTTGGTACACGGTGTATATTTGCTGAGTAAATTTCGACATTATTTTTCATGAGTTTAATTCCTCCTTTAATGACCAATATGATAGGGATCTTCCTAAAATTGCATTATTTTCATGTCATACATAAAAACTTGGCATTTCGTTATATTTTTCCTCTCAGCTCTGTTTAACAGAGCATCAATGGAGACACAAAATTCTACAATTGTTTCTTCTTTCTCTTTCTTTTCCTATGGCAGGTTAAATAGCTCTGTGTTCAAAGTGCATAGCTGTAGGAACTGCATAGTCATAGTGGATGGTGTATGATTTATTTTCAACTGTCTTTGGAGTATATGTGCCCTGGACATCCTGGTGCAATTCCATATCTAACTTTTTACAAATCGTCCAATAGGGATAGTTACACACTCCCTTGTATCGCATTGTGTAGTAGCCATTCCCAACAGAATATGACAGCTGGATGTCCTGTTGCACACATTCTCTATTTCTTTGTGGCAGAACCTGCTCTTGTTTAACAGAGCATCAATGGAGACACAAAATTCTACAATTGTTTCTTCTTTCTCTTTCTTTTCCTATGGCAGGTTAAATAGCTCCGTGTTCAAAGTACATAGCTGTAGGAACTGCATAGTCATAGTGGATGGTGTATGACTACATTTTATTTCTTTTTTTGTTGTTGTTGTTGTATATGTGCCCAGGCCTTGCACAAAGATGTCCTATTACTAACGATAACGTTGCCCAAAGGCAAACTACCAGGAGTTGTCCAGGTACATGCAATGAGTCTATTCAACCTAACAATGGGGAGTCTCAAGAAGACTAGAACTTTTGTAACCAAGCGAGGGTGATTTTCTTTTTGATTGCACGGCCCCCCGTCATTCGGAGCGGCATCCCAAGATTTAAGAACGTGTGAACCTCTTGCCTGTGTTATATAAACCTATAGAGTTCTGGTTAATCATCTGTAAGGGAACACTGAAATAATTCTCAACAATAAATCTGAGGGTAAAAATATTTTGGTACCTTGCATTGGTTGAATAGTAAACGCTGTCATATTTCCATTCGTATTTGGAATCCAAGTGAAAGCTGCCGGATAATTTAGTTTGTTGCTAAGTGTTACAACACTTGAAAAGGCTGCAAGGAAAGAAGAATAAATAAATAAATCATTACATTTTTTAATTTTTGAGAGGAGGATTAGTTATTTGTAATATTTGGATTCTTTGGACTATTGTTCTCATCTTCAGTGCCATTTTCACAACGTGTTGGTTGATGTCACCCCTGACCTTCTGCAGGTGTATCCTGTCGTCACGCAGTGATTAGAGTACTTGTAAAAAAGTCAATTGTAAAAGTGATATTCTCCTGGAGGCTGAACGTTCAATTCTCAGTGTGGGTATCCAAAAAATACAATTTCAAATAACTTAAGATCTCTATCTAGTTATGACTAACAAAACGAGAGCAGACTACCCCCATGAAGTATTAATAAATAAAAGGGTCCTGTTTGAAATTTTGTCTAGATTTCTGAGTTTAACAAAAACATTTTCGAGTTTGACAAGAAATACACCTGAAGATGGTCAGAAATTGCATTGACTGGAACATAGTGAAAATGATACTCAAGATGAGAACAGAATTGTAAAGAATTCAAATAATATGTATAAATGAATCAGGTTTTGCTATCTCAGGTTAGTCTAGATTACAGAAGCGGATGATTTTTTTAAAACACATTTTAAATGCAAAGAAATTAAAACAATAACGAAAAGTATAACATCAACATTTTTTAAAAAGCATCAACAACATTTATTGAAGGCAGTAATAAAATAAATAACATATATAAATATAATAAATAAAAAATAAAAAACAATATATAAATATAATAAATAAAAAATAAAAAACAATATATAAATATAATAAATAAAAAATAAAAAACAATATATAAATGCATTTAAATGAACATACATTTCATCACAGTTACTCTCTCATACAAATATTATGTGAAACATGTGACTGCATGCAAAATGACGACAATGGTGAGGAAAAAAGACTATAAAAAAGAAAGAGAATAATCACGTTAGAGACGTGGATAACATTCGCGATCACGTGCAAGGTGTGAATGACGCTGAGGAAAACAATCATGTGCAGCACATTACAATGGTAATGGGAAAATGAGGAAATAAATGTTGTTGTACCAAACAAAAGCTGCGAGTTGAAGTTCTTTCCTATTCTCAATCTCCTTTGCGACTGATACCATACCACAACATTACATACATAGTGTATTTTTCCGCAAAATTTCACAAATACTGAACGAGTGATGTCCCTTTAGTTGAACTTTCACAAATAATGAATTTACCATTTGCCCGAAAGATAAGTAACTATGATGTATTTTTATATTATACAATAGATTGATTTTAATCAAAATTGGAATAAGTATTCCAGAAATAAGATTTAGTAGTATCACATCTTGATTTTAATTTATGTAAGGGGACATAAATCTAATCCCAAACTGTTTTTTTTAAGAGAATTAATTTTACCTGTTGTAGGATGATTACTATTTTTGTGAGAAATTATAAATTATGTTTCTGAATTTTTGAGATGAGGACTGATCATTCACATTACAGAGTGTAACGATAAAATTGTTGCCCTAGAAAAGACGGCATGATTCCACTTCCGTTTGATGAAAACCGGTTTTCTTTTTTTGTTATAAACTATCTACTATTTGGCATTGTGTACAAATCTCAAGAGCGATAAGAGTCTTCTATCATGTCTGAAAGTGACACAATGTTCCCCAAACGAGATCGAAGATGCACCACTGTACAACTCATGCTCTCTACCAATCAAAGTTATGACAACAGGACCATTGCCAGCACCCTCAAAATGCATCGCTGGAGCACCACAAATAACAGGGACGTGCCCAGGAGTGATGAAAACAAAGTTTCTGGCCACAGTGAGAGCAACCTCATGCAACCTCATATCTTTGAAGTCGGCTTAAAAGTCAACACCAAAGTGTACTTGGATGTGCTGAAGAGTGTTATGATCCCCTGGTACAATCAGGTGGCCGCTGGCAGCAGGAGGTGGCGCTGGCCCACAAGTCCAAAGGGATCCAGGCTTGTCTTCAGAAGGAGTGTTGTGACTTTGTATCATTCTCTTGGCCCCACTCTTGTCCCGACCTGAACTCGTTGGACTACTTCATTTAGTCATATGTCGAGAACATCACCAACATGACCTCCCACAACACCAAAACCAGCCTAATTGCTGCTATTTGCCAAGTATGCGCCGAGCTCTTGCCAGATCTTGTGAAAAAGGTATGTTCCTAGTTCCAGACCCGTATTGAGGCAGGGATTGAGGCTAAAGGCAGCTAGATTGAATAGATGTCAGCTCTACTACATAATCAAGTTACGTTAATTGACGTTTTTAATAAATGTTTTAAAATAAAGCTGTAATATTGCTTTCTTTTGGGCGACACTTTATCGTTCCACCCTGTATTTGAGTTATTCAGTTCAATTCTTAGCGCAGGCATCATTTGAGATACAATTGCGAATTGCTTAAGACTTCTACACAATCATGACTGACAGAACAAGAGCATGCTACCTCTGTGGATTAAATAAAGATTTCCATTCTAAATTTTGTGCAGATTCCCGAGTTTGATAGAAATCTTCACGAGTTTGATCAGATAAACATAATGAAGGTCAGAGGTTACATCGGCCGAAACGTTGCGAAAATAACACTGAAGATGAATAAAGTAGTTTAAATAATGAGAAATAATTATTCTGCTTCAACATCAAAGGTTAATGAAATGGAACAGGAAAATAACCATCTTACATGACTCTGGCATCAGCCCCGGAACAGGGGTCACAATCAGTGGCAAAGGGCTGGTGATTTCAAGTGCAACAGGTACGACCTCGGCCAATACACAAATATGGTTCTCGTACGAATGATTAATCGTGTAAGTGATCGATCTGAAATCAAGAAAACATATTGATTATTAATAATAATAATTAGTTGATTAATTATCTTAAACCCTTATGACCTGAATTATGATTTAGATGATTAAAAAATATTTATTCCTAATTTTAGTTAATTCAAAGGGCAATGATAATATGATTGTTTTCAAGCTGAAAAAATTATGAAGTTCAATAGTTAAACTACCACTGAGAATTTTTGCATTTCATAAATTTATCTTGATTATTATCCATAGTGTTTGAAAAAACTGTGTTCATGACAACAAACGAAATCCTCCAGTTTCTGTGATAGATGGTGGTATACTGAATGTAAGCAATGGGCAGTTACAATCTGGAGGTATTCGGCATTTACTCATATACTAAACTTAACTAATTAACTAATAACTATTTAACTACCTTAACTGATTCAAACACGCCTTGTACACATTAATGTACAAGGCGTGTTTGAATCAATTCTCATTTTATTTATGCCGTGATATTCATTTATTTACGAGTAAACGAATTAGTTCAACCAGGTCATAAAGGATTAATTAGTTGATTAATTATTAACTAGCAGAACCCATAGAAATTCCACGGTAGTTGAAAATTTTTTAAACATATTATAAATGAAACGTCTAAAAAATAAAACAAAACAAATAATGAAGAATTTAAAACAATTTTTAGCAAATTCTTTTTTTTTAACCTTTTAAGGCTGAAAAGAATTGATTTAAAAAGTTTAGATTTTTTTCAATGGAAATTCAACACACAACACATTGGTTTTTGGTTTGTTTGTTTGTTTTTTCTAAATAATTTTTAATATAAATTATAAAGGAACAGATGTTAATTCAGTTGCACATTTTTTTAAAGTTTAAAAAGAAAATATAATAAAAAACTTAGTCTCCTCTTAACATGACTTTTTTTAAATTATAAAATAAAATAACTAATTTGAAACTGTAAACAGACAGCCATGTTTGTTTTTTTTATTTTTTAAAAATTATTTTAATGATTTTGATGGTTTCAATTAAATACATTTTAATTTTTCGAATTAGTAAAGTAGTTAAACCTAAGTTTTGTAATCTTTTACAAATTAGCATTGGTTTGTTCAATAGAAATGATGGCATTCAGTGATTAAAGCTAAGAGCTGTAAGCTTGGTGTACTGAGTTCGAGTTCTTTCAAAGTTACTGCATCACTTTTATTAAAACTTTTGCAAAACGTATGAATCCATATGTCTTCCTCTTCAGCTATGTATTAAATAGTAAGGTAGCCTTAACTCTCAATTCCCGGTTGTGTAACTCACTTAGAAGAAAGAAACCTCAGAAATAACACCAGCCTTTCTCTACTTTTCTTTTTTTTATTCATATACACCTCAAGCAAAGTACATTGCTACTAAATTCGTAAGTCACTCATGTATCAAGATTTTTTGTCTTTGCAATATCTCTTAAGTGGTTAGAAATCGTCGTATACGGTATGCATATTCAGAAGCAAGTTCTCGAACAGTTGTAGATGGGTTGGCTTCGGCTAAGGCTCTTAATTGATTGTTGTCAACATCCAATAGCCGACCACTACACTCATCATCTTCAAAACTTTCGTCGAAACTTTGTGTATATCATGAGTTGTTTCAGTGGTTTTTCGGCCTAGCTTGAATTGAAATAAGAATAATTGTGCGAATTTGCTTTTATCCATTTTGTATCCAACGTTCTGAAAAGAAAACATCATCGTTTTAAAACGATTGTAATTTAAACGATTAGATAGAGCGGATAACGCTCTTTAAAATGATTTATAAAGTAAAGGTATTAGAAGGAAAATTACTTAAAAATACATCATGTGAAATCAAAACTAAAAATTCTAGGAGAACTTTCGTCATAATCTAATAAAACAAGGGGAACTCATTGGTTGACATATTGAAGAAGTTAGAGTTGATAGTTTAATTGCTGCATGTTACATAGGTCAGAAAATCGTAATCATAACTTCTCCGCTCAATTATATAAATTATATTTCATTAAAAGTTTTTAATCAAAGTCATTGGTTTTTATATTAAGAAAAAAAAAAAAAAAATATATATATATATATATATATATATATTTGTTTGTTTTCATTCAGGATACTGTATGCGCAGACGATGTGTGCACAAATGAGTTTAGTCATTTCATTTGAAATGCCGAGGTATAAGCATCGGCAGCCACATGTTTTTAGTCATGACACCTGGTCAAAGATTTTGCAATTGTTAAAGGAAAGAAGAATGGTCTTAGTAGCATAAAACGTTATCATCCATTTTCGTTCACATTTCACTACAGACTGGTGGTCATTTACTAAGGTTTCAGCCATTATTTGGGATCCAAGCATTGGTTTTAATCGTCCATGACTTATCTTTGTAACTGAACTCAAAGATGTAGTTCCAGATTGTGTAGCCTTTTTCAGTATAGAAGGAAAACGTTGCTATAACGTCAGTCATTCTTTACTTAACGGGGTATTGTTTTCGATCACCCTGGGCCTTTCTCCACCATTAGGCTCACACAATACCAGATCAGGAAAGCCGTAGTTAGCGATTGTGCAACCCTTGCTTTACCATAAATTCCTCATGTAGATAGCCTTATTCATTATTTCTATAAAATGAAAGGAGACAAAATAAATGTTCTTGTAGTTTAGACAGATTTCTTAGTATGGCTCCTAATTTCCCATTCTCTATTTACATTTATTCCTAAAAATACCCCCCCCCCAAAAAAAAAAAGAGAAAATTTGTGAAGTCGGATAATTTGGCTTCATTTCTGATTTGGGAAAACAGATTCTGAATTGTTTTTCTGTGTCTGAAAAGATTTGTATTTTTATATACAAACTTACTTGCTGAATTTCCCTTGTATATCCGACTCAAAGATAATTGGAATGTGAGCCTTCGAATGTGGCGGCACAACCTGTGACAATGGACCACTTTGACAAAGCTCTTCGCACCCCATCTGAAATAAAAGGCTTCTGACTCTCATACAATCATTTTATGAGCAAAATAAACAAAAAACAAAACAAAAGCAAAACAAAACAAATGTCGTTACATAGTGAGTACGCTTGCTTGTATCCATCTTGTGCTTTTAATACACAGGCCAATCTCGACATGTACACAGGTCATTAGGTCAGCTAGTGCATTAAATTTGATATCGATTGACGTCACCTTCTTAAAAGGGAGAAGGGAAGAGAGGAGATATCACGTTGAAGCACGTAAGATCTGTTAAGAATGTCTGAACTTGCATAATAAATTAAAGACCCAATGTACCAAACAAGCTGTAATACGACCCTCATAAATGGCAAAGGATCTTGATAGTTATAATTAAATAATAATATTTTATACATAGAGACACTAGTGTTTCATGCTTACGCAATCATCAATGTATGAGCGATAATTCCTGTTGTTCGGGAGATCCAGACCCAGTCAAGAAGCCACTTTTGACTCCATTTGCTAAGCCTTTACCCCCAGGCCACCAAACAATCGCCGCGAGAATGAAGGGAATTAATAACTTATACCCGAAAAATTCAGACGCAGACATTAAATAATCCAGAGTGTTCGAACGCTGGAGGTTGTAAACGTGGAATAAACACTAGTTGACTGTCTCTTAGTTTATAATTCCCAGTATACACACACACACACACACACACACACACACACACACACACACACACACACACACACACACACATATATATATATAGTTTTAGAAGTTTTTTTAACCTTAAAAACTGTATAAAAACTTATTTAATTTTTTTATCATTCGTTGGAAAACTATTTAGTCAGTGAGTTCTTTGATCACCCGCAATCAATGCATCAAGTTGCTCTTTCGAATTCACAATAGTCCTAATGTTAATTTAAGGAATTATCAGTTGTTTACCATGAAACACTGTTTCGGGGGATATATATAAACATATATATATATATATATATATATATATATATATATATATATATATAATTCGAGATTATTATTTTCTAGAAGTAAAGTAACGAATTAAGTTTAACAAGAGTGCTCAATACCAAAGTAGGGCAAGATATACTTTTTATTTGTCTTTACATAAGAATTAATATGTTGCTACACAGTCATGAGCATGTTTCGGTCAGCCAGTTATTAATAACTAGAAACCTCTTTAGGCGATACAGCTTATACAAAAGCAAGGTTTACAATGAAAATATCAGATTTTCCTGATCTTTTCATTTACATTGCAAACTTTGCGTTCGTGTAAGCTGTATCGCCTGAAAAGGTCTTCTCTATTTACTAATATCTAGCTGACCGAAACATTCTCATGACTGTGTAGCAACATATTAATTCTTATGTAAAAACAAATAAAAAGTATATACATATATATATATATACACACACACACACACACATATATATATATACATATATATATATATATATATATATATATGATTTTCTATTATATATATATATACAGGATTTTCTATGCGTATATGTTTTAATGCCCATTATATATATATATAAATATATATATATATATATATACACCACACACACATATATATATATATATATATATATATATATATAATGGGCATTAAAACATATACGCATAGAAAATCCTGTCTATTTAATATATGGTGTAATTCTTCGGCCTACAAACAGAATATTTTATTGTGCTTTTTCACTTTTCGTTATTGGAACTTGATTTAAGTTTTTAACAAAAAAATAATTCTATTCACTTTCTCCCAAGTAAAACAGTATCTCATTTGGAATTATTTAATACATTAGCAGCAGCACATTTAATTGGCAGTCTTGCATATTCTGCCAAAAAGGCATATCAAGACAGCACCCCGGTATACAACTACATTCTTAATTGAATGAAAATGATTCCCTTAGGAAAATTTCAACGATAAAAAAAAATAAACGACGGAAATTTGCAATAAATGAAGGAATCTGACTGGAAAATAAAATTACTTACTTGAGCCACGATTAATATGTTGAAATGTAAATTATTGACAACAATCAAATTTTTTGTGTTTCTGGATTTTCGGCAAACTTTTCCATAATCTATTTTTGTAGGACCTGAAATCAAAAAAGAATGAAGAATGTTTCTTTAAATCTGTTTAAATTTGAGGTTGTCTTTGGAGCACAAGATGGCGCAGGTGCCAGTGGATTGCAGGGGTGGATGGCGTTAGTTCAGGGAGCGTTTGCCTTTATGTAACGTAGTACACACGTTTGCACATATAAACCCCACACGTTTATAGCTGAATACATCACAACGAACATAGGGCAAGTAATAACTTTATTCCTTTTTTTTTGTAACGACATTTATTTTCTGATTCTCCTGCCACGTGTGACTTCTCGTTACGGCTGTGACGTCACCCACGACTCTAATGTAATCGTCCTCTCTTACGTGCTCTCTCATTTTTACATCTTTTTCTTTTTTGCTTACCCTGACGTCATTTTGTATACAACTCATTTGCATATGTGCGTCCGCGCTGTGTTATATTTACAAATCAGCAGGGCGTTACCATTATGGACAAAGAGAAGCGTTTATCAGATATGTGTTTGCAATGTGACGATGCAGGGAAGTGGAACCTGACCAGTAAAGTGAACATGCTTAAATGATATGATAGATGTGTAATGGGACCTTAAAGACAAGCTTAATTATGACAAACTTAGAAGATTAAATCTGTATAGTATAGGCAGATGTGTGGAGAACAAAAGACTTTGATCGTGTTGTTGAAAGAATGGATGAGATTTCTTGTTTCAATTAACGTAGAATAGTTAAGGTAGCCGGTCCAGTTTACAGGTGGAGGTCAAGGAACACATAGGACAAATTGATAAGAATGGACTTGAGAGAAAGAGACCTAGCCAGGTTTGTTTAAAAGTCAATTTCCAAGAAAAGGGCATCCCCTACGACGTTACAAAGTCTATTTTGAACTCTATCAAGGCAGGAGAAGTCCTTTTTAGCAGCTCCTGCACAGATGTGGCAAGAGTACTCCATCCATGCATGTATAATGGATGTAGACGTATTTGAATGTGTATTCAATGCAACACAAAAAACAAAACAAGTTAAAGTGAACTTGCTATTTTTTATTTCTAAGTTTTCCTCTGCAGACGCGACGGTGACAATCAAGATAAGGTCTCTTCTCATTAATGATTATCCTCGTCTTAGATAATGTTATAGGTCTCCCTCTTTCCCCATGTTAAAAGCGTTTTCTTTTCCGCTTGATCATTTCTAATTATCGAGCAAAACGGACGTCAAAAACCGGAAGTCAATAACCGTAGGCAATCTTTATTATAGCCGTATCTGGCAGATTAATGGTGTTTAATATTGAAATTTAAACTCTGTCTATTAAAATTGTTTAGAATAAACAAAATCAGAAAATAAATGAATTCAAATGATGCAGTAATCAATTATAGTCAACAAATTAAAAAAAATTGTACCGATGATAATTTCAATTTAAAGTTATTAGAATGTTTGATGTTTGTTGAATTTAATCCCTGTTGACCCTCAGCATATGGATTTGGTTTAGCCTTATTTTTAAATTACCTAATCAGGTCCACACCGAATCTGATTATGTAAGGTTCTACCCACCAGGTAAACTCACAGTCTGGCGAACAGACAGAAAATGCTACTTTACTTTATATATTAGAGAAGTTGTATCTATTCGGTGTTGTCTAGGATGCAGTGAAGTAATTTTAGCTTTTAATTTTTCTTTGTCTTCACATTTCAAAGATTAATACACTTTATAAAGCAAGGGAAACCTTTGATATATCTAAAGCCTTTGAAAAGGTCTGGTATGAAGGTCTCTCATGAAAATGAAACCATACGGCATTATTGGAGCAATATTTAATATAATTAAATCCTTCTTAGTCGGGAAAAATTTCAGGTTGTCTTCGATGGTCGTACGCCCAAGCAACATGATATAAATGCAGATGTGTCTCAGCGATTGATACTTGAACCTTTAATATTTGCGATATGCATAAAGGACTATTCTCACCGAGATGGTTATCTTTGCTGCTGACATCACTCTTTATAACAGACACGAGAGCAAACCAAATAAGCACATATCTAAGGTAAACCTTAGAGAATGAACTCCAGCCTGTAATGGAATGGAGACCTAAATGGATGGTAACATTTAATGCTGCTAAGACTAAGCTCCTTTCCTTTAATAATTACAAGAAACTTTCTCAACCACCTATTACCTTGACTAATAATACGCTACCGAACAGCTTTTCATTCAAACTCTATGGCTTAACATTCACATGAATTGGAACAAATACATTGAAAACATTGCCAAGTCTGCTGCAAAGAAGGTGAGTTCTGTTTACCGAGCTAAAAAACTACTCACATCTAACACTATTCTGTATTTCTACAAAGCTATCATTTATTACTGCCACGTGTAAGTGTATAAGAGTAACAAAAAATAGACAACTTCCATTATATTCCTCAAGTTAAATTTGAGTTATGTCTCTGCTGATTTTTATCTTCAATTATTTAAAAATATTTCAAATTAACAGTTATCTGTGCTGGACTAAATATTTTTTTTAAATAAATTTTAGTCAACTTCTTAATTTTATTTGAAACAACATGGTATAACAATAACCAATAAAAATTGACTAGTCAGATACAAAGTCTCATTTGTAAGCTTAAATAATATTTTGGGTCTAACATTTGACATCCATTATATGTACGATGGAAGCTTCTTTACCAATATTGAGAAGATGCAGTTGCGTAGGTGTTAATTCTTTGGCACAGTCAATTTTCTCATCCACTGTTCTCGGAATGGCATTCAAACCCTGCGAGACCTGAAATATTAAAAACATGGACTTATTTATAGTAATCCATTGATAATATTTGATATTCATCCGCTGATAGTAATTATTAATAGCCATCCACTGATAGTAAATATTTATTAGGCATCAATTTATAATAACAATTAATAGTCATCCATTGATAATAATTATTAATAGTCATCCATTGAAATCCTTATTTATAAACATCCACTGATAGTTATTATTAAAAGACATCAACTGATAGGAATTTTTGATAGCCATCCACTGATTACAATTTACATTTTATTTTATATTATTAGATATATATTTCATACGAATTCTCATTCGTCTTTTCTCTCGTTTTTATTAATATATTTCCGAGTATTTTGCGTTAATGTGATTTGTCTTTTGTATCTTTCCATCCAACGATTAACTCCGGATGAGTTTGTTGGTGAAAGGGCCACACGAGTTTGTTCTTATATTATGTTCAAAACGATATATATATATATATATATATATATATATATATATATATATATATATATATATATATATATATATATATATATATATACAGTACTGTATGTGGATGACTATATATATATATATATATATACATATATATATATATATATATATATACAGTACTGTATGTGGATGACTATATATATATATATATATATACATATATATATATATATATATATATATATATATATATATAAAGAGATCAAAGTTATGTCATGCTGTAATTTAGATTTTTGTCATGATTAAAGGAAAGATACTACCTGTTTCTAAGATAAACAAATTATACGTAACAAGTTTCTGGCTGTAAAAAAGTGGTCGTCAAAGAATTGCTGTCAACTGTAAACCGTATGAAAGCTATGAAAGCGAAAAAGTTATAAAATTTACATGAAAAAAAAATCAGAAACGGCCGATTGAGTCGACATTTAAAAGTCAATACAAGATTCAACTAAGACTAAGAAGATTTATCCGAAAAAAATTTTACATTTGTCATTTAATACTTGCTTTCATTCGATAAAGTTTCAAAATCCAAAAGCATTTCCAATTTGAAAACTCATTTATTAATTAACTATCAAAGATATTCGCGCTTCACGCGAAATTTTGCTGTGTCCTCTGGTACCTGCTTCGTGGGTTCCTGAGCGTACAGCAAAGTCCCGACTTTAACCTTGAAAACTCGTGTGTACCATCTCTAGGTCAGAGACCATCATCATGCCATGTTTGGTCATGATCGGTTCAGTGGTGTGTGTTGTAGGAGAGTATATATATATCCGCTATGAGCTTGACCTTTGACTTTAAATCGTGTGCACTATCTTTAAGTGGTCGACGATCATCATGCCAGGTTTGGTCATGATCGGTCCAGTGATGTGGGCTGTAAGAGAGTTGTACACACAGATACACACACGCGCGTGAACTATACTTTATGACTTTATATATAGAGAGATTTGAAAACTGATTTCTTAGTGCAAGACAATTTGGACAAGAACATACCTGCATCAATGTGGAATTCTGTTGATTCTGCATCAACTGTTTCGTACTGAAAAGTGTTCTTTTTTTATTTGATAATTTTCTGCAACCTAGAAAATAGGAAGGAAAATATACGAAACTTCAATGATAACAATTTTGCACTTCATCAAATGAATTAATCATTAAAGTCCATCCCAATATATAATCGTCATAATAAAAGTCAGAAAGTATTGGAATTATACACTAAGCCATTTCATGATTGTATGCATCACTCAAAAATATGAAATGATTGTATGTATCACACAAAAAATCTAATGATTGTATGTATCACACACAAATGAAATGATTGTATGTATCACAAAAAATTGAGATGATTGTATGTATCACACAAAAAATGAAATGATTGTATGTATCACACAAAAAATGAAATGATTGTATGTATCACACAAAAAATGAAATGATTGTATGTATCACACAAAAAATGAAATGATTGTATGTATCACACAAAAAATGAAATGATTGTATGTATCACACAAAAAATGAAATGATTGTATGTATCACACAAAAAATGAAATGATTGTATGTATCACACAAAAAATGAAATGATTGTATGTATCACACAAAAAATGAAATGATTGTATGTATCACACAAAAAATGAAATGATTGTATGTATCACACAAAAAATGAAATGATTGTATGTATCACACAAAAAATGAAATGATTGTATGCATCACACAAAAAATGAAATGATTGTATGTATCACACAAAAAATGAAATGATTGTATGTATCACAAAAAATTGAGATGATTGTATGTATCACACAAAAAATGAAATGATTGTATGTATCACACAAAAAATGAAATGATTGTATGTATCACACAAAAAAATGAAATGATTGTATGTATCACACAAAAAATGAAATGATTGTATGTATCACACAAAAAATGAAATGATTGTATGTATCACACAAAAAATGAAATGATTGTATGTATCACACAAAAAATGAAATGATTGTATGTATCACACAAAAAATGAAATGATTGTATGCATCACACAAAAAATGAAATGATTGTATGTATCACACAAAAAATGAAATGATTGCATGTATCACACAAAAAAAATGATTAGTTGTTAATCTGCTATAGCTAAAGTACATGTTGCAACTTTACTCATATTAAAAATGATTTCTTTCAAAATCAAATAATCTTAGGGACACACAATATTATATCCGTCTGCTAGATCTACAGCAGATGTGCTTACAGTTATATCTCATAGGATTAGCGAATCTCTCGACGGAGGCAACCTTTCTTGGGCAATTGCTCTTGACATATGAAAGGCCTTTAATAGGGTATGACATAAAGGTTTGCTTCACAAGATCTCCAGCTATGGTATATCTGGAAATGTCTTCTCAGTTATTAAATCATTTCTCTCTAATAGGTTCATAAAAGTAGTAGTTGATGGGAAGAAATCAGAAGCTCACAGTATTAATGCTGGAATATTTATTTTTATGAAGGAGGCATTTTCTGCCCTTAGTTGTTTTAGTTACAAATATATATATATATATATATATATATATATATATATATATATATATATATATATATATATATATATATATAGTAAGTAATAAAACAAATCCCTAACTCGATCGTAAGTAGACTCAGCAATAACTCAAGCGATGAAAATGTATTTAACAAATCAATCAATATCTATGAAACAGCCCTAAAAAATAGTGGAACAAAAATATTGATAAAATGTAAGAAAATAAATGCCGCAATTTACCCGGAAGGCAAAAGTAGATATCATTGCAACGCTATATTTGAATGGTACAATAGCGTTCGTTTAGCATGTGAATACCATTAATCTGGAATATAGGAATAGTCAGAGCTCAGCCAATCACATTAAGCGGGATTATTCTGGGGAGACTTTATCATTTTTAAATCGCAAAAGAAAAAGATGATGTTATTTCTATGATTTTATGATCTAGTTACGGAATTTGAAACCCACATATCTGTTGAAAGCGCGAAATTCCACCCGGTGATGACTGAGGTGGTAGTAGGATGTTATATAATACTGTAAAGTAAGATGCCGTGGTAATTGTTGCAATCCCCTCTTGAATCTTTGTTTTTGAAAAATGTTGTAATTTTTGCATGTTTGAAATCTTGTGAAACAGTTTTGTGGGCCCAGCAGTTGAAGATAAGTCGATGGATGTGTTCAGTAAAAACCTCTGAGTCTGCTTTGAGGAGCTCAGCAGATATTCCGTCCTCATCTGCAGCTTTATTGTTGCGGAGAGCAAATATTACTTTGACTACCTATGAATGGTTGGTTCTTCATCTTTTAATGCTCTATCCATCAATCTAATTTATCAGAATTATCCATGATTGTCGTACCGTCTTTCAGCTGAGAAGATAATCTGTGGCATGACCGTCCCAGGGGGCGATTGGGCTCCTCACTGGGGGAGGGGGAGAGAGGCTGAGACTTTCGAAACGCTGGAAAATTCCGGGCAGATATGATTTGTTTTATTCTTTAACTATCGTTTGTGTGCCGGACGACGGCAACCGACCCTGCTGAAAGAAAGATTGGATTATAAATTTCATTGTTTTATGAAAGCGACAACTTAATGTCACTTGAAGAAACGTAACGAAAACATAATGCCAGGTACCAGACCGGTATTAGGGAAGAGGATAACACTGCTGGCACGTTATGACACAGGTAATACCGAGTTATATGGTACCGGTAGCAGGATTGGGATTCCTGACCTGACATATATATATATATATATATATATATATATATATATATATATATATATATATATATATATATATATATATATACAAAGATATTTCTATTTAAGTATGCTTACATTAACTAATTGGTTTTTGTGTTCCTATCTGGCGGAAAGAGTAAAAACAATTTAAGATGGTTTCGTTTTCGCCGTGGCCAAGTCAGTATGTCAACCAATCACCAACAGTGCATTCGACGAATACAGTTCTTTTGTAAGTTTGTCCTTTTCTTTTCTTTTTTTTGCGTTTTATGTTGAGACAAAGATTTGATTGGCACTGAGCTTTGTAACCTGTTTTACTTCACTCGCACACAGACATTCGCTTGACCCACTAATGATAATCACTTTGCAATGTCCAAGTCGTCACAGTGACATTATTTAGGCGTCAATTGATTTTCTTTTAATTCGCTCTCAAGTATTTTGAAAAGCGACACTATCTTATTACAAAGTAATATTTGTGTGGACATTGTGTGTGTATATATAAGTTAATAAACAGAAAAACGAAGGTAATCAAACTATATAGTAATATATATATATATATATATATATATATATATATATATATATATATATATATATATATATATATATATATATATATATACATTTATTTAATAAGATTATACATCAATTAGAGGTGTCAGGTAAGTAAGAACTCTTTAGACCATGATATTTTAAAGCCTAATGCTTCTCATCAGAAAAGGAGAGAAAATGCTAGGTAACATAATAGGGACGTGACGTCTAGCGATAGTTTCATTAGGAACGAAATAAATTATCGAGGCTGAATGGGAGAACTAAATTGATCTCTGTCATATAGGAGGAGTGTAGTTTGTAATATATAATGCAGGTACGTATATAGCATATCTTTCATAGTGGCTTTAATGTATGTGGACAATACGTCCGTTTAAACCATTATTAAATAAATTAATAAATCTATATATGTTACTTTATAGTTTTTTGGCCTTCATTTTATCTTTTTATTGATTTCTATATAAGCTTCAAATCACTTTGTGGAGCTTTGTATTATCCCGATAAGTTTCCTCTTAAAGAACTGATTTTATTCTCGTTTTTTAATTCCCCCGTTTATATATATATATATATATATATATATATATATATACATATATATATATATATATATATATATATATATATATATATATATATATATATATATACATACAGTATCGGCCATAATATAAGGAACGGAAAAAAATTTACAATTATTCATGTATATTTAAAAAATTAGTGCATGGATTTTTCTGAAATACTCAGAATAAACAAATAGAACCAATGTGTATAAACTAGTACCAAAAAAAAAAAAAAAATTACGATTCAATATTGAGAAATATTTTAGTTTAAAATTATATCTGTGGATTTATCCTGGCCAAAAGTTAAGGAACGAAATAGAAAATTTATTTTTAAGAGACTAAACTTTACATAAAAATAGCTAGTTTTTAATATTTGAACTGCTGGTAAGCACAACAAAGAAAGATGGCATCACCGACTCGCAAAACTCTGTCTCTCCAAGAAAAAAAATTAATTTTAGACAATTACAAAGAAAAGAAATCAATTTCAACAATTTCTAGAAGATCAAAAAGTGTTGTTCATCGTGTGATAGCTCGATATAAGAATAAAAATACATTAGAAGCATCCCCTAAAACCGGCAGACCCCCTAAAACGTCTCAAAGAGAAGATAGGATTATGGGTAGTTGGGCCGGCTCTTAGTGACCGATTCAAATCCGCAACATCAATTTCTCGTGATTTTAATGAACAGACTGGGAAAAATATATTTAGAAAAACTGTTTCTCGACGGTTAGCAGCTGCCGGATTGCATGCCAGGGTGCCAGTATCTAAACCCTTGATCTCCAATTTGTAAAAAAAAACAAAAAAAAAACTGACATTGGTATGTAAATAAGTGGTACTCACTACAGGGTGGAACATTAATAAAAATGTCACCCTAAGAAAAGCAACATTACAGCTTTATGTTAAAACTTTTATTGAAAAAAATCAATTC
>NC_136506.1:1880000-1906566 GCF_053919585.1 Euprymna scolopes
CTACAATTAGCCATTCGGTAAGGTCTGATACTATAGAGGATACATCCTTTTTAAACATGGAATGCAGAGGTAAATCAGATATGAATGTATGGAAGCTATCCCAGTCAGCCATAGAGTATCGATATACAGTACGGTGGAGAGGTACATCTGAAGACTTATTGAATTTCATTTTTATCTTAACTGATACAACTGTGTGATCGGAGGATCCCAGGGAAGATAGAACGGAACATGAACATAGCTCAGGGGAAGTTGTGAGAAAAAGGTCTAGAAGACTTGCATACTAACCAGTAGTATCGGGCACACGGGTTGGTTCATGAACAATCTGAGTGAGGTCATAGGCAATGGCAAAATCATGACAGAACCTCCCCTCATCATCTGTCTTATTTGAGTGGATCAACCATTCCACATTATGGACATTGAAATCACAGCAAATGTGAATGGAAACCGAAGGATGAGCAGACAGGATGAGGTCAATTTTCTCAGATATACTCAATATAAGGACAGTAATCCCGCTGTTGTGGGGGCGATAGAGAGCAAATATGAATGTGGTGATGTAAGCAAGTGCAACCCGGAAGCACATATTAGGTAAATTAGGATCTTCTCTGGAGATATCTCTACCACAGGGGAAGCCATCTTTAATGTAGGCGCATATTCCATGTCCCTGGTGACCTTGGAGGTCAGATTTAGATGTTAAGTTAAAGTATCCGTTAATTATGAACTCATCTAGGGAAGTGGTCGGCCCTATGCCAGTTTCGCTTAGAAAGAGTAAGTCCGGTTTTGTCTCCTGTAACTGGGTTTCAACCTCTGGAAGGTTGGAATGTAGACCCCCTGATGTTGGAAAAGGAGACATGGTAGTAGGGGTCTACGTTGGAGGATGGGGTTCTAGGTTTATTTGTGTTTTTTTCTTTTTTTGAGATATTTCATAGCATGGAAAATGAAACATTTTTCTTTATAGAGATAAATTTATTAAATAAGATAAATAAAATAGCAAATAGTAAATCATAACAAACAACATAACCAAATATAAAAATATAATTATAGCAAATATTATAAATAGTTATAATCAGATTTATATTTAAAATTAATTTTAAAAAATATTATGATGATATATTTTACATAATCTAGTATTTAATTTATAATTGATAACTAAGAGTTAGTAATTGTATTCTATGAGTATATGTAGATAATAAATTAAATATTAAATTTGCATATGGATAGAAGTAACTCGTAATGTTCTAACTACTGACCTAATTGTAAAATTTGGAAATGTTAAACATTAGCTTTTAATAATGAGAAATAAGTGTACAGCACAATCAAGTTGACACACAAGTTCTCTCCAGATCACCGAAGTTAAGCAACGTTGAGTCTGGCCAGTACCAGATGGGCGACGATTTGGGAAGATAAGGCGGTGTATGTACCTTCTGGGAAGGTTGGGCGTAGGGCCAGCACCCTCACTTCGAAAAAAAAACAAAAAAACTCCTCGCTTTAAAAACATCAACAAAAAGTTCTGGATGGTCTAGGCCGCTCCAGAGGTTTAAGGCTTTGGATTGGATGAATGAGAAATAAAATATTATTTTTAGTGATAAATAAATTACAAAGCAAATGGATAAAGGTAAGAATATTAGAGATTGAGTTGTAACGACAAATTTTTAATGTTGATTTTAAATCTCGTTAAATTAGTTGAAATAAGTAAGAATTATATGATTGATGCATTGACCCAAATGAAGAAATAAAATGTGATAATTGTAAAAATAGATATAAAAACATTAGTCATAAGCAGATATATCTATGGATTAAATTTGGACATGAATTAGGGTAGCCACTTTTTTATACGCATTAATAAAACGTCAAAATTTTATTTTGGTATTATAGGTGGAAAAATAAATTAGACAATTAAATTAACATATGCAATTGAGGGAGTGGGGCTTGAACTGTTCTAACTGTTAGTCTAATTACACTATTTAAACATGTTAAAAGTAGGTTTAAATTAAAATTTCCAATATAGAAAAGGAAAATAATAGTTAAGCGAATATATAATATTATGTTAAAATATTAATATTAATAATCCTTTAATAATAAAAGCAAAATAAGAATTAAATTATTAAATTTTATTTAAACACTCGAATAAATTTTTACTAAACAATTTTAACCAATTTGGGAAATGACTATCAATACTTGGTTGAAGAATATTAGAATATAACAATTACAGAGAAAAGGTTAATTTTAAATCATTTCTTTCTAAAAAAAAAAATAAATAAAAAAAAATAATAATAATATAAATAAAAATTAGACAGTAGCAATTAAATAAATTAAATCCAATATTAAAAATTAAATCTTTTTATTTATGGATATGAATTAAAATAAAATAAAATAAAATTTAAAAGAAAAATAAAATAAACGGTAGAAAGTAGCAGGAAAAATACACAATTGAACAAAATATACAAATTAATTAATAAATATATAATACTTTGAAATAAAATACTTGCCGATAATAATCACAATTAAATAATATTAACACAAATGAATAGCTCAAAAGATATCAAATAATTTTATTACTAATTTAGAACTTAAAGATAAAATTTAAAATAAATAATTTTTGTGATCTAATTTCAATATATCCGAATACAATAAAAATAATAAAAATTAAGATATATTTGAATTCAATAAATTATGATGATGCCTCTGTTCAGTCTCGATAGACAAAGTATACCCCCTGTGGAGGCAGTTGCAACCCCTTGAATCGACACTGCTTGAATCCAGTGACATGGAGAAGTCCAGGACGACTGGAAACAATGTTGAAATAAACGGAGAGCACATACAGCACCTGGAAACACCAAATGGTCACCCATTTAGTACTGACCAGGTTGAACGTTGCTTAACTTCGGTGATTTAGTGGAAACCAGTGTTTCAACGTGATTATGCAGTATATAATATGCTCTAATAAGTTAGAGTAGTTTAATTATAATTATATTTGATAACTAATAGAAATAATAATCATTCAGCGAAAAAATTGCAATTTAACTTGATTTATCGTTAAATAAAACTCATAATTAATAAATTATGTTATATTGAAATCTTTTTAATAGTACTATTTAATTTTCAATGAATCAGTTAATTCAGTTTATAGCACACATGGTTTTAAACCAACAAATAATATAAAATAATATAATCATTACTAATGATTATTATATTGTCCAATTTCTACTGTACACTCTTTAACCCTTATCCTTGAGTTGCCTCTTTGACCTTGATAATGAGTTGATACCTATGAAAAAAAAAAGAAAAAAAAGTCCAATGTGAACAAGTTCTAATTGAATTGTCCCCCTAAGTAATCCAAGTTTCAAAATTCCCACTGTTTACTATGCTAAAATCACACTGACTAATGTATACCTATTAACCCTTATCCTTGAGTGGCCTCTGGGCCTTGATAAGTGGTGACACCCTTGTAAAAAAAAAAAAAAAAAAAAAAAAACAATATAAGGATAAACAAAGCAGCAGCATCAACAACAACAACAACCACAATAATAATAATAATAATAATAATAATAATAATAATAATAATAATAATAATGAATAATGAATAATGAATATTAATAATAATAATAATAATAATAATAATAATAATAATAATAATAATAATAATAAAATCGTGTAATAAACATTAGGTTTCAATAAAGGGAAACAACTCATTGGAATTTGAAAGCGAATTATCGATCTTTTAACTAAATGTAAATAAATATGATAAAATATCACGAATGGGAGTCTTATATTGAAATTAAATATGATGACAAAAAATAATTAAATGTCAATAAAGAATTATAATATAATGTAATAATAAACTTTATTTAAAAAAGTAATAAAAATTAAATTATGTATGGATTAAAAATCAGGTTAAATCAGCAATTAAAACAACCGGAACTAGAAGATATATACGTTTGTAATAGTTTCGTATAAAAATGTAATAAATATATAGACACACGGTAGATATATTATAATTATTAGTATCATCTGAGTAAATATAAATAGATTAATTATAAATAATAAATAATTTAAATACTAAATAGAATATTTTTTATTAGTATATATCAAAATTAATAAAATTTATTGATACGAATATTTAAATGTTAATGACTTTATTTCTAAGTTCAAAATGGCGTAATGTACCTATTTACTATGCCTCCCCACGGGGCAGAGTTAGACACCAGGGTCGTTTTTTAACGTGGAGAAAAGGTACAAAAATAAAAATTGTCTCAGTCGTGAAGGATTTCTCCTCCACCAAAAGAAAACAAGAAAATGAAGTGCAGCATCTGAAGAACAGATACTACACTTTGATCTTGACCGCGTAATGTAAACTAAAAATAAGGTAATTTCAATTTCTCTTTCAATTTTTGAATTTTGTATTTTTGCGCAAATGCATTTTATTTTATTTTGGTGGATTGATAGTTGTTACTTCTTCTGATGAGTTAAGGGAAAAATAGATTCATTGATTGATATAATTAAATGAATGATGTTTGCGTTACAAAACAGTTACTGTCAAAAATTGTAAGTGTCAACGGAATTAAAGGAATAAATTATAAAATGGTCAACATCATGAAAGTTGAAATATAAACTTTAGTCATTTATTAGTTATATGCAAAGTAATCACATTGACACGATCTCTTAAATGATTTTCAAAAAAATATTATTAACATAAGAATCTGTCATGTGAACCATTTATGCATGCGCATTCGTAACAGTAGACAAATACAAATTTGATGACTTATACGCAGCAATTTTTCAATTGTAACCTCTTAGTAGCCATTTCTTCCATATGAAAATAAATTAAAAAGTTTTCCTCATGTCTGAATACCCTATATACCAAATTTCAAGTCTGTAGATCAAAAATCCATTAATATATAGGTTAAAAAATGTCCTCACACACATTCTCACTTTTATATATATATATATATATATATATATATATATATATATATATATATATATATATAGATATTTAAATAAGGGAGTAGTCACCAACAATGTGTATTTTTTAACATTATTTTATTATTCCGTGTCTTGGTTTTTCATTGAGAATTATGTTTGGATCATTGTAATAATGTTTTTAAGTCATTGAAATTGTTTACGCGCGTTTCAGACGGTCTGTGATGCGTCCTCGTCAGAAATTATTTTCAAATGTGTAAAAATGGCGATTTTCGTAGTTAGTTTGAAGTTTTTCCAAGGGGGTGGAGGCTTGTAAGTGTTTATTATACATTGGTATGCTGAATTTTTATTGCTTTTTTATTTGGTTTGTCCAGGGAGATTTTGACCTGGCTGTAGTCAGTCGCTATCTCTTTCTGCTAATGTGTTTTTCTTTTCCTTTAGGGTGGGGTAGGGTGTGTGTATGTGTGTGTGTGTGCGTGTGTGTGTGTGTGCGCGTGTGTGTGCGTGTGTGTGTTTGCTTTTATTGGTTTGGGAATGTGTATATTGTTTTATAGTATTTTGGGGTTATTTGCTTCCTTAGGAAGGCGGCTGTGGTCCGAGGTCGTTACTAATGTGTATGTGTGTGTGTGGGAGGGGACTGGCTCTTCTGAAGTAAGGGTAGGGGTGCTTTCATTCTATTTTGATATTTATTTTTTGGATTATATATAAATATACTAGAAGATGTACCCAGCGTTGCCCGGTATTAACCGTAACATTAAATTCCTTTTAAACAATGGAGTAAAGAAAATAGAAAGAAAATAACTGATATATGGATGCGAGTATTATGTTTTTTATAAACAATTCACTTCTTGTAAGTAAAAAAAATATATACTCGACATCAGATGGAAACCAAAATCTAAAGACATTATGTCAAGTACAATAATCATTAGGCCAGCTTGCCACGCTCTTTAAAAAGTGTTTTCCAACTTCTTCTACAGTTGATAAACAGATATAAGTTTGATGATCCGAAGTGCCAAATTTTCAATTTTGACCCTTTAGCTGCCCTTTTTTCCGAATGAAAATTGATTAAAAAGTTTTCCACATGTCTAAATACACTATATACCAAATTTCAAGCCTGTAGATCCAAAATTCGTTGAGTTTATAGGTTGAGAAGTGACCTCACACACACACACATAAAGGTAATGGTAGTTCGCTTGAAGCATTACTGGGAAATAGGTATGTGTGTATTAATGAAAGTTGATAGCAATGCAGAAAATCGGAACAGTGAAAAAAGAAAACAAATAATTGCAAACAACATTCGAGGTATTAATTTCCGCAATTATCTATGTGTGTGTTATCTATATGGAATCGACAAACACTTACTATTTTTCTAATTGAGCGTTTTTTTTTTTCCTAATTTCCGACATCAGGAATTTATAATTGTCTTGATTCTTTTGAATCTCCTTCGCCTTCTGCTGCGTATACATGTAATCCATGTCGATGTATGTGTAACGCAATTCTTTGTTGAACAAGTTGCTGCAAATAAAATGCAAAATAGGAAACAAATAGAATTTTAATGTAACTTACTTTTTCAGGATACCAAATCAAGATAGAAAAGATTAGTATATATATGATTGAAACAGTGGAGTATTCAATTCTAAGCTTCAGCCCCTGTCCCATCGATGAAATGTTGCATCCTTTTGCCTGTTCTACAAGTATTTTAATGGTGAATGCTCTGACGAACTACAAGCACTGGTACCCCCTCGACGTAAATAATTCCATCAAACCCGACAAGCAGCTAAATCCCACCCCTTCACAATAGAGATCCCTAGTTATAAGAAAGCCTTTTACTCCAATAGTTTCTTCCCCAGAAGTACTAGACTTTGGAATTCTCTTCCGGGATTCTGCTTTTTCAACTGTACTGACATGCAGAAGTTCAAGTGCAATGTGAACAGACATCTTGCTGCTCATCTCTCTTCATAATGTCCCTGCAACTTATGTCCCCGATAGTAGCCCTTTACTAAAAAGTGGCACTGTGCTGTTTTTGGGTAAAAGTTGAATAAAAAAAAAAAAATCAAATCGACACACTATTGCTAAAAACTTGCTACTTCAAATCTCGACATTCTACTATCAAAACTCAACTCCAAATCTCAACACTCTGCTGACAAAACTCAACTCTAGAACACGACGCACTGCTGACAACACTTGCTACTCTGACATCTAAATCCAAAATCAATCCTTTCTCTGAAAAATCAAGCTTTTTATATCCAACCGGGAGCATCTAATTTGCATGTCAGGTGATAATATCAGAAGTCTATAAAAGCAAAAGGCGACCATTTTTTACAATTTTTTTTCTTCATTCTTTTTGTCTGCATAGAACTCTACAGGCTGCATACAAACTTATTTGTACTAATCCTTAATCCCTTACAAAAGAGCAATTTACTTTGCCTTTGATAGCATTTCAGGCCACAATATATCATATCTATCTTAATTTTAAAGTTCTGAATAAAATAAAGCCGGATTTGTCGTTGATTTAATGCTAGGAATTTCAAACTAAAACATTAATTCATGGATATAATTATTCTTAAAGGTCAATATTTTATTACAACAAAAAGGAAACATATTTTGAATGCTTCTCTCTACTTACCGATAAATAGTATTACCGTCTGTGGGTCGTATACTTTGTGCCCTGTCGTTTGGAACAGCGACCATCGACCTAACAAGTTCAGCTGACCTAGTCGATCTTCCACTCTGCAATAATACTGATGCACTCACTGAAGCCCGAGTATTGCGAGGTACCTTAGCAACATTGGAAAATTTGATGTCCGTCATTAATCCCACTTCATTAGTGATGTATGGTGTTATTCCTGCAATAAAAAATTTACGCTATTCTTACATCCATTAAATCGGTGTATTTACAGATGAAAATAATGTTTCAAATATGAACTCTCAAACAAGCGAATCCAGCACACAATTTATGTCATTCATATGGCATTAGTTTTTGCAGGCTAAAAATCAAACACTACTACAAGAAAGACTGAAATAAAAAATTGTTACAAGACTGGGTCAAAATCAAACATTATTACAAGACTAGCTCAAATGAAACATTGTTATAAAACTGGCCTAAAAATCAAATATTACAAGACAGACTTAAATCAGACACCGTTACAAGGTTGGCTCAAATCAAACATTATAAGACAGGCTCACATCAAAAATTTTGACAAGACCAGCTCAAATCAAAAATTTTGACGACTGGCTCAAATAAAAAATTCTTACAAGACTGGCTCAAAATCAAGCATTACTATATAACAGACTCAAATCAAACATTGTCACAGGACTGGCCTAAAAATCAAATATTAAAAAACAGGCTCAAATCAAACATGCAAAACTGGCTCAAAAATTAAACATTTCTACCATACAGGCTAAAAAGCACACATTGTTTCAAGACTATTTCAAAATTCAAACATTATTATAAGACAGACTCAAAATCAAACACTACTATAAAACATGCTGAAATCAGACATTGTTACAAGACAGGCTCATTCAATAAAGTTCAAGACACTTTTGTGTCTCAGTTCAAACGTGAAAATAAAATATCCTTTATCTCCCAAATTTCTTTCTTAAAGACAAGGCTATGTATGTAAACCTACGACCATCAGAGAACTGGAAGAAGCCATTGGAAAGGTCTGGTTTGTAAGGATGTCGGTGACAAATTCGGGTAGCACCTAAAGAAAGAGCAGAATCAAGTTGAACCGACAATCTAATCTAGTTTTTGTATGTCTAGCAAAGTGTTTTTTCGCAAAGGTTCTTGGGAAGGGTTATTATATTTTAGAACTTTTATATATTCTCTAGATTGTAATATCTATGATTTGCAAACAGAGATAGTCTATATCTTTTATTTGAACAACTTTTACAAACTTCACACTACGTTTTTCGGTCACGTGTTTGTTTGGCTTTTTCATATAAGTAAAGCGAAAGTCACCGATGCAAAGGCATCGGCGGCCCTTCGTGCAATGGCGTCTTGAAAGCAATCAGCTTTGATCAATGTGGGGAAGACCCTTCATATCAGACAATTGCTATTCATTTGAGAATTTCCCTTTTTCAGGGGAGCTTGGTTTCTCCAACATCGTGAGGAAACAAATCGGTGGAAAGCTGAACTGGCTTTCAGCCAATGTTCATTTCACGTAGCAAGTCAACTTTTGATTGGCATCGAAAATTTGAATGATGTTCACTTCCTATGCCTTCTTAGTGTAGCGGTAAGATGGCATGTTTTCTTTCACTTTCTTTTCCGCCTTCACGTGACAGGTGCGAGCCTGTCTGTCTACTAACATTTTTTTTTAAACACCCGGGCAATGTTCGTCACGGGTTTGAGCTTCTCTCCCTACTAACACTTATTTTTGATTTCACACCTCCAAACACTCGGGAAACGCCGGGCATCCCCGCTAGTCTATATATATAAAAGGCAAAACAGCTGCAAGCGTTTTTATATGTCCAAGGAAAGTTTTTTTTCGTGGGGGTTCTCGACAACGTTACTATTTTGGAGAACGTCCTATTACTCTCTAGATTGTAATATCTCCAATTTGTGAACAGACGTCATCTCTATCTTTATTTTGATTGACTTTTAAAAAATTCCCGCTGTCAAACTTGGGAATTTGAACGGAATTTGAAACAGAACCCTTTTTATTTACTTCACAAGGGTAGCATGCTCTTGTTTCGTCAGCCATGATTGGATAAAGGTCCTAAGTAATTCACAATTGTATTTTCCGTCTCTGCACTGAGAATTGAACCCTCAAGCTTAGGAGAAAACTGGTTCAATCCGATCAAGTTGCACATTGTTGCAACAATAACATAAACGAGAATTTTCATTTTCCTTACCTGAATTAAACATGGGTGTTGGTTTAACTGGATTTAATTTCGCAATGCCATAGAGATTAATTTCTTTGGAAAAAATAATCTTCTTCTTTGTCGCTGCATGATGATCTAAAGCTGCGGATTTTCTCTTTTCTTTCTCAGCAAAGATTTGCTTTGCGTTTGTAGTCACTTTGCCATAAACTTCAAAGATTTTCTTGAAGTTAAACTCTCCTGTTGCAAAGAAATAAAACAAACACAAAACATGAGCAACAAGAAATAAACTTTTTATTTCAAAAGAAACAAGAAATGCAAGAATATTATAAGTTTTAATAAAATCTGCAGCAGCGACAGCTGACATTATGTGCTTAACCCTTTATGATCCGAATTTCATGTAGATGATTAAAACAATATTGTTAATTTTAGTTAGTTTAAAAAGGTGATCTTACTATAATTCTCTTCAAACTGGAAAATTATGAAGTTCAATAATTAAACTTGCATTTCAGAAACTTACTTTGATTATTATCCATAGTGCTTGAAAAAAGTGTATTTATGACAACTAACGAAATCCTCCACTCTCTGAGACAGATGGCGACATGCTAAATGTAAGCTATGTACAGTTGCAATCTAAAGGTATTTGGCATTTACCCAGATAGTGAACTAATACGTGCAAGGCGTGTTTGAATCAATTCCCACTTTATTTATGCCGTTATTTTCATTTATTTACGACTGAATGAATAAGTTCAACCAGGTCGTAAAGGGTTAATTTCTACACATCACAGTCAGGTACTTATGCAGATTTTGAACCGGACATATCTAAGTGTCTGCTCAGCTTGCCGGAAACATGATGTCAACAGCTTGCGTTTGCTTGTCATCTGACATAAAACGTCAATCAGTCAATCACAATGCGCGGCAACAAGCAGACGACTTTTGGATAAATATTGGAAGAAAAATAAATAAATAAAAACTAGATGTTACATTGGTTGAGACTAACAGTACGATGAATTTATGTTAGACAATGTTAGACAAACAACTGCAGACGCCTAAAGAAGTATTCATTTTTTTCTCAAAACAGGAAATTAATCAGATTCCCCCAAAATTGCATTACATGTTAGAGGCATCATTGCAAAGAGAGGCCCCGTAAGCAATGGATGTGGTTAGAGGTGCACAAATCTTGTTCTTAAAATTTTCTTTTTAAAAAAATGAAAAAAAAAATTGAAAAAATATTTGTTTGCTTATTTGAACCTTTTTAAAAATCTTTGACAAACAAAAAAATACATAATTTGTTTTGAAAAAATCCTTTGTTTAATAAACTTTATCGATCAAAAATGACAACAAAAATACAAAAAAACAATGGTTACAGTACATCTCCCTGCATAAACATAAGCTTGCCATGAAATATTAAACAAATAATAAAACAAAATTAAGGTAGCTTGTTGATTTATTTTCTTTTTCTTTTTTATCTCTACGATTTCCATTTATTTTATTATTTCTGTTTGAGACCGCGGTTAAGATTTGATCATCGACGACGCTCGGCATAATCTGGCGGTGGACGTCATGGTTCAAGCAAAACCGAGTGGACACTTAGATACGTCCAGTTTAAAATCTGCACAAGTACCCATTTTTCAGGACAAAATCCATATTGCTTGTCATTAAATAGCTTAGTTTTTGTGAAGTGATCGACGATTTATTTATCACTGATTTAAGAATTTTTTTTTCAGAATGTACAGAAATTAAATGATCTAGATATGAATTTAATTATATGAAATTAAATGATGGATATCTGAGATATTTTAAAATGACCAAATTTGTCATTTTGTAAGCAATTATGCAATAGTTTTGTAAGGATAAAATCAATTTCAAACAGCAGATCTTAAGGACAAGTTACTTTGTCAGTATCAAGTTTCTTGATAACATTCGCAATATCCTGAACAGATATATGGATATTAGTCAGAATATTTTCAGTTTTAGAATGGAAATTTCAGAAATTGATGACCATGACCTTCAAATATATAATTTGAAGCTAAGTTATTTGCAAAATATTTAACTTTGTCGAATTCTGGAAATCACTTCATTAATGATGCTTATAATTTCTATCTCTATTTCTCTATCATTATAGAAAAGGAAGATTGTGTGTGTGTGTGTGTGTGTGTGTGTGTGTGTGTGTGTGTGTGAGAGAGAGAGAGAGAGAGAGAGAGAGAGAGAGAGAGAGAGAGAGAGAGAGAGAGAGAGAGAGATCTCCCTAGCCTGAATTGTATTGCCATAGTCGATGCTGTATAACGTCATAATAATTCCAAAGATGAAAATCAAAGTCGCATCAACTTATAAAAGGATAAATTAGTTCAATTTATGTAACGTCCACTCTTCTACAGATACATCTTATTAAAAATGATCATTTTTATGTTCAGCTTGGTAATCTATATGAAATTTAAAACTTCAAACTTGGCCATTTATTTAATCCACAGGAGTAGGGTGTTTCATAATCCGAGAGGTATAAGTAAATATTATCTTATTCTTAGTACTAGCAAGGCTCTCCGCCGTTGCCCGGGGTCTTAAAAAAACTAAATAGAAGTTAAATAGTGTAACATCTTTAGAGTAAAACTTCTATCTCTCCCTCTCTCTCTAGCCATCTCTTTATCTGTCTTTGCCTGTCTGCCATTATTCTGTTCTTCTCTCCAACCTCTTTGTCACCTCCGCCCAACCCATTCCTCTCTCTTGTTTAAATGTATTGGAAAAAAAAAAACTAATGTAATTAATTTATTATACCTATCTCTATTTAAATGTAAATACCGTTTCTAAATTTCGGATATTATGCATCCGGGGTAATGCCAATCAATAAATATAAATTTTGTGGATCTTTGGTTAGTAGTTTTGGATTTTAGCTCGCCATAATAATTATAAAAACATACAGATAACTGTCTTTATATAATAGACAGCCTGTGGTAAGGATTGAACTTTTAATCCTCAAAGGACTGAAACACACAAAATATTATTCATGAAGAAGAGAAGGATATGAAAAGTAAAGAGTAAATATGTACAGGTCAAATATAAATTATCACCCTTTTATATTAATGTTTTTTTTTTACTCATGTTCACCCCTTACAAAGCATATCGCCACTTGGACGTAAGGGGTTACTATTTGAAGTCATGTCTAGGAAAGATTAACAAGATATTTGATTATGTTATATTTAAACTTCTGCATATAGTACAGCAAGAGAAGCAGGCAGCAGGAAGGGAATTCCAAAGTCTTGCTGTTCGGGGGAAGAAACTATTAGAATAGAAAGCTTTCTGCCATTTAGGGACCTCAATAGTGAAGGGATAAGATCTTATTGCTAAGTGGATGTTGTCGGGGATATATACGTTGAGGGGGCACAAGTGCAACGAGTTCATCAGAACACATTCCATTAAAATATTTGTAAAACAGACACAGTGATGCATCATTGCGGCGAGGGGACAGGAGCTGGAGATTAGTTTAAATTATTAAAATTTGTCACCATCATAGCAATCTTCGGAGCCTGAACCACACCAATTATTAATGGACAAATTATTTCATTCTTACCTATTTGTTTTGGGACAAAACTAAACGTGATTTGTTCATCACTGTTCGCTTGTAAGCTACCATATTCAGGAGTGGTTTTGAAGTGGGCATTACTCTTGAAATGGTAATCGACTGGAAGCACTGAAGAATGATTTCTCAGCAAATAAGTGGCATTGATTTTATCACCGACACTACAAGAACCAAAATCGATCCTATCATGATCCGGGCTGAGGCTGAGGAGTACCGGTAGAGCTGTACCAGTGATGGCAACTTCGACATTTGGGTTGTCTGCAAGCACAAAAAAAAAAAAGAAAACGAGAAAAAAAGATTATTGAATTGCAAAAGAAGAATAAATATTTCTACCAATAAATGTGTGCGTGATATTCTCTTGACACAAAACTACCGTTTCTTCACTAGCGTTGCTCAGGATTTACTAATTTGATTGAATAATGATCAACAAGTGTTTCACAATCCCATATTTATATTGCCATCTAAATCGGTGAAATCACACATTTTTCAATCAAATCGATTGATCGCCGTGCACCTGAGGGGAGAGGAGGGGAGTTTTTTGTTGTTAATCATAATGATCGATTACCAAATCATAGATTAGTCTGAATTAATGTGTGTATCTTCTTGCTTTTTAGATTGTTGTATACAATTTTAGTCTCGTCATGTTCGGCTATGATAAGATTGAGAAATAATAAAAATCATTTTAAATTTTACGTCATAGAATGGAGTACTCGTCCATTTTTCAAACAAATCGATTGATTGCCTGCTCTAGTTGGGGGCCCATCCTGTTACATAAAGAGGAAGCTTCATGTGCCTCTCCATATTGACTTAGTCCACAATACATTGCAGCTTACATTGAATTGTAGAGAACCTACTGTTGATTTTATAAAATTATTTTTTTTATATATAATTGCTTGCATTTAAGTTTAAAATGAAGAAGTCAAGTATTATGGTTCAAGTATGCTATAAACAGAAACATTCATATCGAACGTGCCCTTCTCATATCAAAAAACATTCTGTTCATATTATATGCCTGGCCTTACTGTTTATGCGGTGATAATGACTTGAATTTAAGTTTACAATGAAAAGTCAAGTATCATGTTGCAGTTGTGCTTTAAACAGAAACATTCATTTTGAACATGCCCCTGTCATATCAAAGAACCTACTGTTGATTTTATATGTCAGCCCTTCCAGCTTGTGTAGTAATAACATTTCTCCAATGCACTTGTGATGTTAGTCTGTGTAAGGTGTTATCTTTGCTCAAAATCGCCTGTTCCTTTCTTTCATCTTATTATTTCAATTATCGATCATCGATACTTATTAAAGACATTCCACAAAACCTATCTAGGAACACTGCCAGGCACATAAAGTACCTTCTTGTGAAATTTCATAAAATCGGCCCAACCGTTTTGAAGTCAATAGAGAACGGACACACACACAGACATACAGACAAACTTCCTTTTATATAATAATAGAGATAATTAAAATTATTAAAACAACTACAAATCATCTTAGATGTCATTCTTGTAATTTGACTTTTGTGGTCAAAATCATCACATCTTAACACTGTACATACACATGGTGTGATCCAAATTCAACTTTGAATAACACTTCTCCATTCTCCAAAAAAAGGCACCATCTAATTTCTATATGAATAACAAGGTTTCATTTTACTCTGTGAGACCCGCCAATATATAATATTTTTTTTTCGCCTAATAATCAGGTGATACACACTGCAAATTCTCATGCAGAAATTTGATGTAAGTCCCTTGCATACTTTTTACTTACTATGAATGGTGACAAGACATTTATTCACAATTTTCACAACGTTTCAGATGATGTAATCTCCGACCTTCTTCAGATGCATCTCTTTTAAGTTAGGAAATTTTATGCCGAATTCGGGAATCTATATGAAATTTAAAACTGGACCCTATACTTAATCGACAGGTTCCGATTGTTTTCATTTTAATCTGGGAGAAATCTATCTATCTGGTCGGGCACCTTGTCCAGACCAAGTTGACTCTATTTCTGGAGATTTCCCTGTCTCCCATCAGCTGCCCAGATTTCAGGATCACAGTTGGCACCATGTGAAATTCCTTGGATGTATATAGATCTAGGTCGTCCTATGCTTGTGCCCCGTGTCATGGAGTCTATAGTAATATATTTCTCATCATCTCTTGCTTGCTCCTCTGCAGTGAATGGCAAATCATAGATGTCACTCCCTGATGGCAGTAGATACAGCAGGTAAGTTGCCATAAAGTTGCTGCTTTGTGGGATGATCTTGCCAAGATATATTTAACATTGTTCATAGCATACAGATTTATGTGCCGTCTAGTTTTCTTTCCAATCTTTTGGTGAGTGTCTAGGTTGTAGCACTGTAAACAAAGACAGACTCTACCACTGCTCTGAAGAACTGCCTTTTTAGTTTATTAATTAACCTTGAAGTCCATACTGACCGCAGTTTATTTTTTGAGAGAAGAAAGTAAATGTTATCTTATGATATTTAGTATGACTTGTGAGGATTAAATCTTTAACCTTCCAAAGACTGTCACAGAGAACCGATTGTCACCCAACGCTTGTATCGATTGTGCCATGTATTCATTAAAAAAGGTTGGGGAAGACAACAAAAAAGCATCCAAGCTGAGAATAGTAGTCTGAATCATTCAAACTATTAATCCTCATCTCAAAAAACTTTAATGTGATTTTTGTTTTAAATTCTGTTGTTCGCATCATTTTTGAAGTTATCAGGTCATGTTAGTGATATTCTCAAAGTATTACCAAACGAAGTAGTCCAAAGGGTTCGGGTCGGGGGAGGAAGGGGGCCAGTAAGAGAAGGATATAGAGTCGTAGCATTCCTTCTAAAGCCAAGCCTGGGTCTCTTTGGACTTTGTAGGCCGACACCGAGTTCTGCTGCCACACTCAGGGTCTGCCATCGGTCACTTGATTGCATCAGGGGTTCACCACACACTTTTTAGGGCATCTAGGTACACTTTGGTGTTGACTTTCAAGCCGACTTCGAACATGTGAGGTAGCATGATGTGGCCCTCACTTGAAACTACACCAAAGACTATAAGCGTGGCTGGAAAATTTTTTTTCATTGCCCTGGACACATCCCTCTTATTCATGACAAGCCATGATGCATTTTGAGGGTGCTGTTGTCATAACTTTGATCGGTAGCAAGCATGAGTTGTACAACGGCACATCTCTAATCTCATTCATTGAACATTGTGTCACTTGCAGACATGATAGAAGGCACAACTGGCTAACTAGTAGATAATCTACGAAAAAAAAATGTTTTCATCAAACGAACATGGAATCATGTCATCTTTTCTAAGGCGCAATTTTATCGTTCCATCCTATATATTACAGTAGTACACATCATGATTTTGGCGGCCATAACTGCAACGAATCGCTACTCACTAATATGCTAGATGAAACTATGTTAATAGTCTATGGGTAAGTCCATTATTCTTGAAAAAGGTATATCAGATCAGCCCATAACAATAACATAGTCTTCTTTTTATTCCAGAATTTGGTAATTAAGCATGAAGATAAGGAAATGTATTACTTACGTTTATTTTCCTCTTGTTGTTGTCCTCCATTTCCGTCGTTGGAAAAGTGATGCGCACCAACGACCTGGAATTGTACATAAATGGCAAAGTCTCTTCGCGGCGGTGGTTCTCTTATAAATTCCCAACCTTCGTCAGGAATTTCCCATCTAAAAACAGACAAACAATTCATAGAAAACAAGATTTTCCTTCATTTTCAACTTTTTAAAAAAAAGTGAAGTCAAACACATGTACACAATTCCCTGTTTATGATTTTTGCATTTTAGCTCTGTTTGTCCATTGTTATTTTTTTACAAACGGGTCACCAGAGGCATCTGGAGGATAAGTGTTAATGTGTGTATGGTAGTAATTGGGACAATAACATAGTAATCGTAAGTAGTGAAAATTTGGTATGAATAAATTATTTAAGATGATGGTTCAATAAGAATTTGTTTATGTTGGACTTGAAGATGACAATATCGTATTCAGATCAAAAGCAGACCAGTGGAGCAGAGATCCACAGTTGGGCAGTTCTAGGAAAGAATCTCTGTTGATGGAGTTCACATTTCGGTTTAGGTACCGATACAAAGAGGGGGAAATTATTGATAGTGGCTTTAGATAGATGAGTATTTTGGGGGAAAGATTGGCAAATGGGGACCATAGATTGAAGCTTAGATGAGCACTTGCCATAAAAATAATGATTAAGCTGAGATAAGCTTGCAACGTTTCTTCTGTGGGAAAGAGGTTACAAAAAATAGAAAGGGCATCAGTTAGTACGTTGCAAAGTCGGTTTTGAACTCGGTTAAAGTAGAATAGGTTTCTAGCCATATGTGGCAACAAAAAAGAAAGCTCTATACTAAGATCAAACTTTTCTCTGAGTAAAATTTTACAAGGAATTAAATAGTAGTATTTATTAAATGATGGTAATTATTATTATACTGCAATTAAATCGTTGTATTTTTCAAATACTGTCATTTATTAGGATATAACTAAATTATAGTGTTTGTTGGTCCCCAAAGCTTTTGGACCTGTAAATTCCCCTTGTCCATTCGTCTCTTTGTCTGTCCGCACTTTTCTCAATAACTACACCTTGGAATTTTTGGAAATTTTGCTCAAACATTAAACATGATATGAGTAAAAAAGTAACAAGAGTAAAAACTCCGGTTACCCCTCTAGGGGTGCCGTTTGGGTTAAAATGGCTGAAATTGACACTTTTGTACTTATTAAAAAAAAAAATTGATGCCTTGGATTTTTATAAAATTTTCTGAAAAGTTGTAACTAACTGATTTCTATATAATTTTGTTTGTCTATACTTCATGATAACTCTTGGGTGTGCCCCAGGGGCTCTTTTAGGGCTAATAAAAACACTCCATTTTTGGGACTATTTTAACATATTCGTCCTAAAATTTTTGTGTATGTCTATTTAGCAGTTTTGCATAGTGCTGAACTCAAATTTAAATATGTTAAGACCTTAGGGACGTTTGGGGCTAAATGGAAGGGGCAAATGATGGACTTAGTCATTTCTTTTTTTGCATGATGCAGAACTCAAATTTACATATGTTAAGGCCTTAAACCGCACTATTTGTTCATTTCCACTAGGATTTAATGCCCCCTGGGGACTTTTGGACCAAAAGGGGGGGGGTAAATGCTGAATTAGTCATTTGTTTATGCCTCGTTCACTATGAACTCAAGGGGGACCTTGCATGCTTCACTTGTTACAGTGAAATTCAATGGTAGTATTTTTATTAGAATATAATTAAATGGTAGTATTTTTATTAGAATATAATTAAATGGTAGTATTTTTATTAGAATATGATTAAATGGTAGTATTTTTATTAGAATATAATTAAATGGTAGTATTTTTATTAGATTATAATTAAATGGTAATATTTTTATTAGAATATAATTAAATGGTAGTATTTTTATTAGAATATGATTAAATGGTAGTATTTTTAATTAGAATATAATCAAATGGTAGTATTTTTATTAGAATATAATTAAATGGTAGTATTTTGAAAATGGTGATATTTATTATGCTGCAATTAAATAGTATTTTTTTCAACAATATAATTTATTTAGATAGAATTAAAATGAAAGTATTTATTGTGATTTAATTAAATTGCCCTATTTATAATATGGTATTATGAAGTAGTATAGTTTTAAATGGAAGTTAATTGTAAAATGAGATAAGAAATTACAATTGAATTGAATGGTAGAATTTATTATGATGTATATACATGGCCATATTTATAATATGATACTAGTTTTTATTATGTGATTAAATTTTTTTTTACAAGAGAGACCAATTATCAAGGACCGAAGGCATCTCGAGGATAAGGGTTAATGAATGTAAGGTGGTAACATAGTAATCGTTAATGGTGAAATTAGGTAGAATTTGGATTATTTAAGGGGATGGCTCAACACGAACTTGTTTACATTGGATTTGAAAACTGTCATCTTGTAATCAGCCGGGATAATTACATTCATAGACTTATATCATTTATAAGGATTGTATTACATGGTGGTATTTATAGAAAGGTTGTGTTTATTAAGATGAGATAAAATTATAGTATTTATAAAATGCTAGTAATTATTAGGAATGACTCAAATGTCAGTTTTTATACAACATTTTGATGAAATTAAATGGTAGCATTTATGAAGATGTCACATTATTATTTTTTTTTTTTTGAATCCTTTGAGATGAGGTTTCATAATTTGTGAATTCATTCTTTTTGTTATCCTCATCTCCATAGTTGTTGTTGTTTCACCACGTTTCAGCCAACTCATCCTCCAGCCTTCTTCAAGTGATTAACCGTGATGGGATAGAAATGTTGAGTTTTGTAACTTATCCCTTATAATTACTGCCTTCCATAGTTGTTGTCTTACCACGTTTTGGCCAACTAATACTTTGACCTGCTTGGCTAGGATTGAAATCACTATCTTAAGACACTGCTCACTTGCAAACATAGAGACTCATCACCTCTATCTAATGCTTTGGGGCCCATAGCACAATCGATAGAGGTGTTGAATCTCTACGGCTCCAGGTGAGCATTGTCTGAATATAATGATTTCAATCCTACCCAAGTAGACCGGGGGATGAGTTGGCCAAAATGTAGTGAGACAAGTATGGAAGACAGTAATTACTGGGGATAAGTTACAAGACTCAGCATTCCTATCCCGTCACTATTAATCACCTGAAGAAGGCCAAAGGATGAGTTGGCTGAAACGTGGTGAAACAATGGCAACTATGAAGATGAGTATAAAAGTCTGTAAAAAAATTAATGTCTCATAAATTGTCATGTTCATGAAATACTAGTATTTATTTGGATAGAGTTAAGAAAGGCTGGGACCAACTGCCGCAAGAAAGCCATTGGATCGATAGAGAGAATCGATTTTACAAAAAAACAGAAAGAGCAATATATTGAACTTCAAGAAAGATTTGATGAGAAAGAAAGAACAAGAAGTTTCAAAGTAAATTTAAACTCAAGAACAGAAATATTCATGAGAATCTCATGAAAAAAAAAAGGACATGCCTACGATTGAAAGTCACAGGGTTAACCTTAAAAGAATTAGATGAAACAATCCATAGCCCAGTTAAAGTTAACTTCTAGATCAATTGCTATTCCAACTGACTCCAAGAAGATGGACAAGAAGAGACACTAGAATAGTGAATGGTGTCTTCAGTGTAGATGTTAATCCTCTGAATCATATTCTCTCAAAGATCTTTCATATTGAGAAGAAATGGCGTTGGACTTAGAATAAAGCGTTGAGTCACACCAGCATTGATGTGGAAAGAGGATGAAGAGAGACCATCCAGAATTACTTGCAAAAGATTTGATCAGAAAGAAAATACCTAATAAGAATCTTACAAGTAATATGATAACTGTGATGTAATGGACCAGAACGCCATACTCTGCCAAACACCTTTGAAATGGCATGTGTAAAATAAATTTCATTGAATGACGATCGAGAGGACGATCACAAAAGAGGTGAACAAACCAGATAAGGTTTAGACTTACATGCTGCTCCTGACAATTGAATGAACACTAATCCAAAACCATAGTGAAATTTTGTTTTCAAGCATGTGGCGAAGTTCTGGTGTATGAACATATGCCAAATAACTATAGCAATGTTTAAAAATAATGTATTGTGCTTTTTACCTTGGTTTAAAAAGAAAAGTGACAAGCACTTTCTCATTTGGCCCGAGTGTTCCTTCATTTGGTATGATGGTAATGAGGTCAGTAAGTGCATTGGAACGACCCTGTTTTTTCTCCTGTGTCTTCATCAATATCAATGTAGCAGGCTCCGTGAGGTCAGCATCCTTTTGGAAATGATACAATATGGAGAGGTTAGGTCATTCGTTAGAGAAAAATTGTTTTGTGTTTGCAACGAATAATTTTGGTCAGCATCTTTCATATTTATATCTTTACCATAATCTAAAAGTCACTTTGTGTGTGTGTGTGTGTGAGAGAGAGAGAGAGAGAGAGAGAGAGAGAGAGAGAGAGAGAGATTTCCCCTTAGATTCCAAAACGGCTGAGCCTATCTTTTGAAAATTTCAAACAAAAATAATTTATATATCTGGGAGTATTCTTAGTAACAAAAAAAAATTTGATCTTAAAAATAGTCTTCCTTCTCTAAATAGATAAAAGAGAAGTATTTTTACAGGGGAATATTTCACGTTACACTGGCCAAAGGAGATAAATAAAATTTCAGCGAATCATTTCTTCTTAAAGGAAACAGATTTATTATAATCTGGAGATATAGCTTAGTGTTATAGTATTCGACTACAGATCGAATGATCCCCTGTTTAAGCCTGGGTGTCTTATTTTAATTTTTTCTTATTAATGAGTTCAATTTACGATAAAAGATGAGGTACCATTTAAAATCGCCACAAATCATTTCTTTGTTTGCATATTTTAAAACTAAACATTAATCAGAAGTGACTTTTCCAGGGCATTAGTCGTCAAACCCAAATATCAGTTGACGTGATATTGTAAACAAACACAGACGGAATTTGATGAATGATATTATTATTATTATTTTTTATTTTTATGCAAATTAGTCCACTAGACAAATCATTCCTCGTAAAATATAATAATCAATAGAGGATTGATTCTATAATAATGTATACACAATCTGCATAAATTAAAATATTATGTTTAAGCTTATTGTACGACCGGGTAACTAGTAGTTTATGAAATAGATTTTTGTCCATCTTAGCATATGCATATGTCAGAACTATATATGCATTATGGGATATTACTCAGCAAAATTTAACAAGGAATTTTATGCCATTTTTCACTATGCATGCAATACCATATCACTTTCTTCTTTTTTTACAGCCGACTCTTTTATGTTTAAATTCCTATTATAGTTAGGAGAAACTGAAATTTAAAAAGAACAGCTAAATAAGAGTCTTATTCATATGGTTTCAATTTCATTAAAACCGGATATAAGTATTTGAAGATTTAAAATGGTTTTAGTCACTAACTCCCTTAGAGGAAAGATATAGAGATTTTGCATAGAAAAGGACACTTTTTTATGGAAATCACTCGAGACAAGTATTGAAGCCACTTGATATAAAGATCTAATAGGAACAAAAGCTAACTATTGCAAAGGCAAGAGATGCCTATTGACTTTATGTCATGCTTTTGATTCCGGGCAACACCGGAAAAAAGTAGTCGATTATTATTATTATTATTTTGTTCCGTAAGTCTAAATGGAATGTCACAAAAAAAAGTATTTTATAATGAAATATCTATTTACAATAACTTAGGCATGTTAACTTGATTGAATGGAATTTTATTCTGTCAGTTATGTTTTCAATTGGAAAATGAATTTGGAATCAACAGGCAGTTTGGAATGTGGGATAATAACAAATAAATTATGTGAAAATTATCAGGTTATCACGTAATGAATTAGAAAGATAGTTTTAGATATAGACGTGGGTTTTTAGTTAGTTGAGGTGAACAGTCGATTATCGACTGTTAGCTGGGCTGGACATGGAATGAGGTAATCCACTCGATACGAGTTGTGGAGGATGGGCGCCAAGAGTAGACAACGATAAAATTGCAACTCTGACAGAATAATTGAAGGAAGGAAGAAGAAAAGATTATGAAATCACTAAAATTGTCTAGCGTTGTTAATAAAGAAAAGATGACTGGGCGGCAAAAGGCACGCTGTTTGTTGTATATGTAAAACATCCACACGCACAAACGAGACGTTATATACACTAAACGTTTTGTTATGCATACATTTAAAAATACTTAAGAAAATGTTATATATGCACGATTTATATCCTCCATGTTATACAGAACCACAATATTACAGTTAGTCTTGAAAAAAACCAAGGCTGAAGTTAGAAAGAAAACAGTGAGCACGAAGCAAGTTCCACAACCTTGCAGTCCTTGGAAAGAACCTGCTGGAAAAGGAAGCTTACAATGAGGTATTAAAACAGTGAATTGATGGAGACGTCTAGACAAACAAGTTAAACAAGCTGGAACAAAGGAATCAGTGAATAGATCAGACAATTCTGAAGAACACATGCCATAATAGTATTTATAGAAAAGATTGAGACTAGCAACATCAGAGGTTGCAACAAACAAGAAAGTTCGAGGTCAATCAAATTACAAATATTAGCGACCACTTCTACTGTCTTCTACAGAGCATTTTATACATACAATTTAAATTTCATCCAAATTTTAAGAAACGTTCCTCCATCAAAACTCCTTTAAGGCAACATTGAGGGATTCAGAACAACTTCCATTGTCTTCCCACGAAAATTTTATATATTTATTTTAGCATATAAACACACTGATAAATTTTATGTAGATTCTCTAATCTTTCTATAGATCATCAGTAAATCGGGTCAGCTGTTGATCTCAAAGAAGAAGCTGGATAACATAAACAAATGTTATTTAGCAAGTGTTCTGTTGACACCAAGGGACAGAAAGAACCTAATAAATCGCTCATTTTTACAGAAGACTAGAGGGTCGGTCTGCACACTATTGAAGTCATTTCTCTATTTTTGAATACATTTAACTATGGAATAAAAAACCTCTGTTATAACCCAAGGAAATAAACTGCCTCACTTTTTTCTGTAATATCAAGAGAAAAAAATTTACTTTTCCGAAAAGAGACATAAAAAATAGAGTTAATTTCATAATATTTAATTCTGACACAGAAATTTAAACTCACTATTTCTTGGCCTTCTATGTCCTCTTCCATCACAGCTACAAACTTGACAGTGATCGGACTTTGATTTTTCAGAATTCCGACTTGTATTAGGTCGCAGCCATAGTAACAGTTTCCAAACGTCACCTTCTTCATCACTTCTGATGTTTTGCTATGCAAAAACTCAAGACGTTGTTCAACAACATTAGCCAACAGTGTCACATTCATCTCTGTCTTGTCTAATGTCACCCTAAAAAAGAAGGGAAAAGTTATAAACATTATCTTTCATTTACCTTATTGTTACAGTAGTTTTATATAGTCTTGATTGTATCAATCACATGGACTAAACAACTAGCCAATCACATTGAGGTGTTTCAAAATCATGTAATGTGTTTCATTACAGGACATTGCTTGATCAACCCCCCCCCAAAAAAAAAATATCCACCCTCCGTCAAATTAATTCCCTACCCCCTCTATTTGATAAAATCAAAAGTAAAACCCTAATACTTTTTGGCCATGCCAAACGATCAACCAGATCTGTCAAAGTAATGTTTTGAGGGTATGTTAGAAGGCAAAAGAGGCAGAGAAAAACCAAGAAGAAGGTGGAGAGAAAATATTTTTGATTGGACATTTCTTAACAGTCTGGCGTCTATCTACCAACTTGCCCTAGATTGAAAGGAATGGCGAAAAATAAATCATGTAGATTCACAATTTGCACCAAGTGGAATGTGCGACTCATGAAAGAAATGCAGCAAAGGTGTAAGACAGGTGTTGTATTATTTTTTATATCTAATGAGGGTAGATATTTACTTGCGGCTCATCTCAGCAAGATGTGACACAAGGTCAGGAAAGTTGCAGACCATCTACTAGTTGGTCAGTTGTATACAAATCCTAAGAGCAATAGGAGTCTTCTATCATGTCTGAAAATGACACAATGTTCAATGAGTGAGATTGGAGATGCGCTACTCTACAACTCATGCTTTCTACTGATCCAAGTCATGGCAACAGGACCATTGCCAGCACCCTCAAAATGCATCACTGAATTGCTACAAATAACAAAGATGTGTCAAGGGTGATGAAAAAAAGTTTCTGGACAGAGTTATTGTCTTTGGTGTGGTTTCAAGTGAGGGCCACATCATACTATTTCACATCTTCAAAGTCGATTTGAAAGTCAACACCAAAGTGTACCTGAATGTGCTGAAGAGTGTGGTTATCCCTTGGTGCAATCAGGTGGCCACTGGCAGACCCTGAGTGTAGCAGCAGGACTTTGTGCCTACAAGTCCAAAGAGACTTGGCTTCAGAAAGAGTGCTACAACTTTGTATCCTTCTGTCACTGGCCCATCTCCTCCCCCAACATGAAACTGCTAGACTACTTCGTTTGATCATTTGTCAGGAACATCACCAACATGAATTTCTACAACATCAAAGCTAACCTGATCATTGCTATCTGCCGAGTATTTGCTGAGCTCTCACTGGCACTTGTGGAAAAAGCATGCTCCTAGTTCCAGACATGTAGCGAGATGGTGATTGAGGCTGAAGGCGGCTACATTGAACATATATCAGCTCTACTACATAATCAAGTAACCTAAATTGACTTTCTTTTAATAAAAGTTTTAAAATAAAGCTGTAGTGTTGTTTTCTTTAGAGCAACAACTATATCGTTCCATCCTGTAGAAATGATAAAGGATTGAAACTGGTGGTAAAGAACAAACAAGATCATCCCCACTAGATTGTGAAGTCGATTTTGTACAAAGAATGTATCGTTTGAAGAGTATTTATTTACACAATATATGCTTAGAAATCAAATTAATCTAAAATTAGTTGAAGATATTAAGAACTAGAAATATAAACAATTATTAGAAGGGCAGTAAATTAACTTAAAAATGTTGATATGCAGTAACACAAAACTAAAAATACGAAAATGAAAATTCGGAAAACCTGTTGGCAACATAAACTGTTTTATAGAAAATATTGTTGGGAAATTAGTTTAGAACAACTTATTTCAATTTCTGTACTGATGTGTGGCGTATTTATAAAAAAACAAAATTTAATACTTAATAGGATATATAAACATGTGAAATAATCATGAGGATTGTTTTTTTTGTTGTTTTTTTAATTACATTTTCACCCCAAACAAGGCACATTGCCACTTTGTTGTAGGGGGCTACTATCAGGGCCATAAACGTCAGGGGTACTGTGTAGGAAGTTGAGCAGCAAGATGTCGGTTCACGCTGCACTTGAACTTCTGCATGTCAGTACAGTCGAGGAAGCAGGGATCTAGAAGGGAATTCCAAAGTCTGGCTGTTCTGGGGAAGAAACTACTGGAGTAGAAAGCTCTCTTGCATCTAGGGATCTCTACTGTGAAGGGGTGGGATTTAGCTGCTTGTCGTGTTTGTCAGAGGTATTTACGTCGAGGGGGCACAAGTGCTTGCAGTTCGTCAGAGCATTCACCATTAAAGTACTTATAGAACAGGCAGAGGGATGCAACATTTAGTCAATGTGACAGAGGCTGTAGTTTAGCTGACAGTTCAGGACCTATCAGATTGGTGAC
>NC_136506.1:1906666-1916666 GCF_053919585.1 Euprymna scolopes
TAATTATCTATCAAAATAGACATGAATGCGCACTCACCCACACACACGCCTGCATACCTATATATATATATATATATATATATATATATATATATATATATATATATATATATATATGTGTGTGTATATTTTGGCAGTACGTCATTATTCAAGCACGTCTGATTGAGCAGGACAGAGTTATTCTTTCTTCCGATCTTTCTGGATATCTTTTCCATTTGCCGAGCGGTCTTTTTAATTTAAGCAGGCATGTTATATAAAATGGCACCCAAAAGTTGTTGTTCGGCCATATTCTTCTCGATCGTTTTCTATTGGTGCATCTGATTATCATCAGGAGCAATTGTTGTTTTCTTTTTCTTTTTTTTCCTTTGAGGCTTGGTGTATTTATAATTAAAAAAAAAATGGCTATAAAGGTGGGTGCAGGAGGGTTGGGGCGAATTATTATTTATTTTAATCTTATTTTTTAATTTCGATTTTCCTATTTGATAGCTTATTTATTTAATTTCTTGTTATTAAATACTGTTATATATGCGTTTATATATATATATATATATATATATAATATAAAGCTGAATGTGTGTGTGTGTGTGTGTCTGGTCACGAATAAGCTCCTATATGGTTGACTATTTTAAAAAACTGATTACATATAATGATAGAAGATGTATCGAGACTCAGGAATGGGTATGTTTGATCCTGCAGAACGGTGGTTCATTAAAATTGTGGGGGTCTGCGTTCGCGCCTGGACCACAAAGTATGGAAATAAAAAATTTAAAAATTTTAAAAATCGTTTACAAGTGTTTTTGATATAGATGTCCATAAGAATACTTTCATAAGTATGTTTTAACTTAAATAAGGATAGTATCATAAAATTGTGGGGTCTGCGTTCGTGCCTGGCCTCCATAGAATGGAAATAGGCACAAACTTTAATAAAGACTTTTCATATCTATCTGCGTAAGTCTATTTTGATAATTACGTTTCAGTTTGAAGAAATATGGTATAATAAAATTATGGAGTGTTCGTTCGCACCTGACCTCCATAGAATGGCAATATATCACAAAGTTTAACAAGTTTTTTTTTCATATAGATCCACAGAATATTGTTATAAGTGTTTCAATGTGAACAGGTATGGTATAATAAATTATGGGGTTTATCTATTTTTACTTTCATCATATTTTGCTTTGGTTTTGATACCCCCAAATTCGAAGCTATCTCTTTACAACCCTACCTTTTCATAAACCTATCATACTTTCATAAATCAGAGTCCATTTTCTGTAGGCTGTTTTTGAACCCAGTTAATAAAATGTAAGAGAGAGAGAGAGAGAGAGAGAGAGAGAGAGAGAGAGAGAGAGAGAATGAATGACAAAAAGTTGTATTCCAAAATTCATGATGTCGACCATCTTATATTTTATTCCTTTAATTCATTTGACTTAAACAATTTTTGACAGTATCTGTTTTGTAGCACAAAATCAATCACTTGATTATTATATCAATCAGTGAATCTATTATGCCCTTAACTCATCAGAAGAAATAGCAACAATCAATCCGTCAAAAGGAAATTAAGTGTGACTTGACATGATTAAACTCCGAAAATTGGAAGAGAAGCTGCAAAAACCTTTATATTTTTCCACAAACAAAGTTATTAAACCCAACTATTCGTACCCACAATTTGAATTGATTTATGAATCTTCTACCAAAATGTTCTATTTAATAATTAGTAAATTTATTAATTCTAATTTGTGTATACATTCTTATGAAAATAATATCAATAAATTATAACCTATTATACATGTTTGTATATACGAAACTAAACTAAGCTAAAAAAAAAAAAAAATCTCCTAAACGATTGATCATTTCGGTTATCATAACTAATCAATGGATTTGAATTGAAAAACATACATAATTCCATCCTATTTGCTATTATAATCAAGCTTATTAATCCTTACAATTATCATTTTTAAAATCATATAATTCAAAAACTATACTTACGATTTGTTAAGTTTAAAAATAATCTGAAAACTCCTTTATATCGTAATCGTAAATAATTAAATTTAATTAAAGTAAGGCAGAGTAACCTCCCTTGGAACAAATCTAACGAAATAATAACTTTACTTATATTAATTTATCTTCACAACGCATAGACATTCATATTCAGCTAGTAAATAATTTAATATAGTTTTAATGCCTTTCACTTAATATTATGTTTTAATATTTAAAGAGAAAAGTAGGGGCTCCTTCCTTTAAATGTGTTACGATTGTGATCGTGTTGCTCCTCGGATGAAATGTAGCGTTATTATCACGACTGAACGTGTCTAAAATGGTGATCGAAATCTACATAAGACAGTGGCTATTAGCCTAAATCTATTGAATTTGTATGTGGCATCTGCTGTTGCAAACCAACGATACTTTATTCCAGAGGGGAATTTTTGCAGTCATTTTATTATATAGGAGATTAATATAGAATTTGCTTGTATATTTTTTGTTAGTATATATGACAAACGAACATACACGACCCTACTCCAACCAGAGGAGACGATAATGTCTGGACGGATTGTATAATTCTTGGATAGGTGACGGGCAACGCCAAAAAATATCAGATGCACACACGCAATGCCACAGAACAAATAGCGTATATAATTTCGAAGGTGTTTTACAAAAGTGTGACCAAGAGAGAACTGTCTTATGTCTATAGAGCAGATACTACTCCCTTAAAAAAAAGAGGGGGACATGCTTGGGAAAATATTATTATGAAACAGAAACTACATTACACCTTGGCATTGAAAGATAATACATTAGTCTGAAATAGTGTAGTAAATTGAATTGGCATTAAAGAGTAATAGTTTCGAATTCAGAAAGAAATAGCAAATCTCCATTAGGAATACATTTTTATACTGGAGGTTTGAAAATATTAAGGTGCCTTTCCAATCGTAAGTAAAAAATTGATTATTCAAAAAGTTTTCAAAATAATCTACGTAATTGAGTATAATTTGATGAGGAAATTCCTAGCCTGGCCCATTAAAGTGGACATGATAATATTTACCTCTAAACATTACGCAGCTACATCATATCGTTTTTCTATCTATCATTCTTTCGACGTCTGTTAGTCTTGTCATATATGTATCGAGATATCAATATCCATGTAAGTTATTATTTGTTTACCTCACCCCACTTTCTCATCATCTCTCGATCTACTCCATTAGCAAGGGACAAACCTCGTGGCCAATCTCAACCGCGAGAAATATCGTGGAAATTTTAACGTTTACTTTTTAAATGTCGTAACATCCGGCCATAGTGATTTAATGATTATAACACCATAATTTACGAATATGAGCTTAGGTGACCGACTTTCTATTTCAACTTTAAATGCTCAACAATAAGAACCGAATATATATATATATATATATATATATATATATATATATATATATATATACGAGGGGCGTGCAATAAGTAATACCCTGACTCACTTCCCATAGCAGTAGAGAAACGAAACTTGGCACAGTTATTAGTCCTTCTCTACATAGGAACCACCCAGAGTTATGCATTTCTTCCATCGTTGGATGCAGCTCTAGAGACCGTTTTTGTAGAACACCCCAGGTTGGTCCTCTAAACACGACGTGACTTCAGAAATTAAGGCTGCATCATCTGGGAAACGCTTTCCTTTCAAAAACAACTTCATGGCTGGGAAGAGGTGAAAGTCAGAGGGTGCAAGGTCAGGAGAGTAGGGAGGATGGGGGAGGAGTTCATAACAACACGCCCGTGCTTCTGATCTGCCGGTATGCGAGTTGTGGACCGGAGCGTTGTCCTGCAAGAGAAGAGTACCTTTGCTGATATTGCCCTGCCTCTTGATTTTGATAGCTTCCCTTAATTTCCTCAAAAGTGAAGCATAATAGGCTCCTGTAATTTTGGTACCCTTTGCCAGGAAATCTGTCATCACTACTCCGTCCTGGTCCCAGAAGACTGCAAGCATGACCTTGCCAGTGGAGGGCTGCACCCTTGTCTTCTTTGGAGGTGGTCAGTCAACGTGCTTCCTCTGCATTGACTGATCTTTGTGCTCTGGGATATAGTGATGAACTCAGGTTTCATCCTGTGTAATCAGTGTTTTGAAAAACTTTGACTCATCTCTTTGGCACATCTCCAAATTCATCCTCGAGCACTCGACGCGTTCTTGCTTCTGGAATGGAGTGAGCAACCTGGGAATCCATCTGGCAGACACCTTATGCATATGCAAATGGCTATGAATGATAGTTTCCACAGACCCTGTACTAATCTTGACATCTTGGGCTATTTGGCGAATAGTAATGTGCCGATCTTCCAAAGTGGCAGCCTCAACTTGATGGACAAATGCTTCATTAATGGCAGAGTGGGGCGAGCAAGTCTGGCCATGTTTAAATTCACGATGCCAACGTTTTACAAGGTCATATGATTGGGCATTACCACCATAAGTTTCTTTCATTTCATCAAAAGTCTCCTGTGGTGTGCGTCCTTTCAAATACAAAAAACGGATCACTGCTCGACATTCAACAGGCTCCATTTCACACCTGACTCAGTTAAAACACCTGTAAAACAGAAACCACAATTAGTTCATAGCTGTAATTTGCCACATAACCCGTAGGGATATAAATCATTGCACATGCAAAATTTCAGCTTGATTAGACAACTAGAAGTGGGTCAGAAGCATTACTTATTGCACGCCCCTCGTATATATAAAATACGTATGTAAATACGCTTGAAGCCAAAGTTTTACTTGTTTAAAATTTATATATTTCGGAGTCATACTCCTTCGTCAGTATTTACATTTTTTCTTTTTTTTTTCTTCACCATGACGTTGAATTGGAGAAAAGTGAATGGAGAGTCCTCATGATGTTACCTGCAGTGTTATTTTTAAAATGCCGGAAGAATGCGTCTGGCAACTCGATTTGAACATCAGGAAAAATGAAAATACCTTTGAAACTAAATGACAACGCAAAAAATAACCAAGTACTACTTGTTTAATATATATATATATATATATATATATATATATATATATATATATAAACTAGCATGGATGCCCGGTGTTGCCCGGGTGTTTGAAGATGTATGCTGAGCAAAAAAAAAAAAGGTCAATTTTTTAAACTTTGAGCCCCTATTATGACCCCGTTACCTTTATTGTTTTGTGCTCTTACCAAGTTAAGTTAGAGCCATATCCAAGGAACCTATATCTAAAATTTCAAGTGTTTAGACCCAAAATCATCGGAGGAGTTTGGTAGAGTTCTCAAAGATCAAATCGTTGAACTTCGACCCCTTAACAGACAAATTTGTGGCCGAAAACCGATCACATAGATTTTCCCAAATCTCAGTACCCTGTATATCAAATTTTGAGTCGGTAGACTAAAATTTGACAGAGTTATTGCGTAGGGAAATGTACACAGACAGATGCACAGACACACAGATACGTTTACTTTTATAGATAAGCAAATTGTTTATTTTAAAACTAAATATTGCGTGTCCTAATATTTAAAAATATTTTATGCTGTTTGGCTTTTAAATAAATAATTAGTATTTTTAGCTATCGCATTCTTACAATCTGGTACTTTATTGGTTTCTTTTCACTTTACGCTTACAGTGTAACGCTGCAGTGTTATTTTTAAAACGCCGGAAGAATGCGTCGGGCAACGCGATTTGAATATCAGGATAGTTTTTCTTCCGTGTTAGAAGCATTGACTGAATTTTAATTTTAATATGAAATACACACGAAAATACGCTTGAAGACAAATTACAAGGCAAATTTATATATATATATATACACACACACACACACACACACACACACACATATATATATATATATGTATATAAGCAAATTGTTTATTTTAAAACTATACATTGCGTATTCCAATATTTTTAAATAATTCATGTTGTATGACTTTTAAATAAATGATCAGTATTTTTAGCTCTCACATTCTTACAATCGGTCACTTTATTGATTCTTTTCAATTTATACTTAAACACATTAAACACTATGTATGTGTGTGTATGAATCAGTTTGTTCATATCTATCCGTCTCAGCATCTTCACGGACCTATTGTATCTTTATGTGTGTATATTCATATCTATCTATTTACTTATATACTTTTTTGTATATCTAAGTATATTTATGCAAGTATGTATGTATGTATGTATGTATGTGTCTATCTATCTATCTATCTATCTATCTATTTTCGTCTGTTAAAATTCATTCGAATAGATCATTGTATATGCACATATATGTATCCATCCATTTAAATATCTACGTTTTTATACGTATATCCATATTTATCTGTTCACATGTCTAGGTCTCTGGATATTTCAATCTAAATAGGTATCTATGCTATAATATATATATATATATATATGTGTGTGTATATATATATGTATATGTGTGTGTGTATTAGTCTCTTTCTTTAGCTTTCACTACACACGCACGCACACGCGCAGTCTCTCTCTCTCTCTCTCTCTCTCTCTATATATATATATATATATATATATATATATATATATATATATATATATATATATATATATATATATATACCATTGCTGTCTTGTGTAATTGCTCTATAAGCAGCAAATACTTCAAGAACTGAAACGGATTCTAATGCAGACTAAACTGCGCATGCCCATAGGGAATCATAAATGTCACTTCCTTCCAGGCATTTCCCAATTTACCTCACAGATTTTATTTATATTTTTCTGCAGTCCTAAACGATTTTTTTTACTAGTTGGACAATTTTGCACGCGTTATTCCATCCAATCTAGACATAACTGCGGAACACTGATGAATCTAAAATCATCCGACTTGTTCTGTATCGTACAAGCTTCTCTACGATCTATCATAACCAAAAGAAATAAAAATATCACTCTTCACAAATGTGTGCTTACTTTATAGAAGTGAAAAATTGTCATAAAATAGAAAAAAAATCGATATCGTTTGACAAATGTCCCTATTTTCTTAACAATAGAAGAGAGGTAGACACAAGGCAAGTTTTTGAATCCGGAGAAAATCTAGATCCACCCAAAAGTATAAATATGGTTTAAGGCAAAGATTAAGGAAGTTTAAAAGGATCTCCCATTCACTTTTGGCCCTCGGGTCAAGATCAAAGTGTAGTATCTGTTCCGGCAGATGCTGCAAGCTATGACTAGCTAGGAATAGCTATGACTAGCAAAGACCAGATGTGGGGGCAACCCCACATGCCTGACCTTTAACCAGCTCCCATTTCCCACCTCTCGGGAGCTGGTCCCCTTTTTCCCTTTCCCCTCCCTTCACTCCTCACATTAAAAATCGGCCTTGTGCCTAATTTGCTCGGTGGGGGAGCAAATAAATACCATCTGTTCCGGCAGATACTGCAAGCTATGACTAGCTATGACTAGCAAAGACCAGATGTGGGGGCAACCCCACATGACTGACCTTTAACCAGCTCCCATTTCTCACCTCTCGGGAGCTGGTCCCCTTTTTCCCTTCCCCCTCCCTTCACTCCTCACATAAAAATCGGCCTTGTGCCTAATTTGCTTGGTGGGGAAGCAAATAAATACCATCTGTTCTTCAGATGCTGCAATTCTATTTCTTGTTCTCTTTCGGTGGAGGAGAAATCCTTCACGACTGAGACAATTTTTATTTTTGTACCTTTTCTCCACGTTAAAAAACGACCCTGGTGTCTAACTCTGTCCCGTGGGGAGGCATAGTAAATAGGTACAATAAAGATAAAGTATTATAAACAGCTACTACACTTTGCATCATTGTTATATACCTTCTATCTCAGGAGATTCTTAACGCCTTACAATTAATTCATATGCAACGTTGACGTTAAACAAAGTAAAGAACTAACAAAAAATCCAGGTCGGCATTTTTCTTTTTTTAAAAAAAACATTTCTTACCGTTACTTTCGGCACCACTTAAATAAACATCTCGCTACCAGTGTCCATTTTAGCCAGGCTCGTATTTCTCTTTCTTCCGACCGCATGCTGAGCACAGCCGACCCATTCTCATCTTCGATTTTCACGTCTGTCTTTTTCGGCGCCAATTTTATTTCTCTTCAAGCACGTGATAAATTTTTTCTCCTAACCTCCTTTCTTCTCGCGCACACTTCCTTTTTTGCATAAGCTTTATTTTTCAACTACTGCTGCTGCTAATAATATCTTCACAATCATGGCCGCATCATTCAATTTACATCGTGTAGCACGTTCAGTTTGTACTGGGGACACTTGCAAATTATATTTTGCAACAATGACGAAATTGTTAACTGGAAGAAAAAACCTACAATCTCTACTTTCGTGCTGCCAGATCAGGCTGTCCGAAGACACCAAAAAGGGTTGATATAACGTAAAACAAAACAGCCAAACCAAATCAAGATATTAACAGTAAGAACTCATCTCTGTACTTCAACAAAGAATATCTTTCTTTCATTCCTGAATGTGCCGAACGCCAGGACAAAAATTCAACGAACAAACCTTTTTTGTAAAAGTTTTACGTTTGTGGATAACGTTGCCACGGGATTGTCTCTCCATTTACTACAACGTGGTCATGTTCAAGTTAGTGTCAACAGATTACTGACTAGAATCGTTCCCACAAATATTCGACCTACATTTATTCCATTTCATTAACCCTTATCATCGAGTAGAATCTGGCCTTGCTAAATTTTTATCAGTTAGTAAAAATTATCAAAATCTTTAAAAACCGTCAATTCTTAAGCATTTTTTTTTTCATTTGCTAAAATTTTCAAAGCCAGCATGTGGCCAAGAAACGTCCGTTTACATAAACCATCCACTTTGGTTACAAGCTTATCATTATTTGTTTTCTATAATTTTTTCCAGGTTTTTAAAAATATTTGTTTTAATCTCAGTTGGTTTTTATAGTTAAACCATTCTTTTATATTCTACCCGGGCAACGCCAGGACACAGGTCTGGGTAGTTATAAGAATTTCTGTTAACTCAGTTTGCATTCTGTCTGTTTCCAAATTTTAGTCACAGTCAAATGTTTTCTTTGGCTTTTTAAAAATTGTCGTCTTTTAGTAAATTTGATCATTAAACTATTAATCTTTATTATGGAATTATTAATGTTTATGAAGCTATTAATTGTTTTATGAAACTATTAATTGTTTTATGAAACTATTAATTATTTTATGAAACTATTAATTGTTTTATGAAACTATTAATTGTTTTATGAAACTATAACGAATTTTTAAGGAATGTTTTTAAACTATTTTAAAAGTATTTGATTAAATTGTTGAAAACTTGGAGCAATTATTTTTAACGGCCGTTTTCCAAAATCCATAATTATCGGTTAATTTGTTTAGTATTGAATCTATAAGGATTTGTTTAGAATTTTACTTACTTTCTTTTCGATAGTTTAACAGCTTGCAAATTCCTTTCCAATTACGAACGAGATAATTAAAAAGGTCAAAATGGTTGATTTGTTTACATAAACTAAAATACACAACGGTGAATTTTAGTTTAGAATCTAAGTTTCAGTTTGCAAATAGGATTCTGAAAATTTTGTTGGATTACATTTAAAATATATATATAGACATTTTAGTCCTTCAATTATTAATGAACAAAAATAATTATAAAACAATTATAATTTTTTGTTAAGGAAATGCTGTTTTAATTTTATTTATATAATTATTAAACGTAAATAGCTTCCAAACTGTCAAACATTTAAGAAAAATATATATGGATCTTAAAGTTAACTTGTCACCACAAAAAGTAGGTTTACATAAACTGAATTTTGTGTCATTTTGTTTCAGCGAAAAAACTGCTTGAATAAATAAATAAATTCCCGCAAAGTATAAATCTTAAAAAAAAAAAAACTGAACGAACACACACACACACACACACACACACACACACACACACACACACACACACACACACACACACACACACACACACACACACACACACACACACAAACTAAAAAAGCAAACAAAAAACAAAAAAAAAGACAACTAATTAATCATTGGTAATATTATATCTTTACGATGAAAAA
>NC_136506.1:1921666-1999166 GCF_053919585.1 Euprymna scolopes
AACGCAGATAAATTTCTTTTTGTTTCTCTCCTTACGTAAAATTAAACGAAACTTCCATGAACAAAGTTTCTTTCCGAGAACATTTTATATGCGAAACAATGTAAGTGAAGTCGGCTTCCCAACTGACTACAATACGTTCATCATCAATTTTCATTTAAACAAATACTTGTTAAGTCTGCTCTTTGGATAAACAACTCTTTTTAAGTAATCGTCTGGCTATTCCCATCATTACATGGAAGCAACTATAGGCGATTATAGTGCAGCTGACAACCGGGGTATTGTTTTACTCGGGTCCAAAATCAACAAAGTCTACGCTATTCTTGAAATTGCCTTTTGCGTGTTGATTGTGGTATATACAAGGTGCCTTAAATAAGTTTCCAGACATTTTTAGTACCAACATTTAAAATTATCGCAGAGATTTGAAAATTCAATATGTTATTGCTATACATCTTATGAGATGACTGACCAATTTTTATGATTTCACGTTCAAATGAACAGCTGCAGTAGGGATTGGAATACACCCGACTCAACTGGTGAATTTAAAAAATGCAATCTGCACGTGAGGACGCTTTAAAATAATTACATGCAATAAAATTATGTTTTTAACTTGGAAAGAATATCACAGAAACGTGTGGAATGCTTCAGACTGCTTTTGGACCATCTTGCATGAATAACGCATCAGTTTTTGAGTGGCATAAGTGATTCAAACAAGGCAGGGAGGGATGATGAGAGGCGTGGGAAGAGTAAGGAAGTCAGAACACCTGAGCTGATTGACCAAATCCAGAATTTCATGGATAAAGACCGTCGTGTGTCTGTAGAGACAATAAGTGCACAGTTTGATGCCAGTGTGCACAATGTACACAGTTATTCACAAGGGACTGAAGATGCGAAAGATTTGTGCAAAGTTTATTCCAAGGTGCAGTTCACAACTCCATCCTTGTCGCAGACAATCTGACCAAGATGGACATAAAGATAGTTCTTCATCTTCCCTATAGTCTTTGCTCCCTGTGACTTTTTGTTATTCCATAAGTTCAAGGAAAACCTTAGAGGCTGTTGTCATGAGACAATTGAAGAGATGAAATATGCTGTGACGAGGATCATTGACACACGTGAAGAAGACTTCCATGGTGTCTTAGAGAAGGTCTTGAAACGATCCAAAAAGTGTATTGCAGCAAAAGAATATTACTGCAAAGTGTTTCATGTGCGTACCCCCCTATAAAAGCGCCCTTACGAAAAATGTCTGGAAACTCATTGAAGGTACCTCGTAGCTAGTCTTGTGAAGTTCTAGAAGGTCAACCCTCTAATACTTTACCTTCGTTCTCTGAGAAACAGTTTATTGCTAATCGCCTGAGGCGTCCCAATCAAGTAATGCTGACAAGATTTTTCCGACATTTTTGTAGGCTTGATTGCTCTTTCGTTAGGGTGCTTTCTATTCAATCCCACTTCACGACCCTTATATAAGATCGTGGGAGGGAGATGAACAATATAGCTTAACTGACGATCTTTTTAACCCTTATCATTGAGTGGCCCCCGTATTTTCATAAGTGATGATGCATCAGTGAAAAGCTTCTAGAATGCTCCTAGCCGGAGGGAAGATAACAGAGGAAAGAGATTGGACTGTTATCCCCATTTTCGTAGTTATTGTTGTTTCACCACGTTTCAGCCAACTCATCCTCCGACCTTCTTCAGATGATTAACCGCGACGGAATGCCAAATTTTGTAACTCTATCCCCAGTAATTACTGCTTTCCATAGTTGTTGGCCTGCTTTGGGTAGGAGTGAAACCAATACGTCCACCGCCTCCATCCACTGCGCCACGGGTCCAGAAGTGTTTTCGAAAGATCTTGGATGATTGATTTGTCTTAGGCACTCTTCTATCGATCCCACCTCTTATTTCTTGCTCGCCTGTAGTGACGCTTATCGTCCAACTGACGATCTCGTGTAGACTTATCCTCGACTTGCCCTTGTGCCTTAACAAGTCGATGCTTAGAAATACGAACAACTGAGTAAATCACTCATAGAAACATACACATACAATGCAGTAGTCATATTTTATTAATATAGAGATAATTATAGAACTATATGCCATAGTGTTTTCAAACTGTTGTATATGTATAATCCGTCCTGATATATAATAATTATCTGATTATTCTCTCCTAAACTACTTTTCCATTGCATACCACACATGTGACTTGAGTGTAGTTCAATAAAAAAATATAGTCGCAGCTCAGAACTTAAAAAAAAGATCTAATATCAAATGTTAGAATAAAATTAATTCAAAATAAAATCCTAGTAATTTGTGTTATATTCAACTAAAGTACTTCCTAATTTTTTCCTCATTTCTACATCTTTCTTACAGAAGGGATTTTGCAGGCCTATTTCGACTGCATCGTTATAAGCATAAGTGCTATACTGAGCTTCAATATATGCCCCACTTCAATAAAATATTCACAGCAAACGCTCGTCTAACTGCAATCAATGACAGCAATGTCTGCTACTGTATATCTGCGTCTAAACTTGAACGAACTTTCAAGAATACAATTTCGTTCACAGAACTACCTGCCAGTGGAAAACAATACAGCAGGGCTGCTTCAGAGCTGACTGCAACGTAGTCATTTTACAGTCACATGTAAACATGTTGAGCCGCCTTCCTAAAAAATCAAATTCTGACCAATAACCAGCATCATTAAAAATCATCAGCGTGTTGACTGAAAAGTCAACTTGAAACTTATTAAACCCTTATTCTCGAATGGTATTAGCGCTTTGATAAATGTTGACAACTTATTAAAAATGTTTAAAATTTTTATAGGTTTATCCCTTTTACATATGAGTTAAGAAATAGAATTGTCGCCAATGTGCTACGTTGAAATATGAAATATAATTATTTTTGCTGTGTTCCACTAAACTATTAAGTCGAATTTTCGCCAGTGTGTTACCTTGAAGCAGGGAATATCAATTGTTTGCTCTGCTCCATTATAAATTTAATATTCGTAGAATTTTCGTCAGTTTGTTATTTTGAAGCATGACATAATTTTTCTGTTATATTCAATTAAAGTTTTAGGTAGAATTTTCGTCAGTTTGTTACGTTTAAGCGTGGAATATAGCATTTTAACATTTACTCCTACATGCAAGAAGGACGTAGGGAACAGAATAAGGGCAGCCCATTCCGCCTTTGGACGACTCAACTGCCGTGTATTTAACAACCACGCACTTACGATGACCACGAAGATAATGGTGTTCCGGGCAGCTGTCCTCTCCACGCTCCTGTACGTCTGTGAAACGTGGACACTATACAGAAGTGAAATAAGGCATCTGGAACGCTTCCAACAAACAAAATTAAGGCAATTTATGAAAATACCCTGGCAGAGCCATACCTCCAACTCTGGGTACTGTAACGTGCCAACATGACAAGTGTTGAGGCCACTATTATTCGCCAACGCCTCTGCTGGACAGGCCACGTCCACAGAATTCAAAATTCAAGGCTTCTCAAGACCAGCTGAAGTGCACTCTGGCAGCAACTGACATTGACCACTCCTCGTGGGAAGAGGCTGCCAGGGACAGGAAGGCGTAGAGGAACGCTGTACACCGTGGCAGTGCTTACTTTGAGGAGGAAAGGAGAAGAAGGGAAGAGGCTGGGAGAAGAAGGAGAAGGGAGTGAGAGCAAACCCATCTCCCTCTCCTCCCCTGGGAGCACTGTCCGCGGCTCTTTAGCCATAGAAACGGACTGTACAGCCATGTATCACATAGGCACCCACCCACCTGACGACAGGACCCAATGCTCGGATACGAATAGGAGCCGACGACGACGTATAATTTTCTAGCTCTGTACCGTTGAACTTTTAAATAGCATTTTTATCACTTCCTTACGATTTAATTTAAAATAGAAATGTCTTTTTATTCTTATATTTTTAATAGTATTTTTGGCGGCCTGTTAAAAAGTCACATATTTATGCATTGCTAGCTTGCAATTGGATTTTTGTTGATCTGTTATGATTCAGTTTAAGATAGCATTTTATTCCACTTCAGTCTGAAATAGAATTTTTATTATCTGTCACACTTCAGTTTTTATAGTATTTTCACTCTTCTGTTGCGCTTTTTTTTTTTACAAGGTGGTACCGGCTTATTAAAGGCGTTTATTATTTAAAATGACTGCTCAATAACTTATTTACATTAGATTTGAAAATTACAATGTTATAGTCAGCTGAGAAATAGCCCATCGGCATTGTGTTTTAGGTTAGAAATTTTGCTCATTGAAACTATTGACAGTTGTTGTAGGTAGACGAGTACTTATTGCGAATATTTTGCAGAGGGGCATAAAATGGAGCTCAATCGAGCACTTGCCATGAAAATAACGATAGAACAGATGTAGACTCGCAATATCTCATTTGTAAGAAAAGAAAGTTCGGTTTAAAATAGTACTGTAGTTGGTCTGTCACACGTAAGTATGAAATGAGTATGTTTAGCGTTAAACGCGTATTTGAAATAGACGCATCCAGCTCTTGTACGTCGTTCTTTTACAGGAGAAAATGGATTTGGAATATTCCGATGATAAAGAAAGACAAAGTTCGATCAGCCAATTCCACAGATGAAATCGATAATTGAATTTTGTCCATTGTTATTATCTGCGATGTCACCTGCTCTCGTTTTTGTTGATATGCAATGCGAAATAAGTAAAAAAAAATGATGGACATTTTAGCTGCTTCCGATAAAGGATATCGTCGGAGGTGAAGAACAAAATCTGTTCTTTGTTTTTTATAAAAAGAAAGAAATAAGGAAAGCATCCATGTGAAAAGATAAAGGCAGTTGTCAGATAAAGAAGTTCTTTGGGGATTAAGGCCGATAAAGAAATTAGCTTTGGCAGATTTGCAGACAAATCGCATCCCTTTCTTTCTCATCTCTTACTTTCTATCGATTTTCTGTCTTTCTCTCTCTTCTCCCTCTCCATCCATTTTTCTTTCTCTCTCTCTCTCCCTTTCTCTCTTTCCCCCCTCTGCCCTCTCTCTCTCTCTCTCTCTCTCTCTCTCTCTCTCTATATATATATATATATATATATATATATATATATATAATCAGAGAGATCGGACATTGACCGGAATTAATGATGATCTACGAATGTTTCACATTCCCATATTTTTATTTTCATGGAACTCAGTGAAATTGTCAAATCGATTAATTGCCTGTGCTAGATGGAGACCCATCCCGGCGCACTGGTAAGAAGCTTCACATGCCACTCTCGCAATAACTTAGTCCACAATACATTCTAGTCTACATTGAGCTGTAGACAACCTCCTGTTGATTTTATAAAAATATTTTTTTTATAAATAATGGTTTGAATTAAAGTTTTAAAAGCAAAAGACATTTACTCTGAACAGAATCATTTAATCTGTATAATTAAAGAACCTACTATTGATTTTATAGTTCGGGCCTTTCCGCTTGTGTGGCAATAAAACTCATCAAATGCACTTGTGACGTTAGGCTGTTATTTGGTCAAAATCGTTTGTTCCTTTATTTCGATCGATATATTATCGAGTCCATAGGGAACGAAAGCAAACACAGGCACACACAGAAACATGTTACATGATAAGGGCTGTCCCCTTTTCATGTAAGTATAAAAATCGAGAGATTACTTAAAATGAAAATAAAATGAGAGAAAGCAGAAATCGAACCTTGGGTATAAGTTTTAAAGAACAATAGGTTTAAATGGAATGCCCAGTAAATTGTTAATTCTGATGAAATAAATAATAAATAAACTATTCAATTGTTAGAAAGAATGTGGATAATAAAATATGAGTTAAATAAATTAGATATGTAGGTTGAATTCCTTTGTAAAAACATCAAAGAAAAAATAGGTTATTGGGAAATCATAATGTCGGGAACGTGCAAAGCCGCGTATGTTGAAACACGTGAATTTTGCTCACGTGGCCGGACATGCATGGATTTCTCAGTATAGGAAGTGAGTTAGTTAGTTAGGGAGACAGTCAGTGAGAAACTCAGAGATGGTCTGGGAATTCGAACGTCTAGGAAGCGAAACGATAACTTTGAAACTAAAATGTGAAGCTTTGAATTCTTGATGATGAAAACCACGGCCGGTCGTGAAGAAATAAACCCATCATGTGTTTGATAAGCTCGTCTTTGTGTTTGTGATTCTTACAAAAAGGTAAAGTGAATTGTTATTAAATGTCTGTGTTATAAAATGTCTTGACATACACATCTCATATCTACAATGTGAATCTACATCTCATATCTACACTAAGACTGTCTGAACACTATCTCCTCACTCCAAGAGCTTCACATAGCAACACATCTATTAACCTAAGAATGAACATATTTTTTATATATATGAATCGTCATAACACGAACAATCTCTTACAACACATCTCTCTCTCTCTAAGATACAACATCACTTATAATAAGACTCTCTCTCAATGACAAACACTCTAATAAGACTCCTTCTAAGCATCACTTATAATAAGACTTTTTTAATGAAACTCAGAATATAACAAACATACACAACAAGTTCCTTATATATATATATATATATATATATATATATATATATATATACACGCATCTGTGCATCACTTCTAGATCTGTTGCATAACGAATGTCGACAGCCCACTTGGGAACGCTGATCATGCAGTGATAATGGTTGAAATCGCCCTAAACTCTAGAGCCAAAACTGAAGAGCCAGTGCTCAAAACAACGAGATATTATAAAAAGGCTGACTAGGAAGCCATCACTATCAGAGATGCCCCATGGGGAAATATTTTTTCTCTTCCTGCTGAACAGTGCGCAAATGAGACCACTGAATGGTTTAAAACTGCAATCGAAGCGCATGTTCTCATGCGGAAATTTTATAGCAAGTCCCACTCTCCCCAATGGTTTACTTTGACTTGCTCAACTACCATTGCTCAAAGGCAGCATGCATATCGCAGATTTAACCGACATAAGTCCAGTTCAAACAGACAGAAGTACATAGAAGTAACGTTAAGAAAGAAATAGCGACAGCTAAGAGAGAATTTACGGAAACCACTAAAACACGCATCAAAGCACAAAAACTAGGAACACATGACTTCTGGAAAATCTACAACAGTGTAGTAAATAATGGGTAATAAACAATTCCCCCACAAACCAACAATCGCGGGGTTGTTTGCTCAGCAACCGAGAAGGCTAACATGTTTGCCCGTCGGTTTGCCTCAAACTCCACACTGGACCCCTACCTGAATTTCCTATGCAGACAGACGCCACGCTAGACGATCTGAAAATCACCCCTGCTCAGGTGCATGATATCATAAAAACCTTGACACTTCAAAAGCATGTGGACCCTATCTCATCCCAGCTGTGCTATTAAAAAAGTGCTCAGCCGAAGTAGCCCCAGTTCTCTCCAAACTCTACAACAAATGCCTTAATGAATCTTGCTTTCTGTGGTACCAGTTTTCAAGAATTCTGGCGAAAGAACTGACCCATTAAATTATCGCCCCATTAGCCTCCTCCTACTTTTTTCCAAAATATTTGAGACCATAATTAACCATGCTCTAGTCCATCATCTTACAGATGCTAAACTTCTGACTGACCAACAATATGGATTTAGACAAGCTCGTTCCACAGCAGACATCCTAACTGTAATCTCTGAATGTATATACCATTCACTGGACAAAGCGGAGGAGGGCAGAGCGGTAGATCTAGATATATCTAAGGCTTTTGACAGGTTATGGAATGAGGGTCTCCCCAGGAAAATTAGACCATATGGTATCACTGGTAGAATACTCAACATAATTAAATCCTTCTTAGATAAGAGAAAAATCCAGGTTGTCCTCGACGGTCATACATCTAAACAATATGATATAAATGCGGGAGTGCCTCAGGGGTCTATCCTTGGACCTCTACTGTTCCTGATATTCATAAATGACCTCCCCGACAAAATTGCCTCTGAGATGGGTATATATGCGGATGACACCACACTCTAAAACAGGTATGACAGGAAAACAAATGAACACATATCTAAATAATTAGCAGAAACACTAGAGGATGACTTCCAATCTGTAGTGGAATGGGGACAAAAATCGATGGTCACGTTCAATGCTGCCAAGACTAAACTAGTTTCATTCAATAATTACAAGAAACCTTCTCTACCACCTATAGCAATGGCCAATGGCTCTTTATCTGAGAGTACATCTTTCAAACTCTTTGGCCTAACGTTCACAAGAAACATGAGTTGGAGCAATTACATTGAAGGCATTGCCAGGGCCGCTGCTAGGTAGGTGGGCTCTCTCTACCGTGCTAGAAAACTACTAACACTTGAAAGTATCCTGTACCCTTATAAGGGCACCATTCGCACATGTATGGAGTATTGTTGTCATATTTGGGCTGGTGCATCTGCTACTAGTCTCTCGCTCCTTGACAAGGTTCAAAAGAGAGTCGCAAATCTGATAGGCCCTGAACTGGCATCTATGCTTCAGCCTCTGTCCCATCGACGAAATGTTGCATCCCTCTGCCTGTTCTACAAGTATTTTAATGGTGAATGCTCTGACGAACTGCAAGCACTTGTGCCCCCCACGACGTGAACACCCTTAACAACCCCGACAGGCAGCTAAATCCCATCCCCACACTGTAGAGATCCCTAGATGTAAAAGACCTTCTTACTCCAGTAGTTTCTTCCCCAGAACCGCTATTCCTTTCCAGGTTCCTGCTTCCCCAACTGTACTGACGTGCAGAAGTTCAAGTGCAACGTGAACTGACATCTTGCTGCTCAAATCCCTACATAGTATCCCAGTAGTTGCTGCCCCTGATAGTAGCCCCTTACAACAAAGTGGCAATGTGCCTTGTTTGGGGTGAAAATGTAATAAAAAAAAAAGAAATGTAATTTAATAGATATAGTGGTTAAAAGTATATATGCATGAGAAATATATGTATATAAAAGGTAAAGGTTATTAATTAGGCCTGAATATTCACAAGTAGGTTAGGCTATACTCCTAGTTATATGGTTGGTAGAATATTCAGGAGACGAAATGGGGTTGGACCGATATAGGGGGTCTGAAGTTTTAAAAGTTATGAAAGTAAGGGTCAAGTCATAATGAGTCAGGGGTCTTAATAGTTCCGTGTAGTTTAGATATAAAAGGAGTCGGGGTCTAAGATGGTGTTTTGGAGAATAATTACCTGGTTTATTACTTTAGTTTCAGGTATTAGGAATTTAGTGCCAAATGTATCATAAATATACACAAATATGCACACATACACGCATGTATAAACCAGGACACACAGAGATACATATACATAACCCATACATACACACACTCATACATATACACATACATACACATATACACACATACACATCTGTACACACATACATATATATACATACATATATATACATAAATACATATACATACATACAGACACATACGCATATATATATATAGATAGATACATAGATAGATAGATAGATACCTGTTTGCATACATAGATTACTAAACAAATGTCCAAATATAACAGTTTATTTACTCTTTTGCGTCCGTTTACAAAAAAAAATTCCAGATATGATTCTACTAAATCTTATGTCTAGAATCGTAATTCAAATTTTGATCAAATTTGGCACATGATTTTGATTCTCGATAACGTCTAAAATTAAGGTTTTAAGAATAAATGTTACATAGCATTCACTCATCATGCCACGGGCTGTTGTGGCATAGCGGCAAAATTTAATTCTAAGTGACACACGTCTTGTTGTTGAAGGTTCAATTCTCAAGGAGGGCGATACTGAGACTAAAATTGCGAATTAATTTATACTTCTCCTAAGTCATGGCTGATGAAAAGAGAACATGTTACTCTGGATTAAATGAAGGATTTCGTTCGAAATTCTATGCCGATTCCCCAGTTTGCAACACCGCAAGAAATCTCTATCTATCTCTCTCTCTCTCTCTCTCTCTCTCTCTCTCTCTCTCTCTCTCTCTCTCTCTCTATATATATATATATATATATATATATATATATATGTCTGTGTGTGTGCGTGCGTGCGTGTGTCTGCGTTTGTGTGTATATTCTCTTTGTACTTATCAATCTTGATATATCTATCCTTAATCTGTTAATATCTATCTATTGATCTGTTTATTTGTAAAGAATGTTCGCAAAAAAAAAACAACAAAAAACAAACAAACAAAAAAAACAAAAAACAAAGCTTGTAATGTTTTCCTTTGATATCATTATTTTGTAAGCGTATAAATGTCTGTCCACATCTATTTATGTGTTTATATCCTTCGTCCATATTTGATATGCACTTAGTTTTTATTCGCGAAACAATTAACATCTGAATGGTTCTCAGCATCAACGAATTTCTGAGTTTGGTCAAATTCATATAGAAAACGTACTTGTCTCATCCACTGTGTAAATTGAAAGTCTACAATACAATATATATATATATATATATATATATATATATATATATATATATATATATATATATATATATATATATATATATATATATATATTAGCATGGGTGCCCGGCGTTTCCCGGATTTTTGGAGGTGTATGTTGAGCAAAAAAAAAAAAAGTAGTAGCAGGAAGGCAGGCTCGGACCCGTACTGCCTGGATAAAAACTCACGTCTTTGCTGTTACGACTACCGCCAAACCGGAAGAGACCTAGGTTTAAATTAAGGCTAGACAATCGAAAGGAGAGGATGAATTTCGAAAATATCGGCGAAAAAAGAGACTCCCCTGTAGAAAAGTGCCAAGTTCAAGTTGAAGATATTAATTTTTTTAACCAATTTTTCGATATTTGTCGTCTGAAAGGTCGAACTTCAAAACGGTACTGATCCGTTGCTGTCGAAAGTTTTAGGCAGAAATGCAAACATACAAACACAATTTATATATTGGTAAATAAAATTTTCGACCCAAATCGATTAAAAAGCTTGCCCTATATCTGAATACCCTTTATGTAAAATTTCAAATGTTTAGACCAGAAATGGTCTGAATCATTTGGTAGAGACCGAAGCGGTCAATTTTTTATAACTTTGACCCCTATTATGACCCCTTAACATTGTTTTGGGCTCCAATCAAATTATTAAGTTAGATCCATGTCCAAGGAACCTATATCTAAAATTTCAAGTGTTTAGACCCAACATTGGCGAAGGAGTTTGGAAGATTCTTAAAAGTCTAATCGTGTAACTTTGACCCCTTTACAGAGAAATTTCTGGCCGAAAACCGATTACAAAGATTTTCCCAATCTCAATGCCCTATATATCAAATTTCGTGTCTAATGTACACAGACAGACACTTTCACTTTATATATATATATATATATATATATATATATATATATGTATATGTATATATATATATATATGTTTTTTTATTATATATATATATATGCTTTTATTATATATATATATATATGTTTTTAATATATATATATATATATATATATATATATATATATATATATGATGAAAATAATGGAAATAGTATTCCGACAAAATAGAGAAAATAAAAAGGAACACACCGTATTATGTGTTCATCAACGTTTCGTCTTTATTTCGAGACTTCCTCTGGATGAATGAGATTAAGAAACAAAAAATACCAGTATAAAATATTTGAAAATGTTTCACGTGCACAGTGTGACGCAGTTCTATTTCAGAGAAACGGAAAAAGACGTTGGAAATTCAAAAAGGAGAGGGGATGGCTGCCGCTGTTTAAGAGAAGGACATTTTAGTGACGTCATATTGTCGTTAATGTAATTTAAAAACTATGAACGCAGTTAATATTCTTATTGGAAAAAAGATATATCAGTTGAAATTCAAATATAGGTTTGTAACAGAAATGAAATGAGTGTTTTTTATGTAATTTATTGATTGAGATTATGTGTTAATTATTACAGGGGGTGTTTGAATGGTGTGAGAAAATTAACCTGTGTATACAGTTAAATAATGTTCTTTTAATAAAAGTGTACTTATTAATGGCGCTATGTTATAGAAACCTCCACGTTGTTTAATAGTGCTTGAAATTGCGATAAGTGCAGATTCAAGAAGTCTCCGGCGCGGTTTCTTTGAAATAAATTTAACTACTTTTGCTTGTTTAAAGTCAAAGGTGTGATTATGTTGCAATGAATGAGAGAATAATGCACTTAGAGAATTGCTATTTTTTATATCTCTTTTATGTTCATTGAGCCTTTTTTCCAATTTACGCTGAGTTTCACCAACGTATTAATGATGGCAATTATGGCAAGGAATAGTGTATATACCTTAATTGGAAACTGGTTTGTTATGGAGATTTTTCGTAGTTTTTAATATATGTCTTATGGTTAGTGATGTGGTTTGTACGATAGGAATTTCTAGTTTGTTTAGTGTGTTAGAGATTATTGTATTATTGGTGTGTGTAGGTAAAAGAAGATGTCTGTTTATGAGAGAAATGTCTGGTGTGTATGATTTTTTTATTATTATTTATTCTGGAAAATATTTGTGTGGATTTCCTCTTAGCATTCAATATGAAATATGTCGGATATTGCAAGGTTTTCAAAATGTTTGTGAGGTATTTGAATTCTTCGTCCAGATATTCAGGACTGCAAATTCTGAAAGCGCGTAAGAAGAAACCAATTATCATCCCTGTTTTTATTTTATTATTATGGTGGAATAGAAATGTATGTAATCGTTTTTGTGTGTAGTTTTGCGGTGAACATTGAAGGATAGTTTATTATTGGATTTTATAATAAGTATGTCAAGAAAAGGTAATGAGTTATTGTTTTCTGTTTCATAGGTAAACTTTATGGAAGGTTCGACTGAGTCTAATTTGTCTCTAATGATATTTATGCGCGTATTTCAGGAAGAAAAATTAAAATGTCGTCAATGTATCTAAAATATTCTGTGTTTGGAGGTAATCTGAATTTGAAAGGACCAGATTCTTGGAATTCTCAGAAAAGGCAAGCTAATACTCCACTAAGAGGGTTACCCATAGGAAGACCAAAATTTTGTTTATAGAAACTGTTATTGAAGTGAAAATAAGTTATGTTAGTTATAAGTCTAATGATTTTTATAAGAGTGTCGGGAGGAAAAGGTAAGCTAATGTTAGATTTTTTTTTAAATGTTTAAGGAGTAAATTCAAGCATTTTTTAATGGGGACATTAGTATATAATGATGTTATATCTAAGCTGTGTATAGTTTTGTTTTGTACGTTAATGTTTTTTATTTTGTTCAGTAAATCTCCGGAGTTCTTTATGTGGGAGGTGCTGATAGTGCCCAGTAGTGGAGTCAAAACGTTGGATATGGCACGTGCAATTTTGTGTGTTGCATTACCGATGCCGGATATTATAGGGCGCATAGGGATGTCTGGTTTCTGAGTTTTGGGGAGACCATATAGTGATGAAACATTGGGGTGGTATTCAATGTATGACATCCAAGTTTTATTGTTTTTTATAAGTTTTTTTTATAAGATTGGTTGAAATTCTCAATACTTCGATTTACTGTCTTTAAATCAGTTTTGGTGTAAGTGTAGTTGTCTGCCAACAATGTGGAAACTTTTCCAGGTATCTATCGATCCAGTAGATATCTCACTGCTGATGCAATTCTCTATCTATATAAGAGTCAGATACGTCTAAGGATGGAATACTGTTGCCACCTATGGGAAGGAGCTGCTAGAAAAGACTTGTCCTGCCTTGATAGGGTTCAAAATAGACTTTGTGGCCTGGTGGGAGATGTCCTTTTTTCTTCGCTGCAACCTCTATCTCACAGAAGAGATATTGCGAGTTTGTCTCTGCTTTATCGTTATTTTCATGGAAAGTCTTCGACTGAGCTTTAATCTATGGTCCCCCTTTGCCAAACTTTCACAAGAAACACTAGACTAGCTGAAAACATTATCAATAATTTTCCCCACTCTTTATCTGTGCCTAAACCTAAACATAGATTCCATGATCAAAGCTTCTTTCTCAGAACTGCACGCCTGTGGAATTGTCTTCTGTTTTCCTGCTTTCCAGCTGTCTATAATATGGTTGCCTTCAAGTCCAACGTGAACAAGTATCTGATAAGCCGTTCCACTTAAGTTAACAAATTTACCGAACTTCCATTACTATCGATTACTATATTGTCCTTTTGACTACTCTACACTCTTTAACCCTTATCCTTGAGTGGCCTATCGGCCTTGATAAGTGGTGACGCCTATGTAAAAAAAAAAAGAAAAAAAATGGTATTCATCTTTTTCCATTAATACTATACCACCACCTTTATCAGCTGGTGATATAATCAAGTTCTTGTTATTCGCTAGGTGTTTCAAAGCATCTATGTATCTCTTAGGAAGTACAATTTCATATGGATGAGTAACTGCACCAGAAATAACACCCTGTATGAAACCTTTTTGAAAATCCGTATCTTCATGTTTGTAATTCTTCAAAATTGCGTCGGTGGTAATATTTGAATGTATGCCAGTTGCGAATTTTAGTCCGAAACTAAGGGCTTCAATTTCGGTGTTTGAGAGTAATTTGGTAGAAAGATTTTGTATTAGATCCGGGCGTCCTATAGTTCTCCATTTGCTGTCGGAGATTAATTTTGTAAGTTTATAATCTAGTTTGTGACAATGGCGGGTGCTGAATCTTTGAACTGATTTGTTTATATTTAAGAAATGGATAGAGAGGGGAGGGGGGAGTGAGAGGAAAGAAAAAGAAAGGGAAAATAGGAAGAGGGGTGGGGATGGGAAATATAGATCAGATGTAGTCAGGAATTAAAGTTAAAGATTTTCCGGAAGTAATGGGTTTCTAATTTCTGTGCTTCGATGCGTTTTTTTGTGGTTTCAGTAAATTCTCTCTTAGCTGTCGCTATTTCTTTCTTACACTGGCGTCTATATACTTCTGTCTGTTTGAACTGGACTTATGTCGGTTAAATATGCAGTACGCATGCTGTCTTTGCGCTATGGCAGCTGCACAAGTAGAAGTAAACCACTGGGGAGAGTGGAGCTTGCTATATAAATGACCTCCCTGACAAAATTGTCAGTGAGATGGGTATATATGCTGATGACACCATGCTCTATAACAGACACGACAGGAAAACAAATGAACACATATCTAAATAATTAGCAGAAACACTAGAGGATGACTTCCAATCTGTAGTGGAATGGGGACAAAAATGGATGGTCACATTCAATGCTGCCAAGACTAAACTTGTTTTTTCAATAATTACAAGAAACCTTCTCTACCACCTATAGCAATGGCCAATGACTCTTTATCTGAAAGTACATATTTTAAACTTCTTGGCCTAACGTTCACGGGAAACATGAGTTGGAACAATTACATTGAGAGTGTTTCCGGGACCGCTGCGAAGAAGGTAGGTTCTCTCTACCGTGCTAGAAAGCTACTAACGCCCGAAAGTATCATGTGCCTCTATAAAGCCACCATTCGCCCATGTATGGAGTATTGTTGTCATATTTGGGCTGGTGCATCTGCTACTAGTCTCTCGCTCCTAGACAAGGTTCAAAAGAGTGTCGTCAATGGTAGGTCCTGAACTGTCATCTAAGCTACAGCCTCTGTCCCATCAACGAAATGTTGCATCCCTCTGCCTGTTCTACAAGTACTTTTACGGTGAATACTCTGACGAGCTGCAAGCACTTGTACCCCCTCGACGTAAATACCCCGACAAACCCGACAAGCAGCTAAATCCCACCCCTTTACAGTAAAGATCCCTAGATGTAAGAGAGCCTTCTACTCCAGTAGTTTCTTCCCCAGAACCTCTAGACTTAGGAATTCCCTTCCGATTACCTGCTTCCCCAACTGTATTGACATGCAGAAATTCAAGTGTAACGTGAACCGACATTTTGCTCGCAAATTCCATTTTTTAATTTTCTACACTTTTGCATCGATTTTCCCCGGCTAAAACCCAAATATAAAGTTTCGCTTCGGTTCAAATAATCTATATATTAAGTTTCATGTTTGAAGACCAAAAACTAACAGAGGTGTTTGGTAGACAAAATTTTTTGAAACAAATATATATACGCATACATAAATATATGTAGAAAGAGGTTTGTATTTACTATAACCTTTTATGCAAATATTACGCAGGTATAAATCATGTAGAATATCTGCATGAATATAATTACACGTAATAGTAAACTAAAGATGATAATACCATAAGAAAACCGAAAAACCTAATAGGGAATTAATTAAAATGAATGTTTAAAAGAATATGTAAATTGGCTAGCTCTGTTGCTGATGAATGCAATATGACGGTCCATATATAACGAAGTTGCATTTTCCTTTTAAATACATAAAAAGAGGTTTTTAATATGAATATCAATACACTCCAAAAATTATAGGAATATAAAGATCTCATATGAAGATTCACGCGACGCGTGTTATTCTAATGCTTATCATATTAAGGGAAATTACCTAAAATATGGCATTTCCAATGAATATAAATTAATGGATTGAAAATAAGGTAAATCTGAAGAATAGGCATGAGCTGATCGACGCAGATTGCATTTAATTCACAGAATTTTCTCAATTTAGTATTTTCTGTCGCCATAGCCGTCAAATAAGTGGTCATTAGTCTCGCAATAATTGCGTTGCTTCTCACCACATAAACCGAAGAAAATCGACTAATAAATAGACGACCATAGTGATTGGGGCTAATTATCTAAAACCTCGTTTGGAATCACCCCATACCTAATCTACGTTTTGTTTTGTACTTCGGCAATTAAGGTTACAATATAATCATGTTGATATACCGGTTCTCGTTTGATCACTGAAGTTAAGCAAAGTCGAGCCTGGTCAGTACCTAATGGGTAACTACTTTAGAATACCAGTAGAGCATCGATGCTTTTTGGCAAGAACTGCAAAAACCTAAAGTCGTCATCTTCGCTTACGGTTACATGCGAGGTGCCTTCAATAAGTTTCCAGACTTTTTAGTATGGATACTTTTATTGATAGTACGCACATGAAACTATAAAATCTATAAGTAATCTCCTCCGGCTGAAATGCACTCAATGTACCGTTTCAACAACTTTTGGAAGGCTCCATGAATGTCGTCTTATATAAGCGTATCAATAACGCCTCTTTCATCTCAACTGTCTCATAACAACAGCCTTGAGTTCAGGAAATAACCAAAGGCCACAGTGATGAAGGTTTGGACTATACCAAAGGTGAAGAATTGTCATGATGCCTATCTTGGTCAAATAGCTTGTAATCTTCTCTGACCAGCCTTGGGATAAACTTCGAGCAAATCTTCAGTTGCTCACAAATAATTGTGTGTATAGTTCCCACACTAACACCAAACTGTGTACTTATTATCTCTATAGACACACGACGGTACTTATCCATGAAATGTTTTATTTGACCAATCGACTCTGATGTTATGAATTCTTTACTCTTCCCACACCTCTCTTTTCTTTCCTTGAATCTCTTATGCCACTCAAAAACTGATGCTTTATTCAGGTACGATGCCCCCAAAACAGTCTGAAGCATTCCATACGTTTCTTTGACATTTTTCTCAAGTTTAAAACAATATTGTATAGCATATCGTCTTTCAAAAATGTACTCACGTCCACATTACATTGTTGAAACTCACCAGCTGTGGCAATAAAAATTAAGTAGGATGTATCTCAATTCCTGTTGTAGCTGTTCGTTTGAACACGAAATCATAAAAGATATTCAGTCATCTGATAAGATGTATAGCAATAACATACTGAATTGTCACGTGTCTACGACAATTTGAAATGCATGTACAAAAAAGTCTGTAAACTTATTGAAGCCACCTCGTAAATGCAATTGAGGACCGCTTGTGGATTTAATATTCCCTTGAAATTTCATCTCTTGGAGAAAGCCGGTTCAACCAGCTCGAGTGAGTGCTGCAGGTTACCATTATTTCGTAAGTATGATACTATATTGAAGATATCTGTCTTTTAATTGCAAACCATTCTTATTTTGATTGATTGTTGCTTGACGCCCATTCCGACTACAGATCAATACTGATTGTCATATTTTACCGATAGTTGACGGTTATACTAGACGATAGCACAATGCTAGGAAAGATACTATAATATCAATACGCTTGTAAAAATTGAACGAATGAAATGCTGGTAATTACATGGTGTAAACGATAGATTGGTAGTAATTTCAATCAACAATTTAGGGTTTTTTAAAGCGGCATTAACAATCTGAAATGCTAGTTTCTATTTTCTTTAGAATCTAATGTTTTAGATTAACCAATTAAAACTAATGTTTTATATTAACCAATTAAAACTAATGTTTTATATTAACCAATTAAAACTACTAAAATATGAATAGCAGCTTAGAATTGGTAATTGCTGAATTGCATAAACGTCTCGTACTATCAGAGGCACTAGCTATGATTCTAGGACTGTTCATCGTGTTGTAACGAACTAAAGGGATGGTAAATACATTAAAAGGAAAGCCCATAGTCCAAGAAGTGATAAAATCCGGACCAGAAGTTTTCTCGGTGACTTGAAACGGTCCATTATAGCAAATCCACCAGAGTCAATGGCTGAACTGGTGAAAAAGTGGAATGTGATCAAAATGGCCATTTCTAATGCAGTACGGAAAGAATGAAGTCATATTACAGACGATGTTCTTATAGCGAAATGTAAAACAATCTGTAAAGAGAAAGCCCCTTGCTGCTCAATCATCTTAAAATGCGATGCTCGTACCGCATACATTTTCATGGACGAGAAAAGTTTGAGGTCGACGAAGTCTCCAACCTCAGAAATTTGAGAGTTATTGCCAATGACCTTTCTTGTGTTCCTACTGAGTAAACACTCTGCCTTTGTCATGATGTTTGGAGCTGTTGCCAGCGATGGGAATGTCATGCTCCTCACTTTACTGAAGTGGATCTTAAGATCAATAGAGCGGAATATATTAAGAGTCTGGAGGAAGTTTTCTTACCCTGGATTAAGAATAACTGTGATCCCAAGAACGTGATGTTCATCCCAGACTCTGCGCTCGGTCATGGGTCAAAAACAGTGCAGGCCTTCTTAAAGTTGCCGCTTTTTGTGCCTTCAAATATCTGGCCCTTTAGCTCGCCAGATCTGAACTTAGACTATTGGTTACGAGCCAATGCTGAAAAAGTCTCTACTGCTCACCCCCATAACAGTATGAGCTGTATAAGGCAAATATTTCGCGCAATCAAGAACCATTAAGGTCTGCCGTGCTTTTAAGGCATTCAGCAAGTTGTGAACGCAGAAGCTAAACGCATAGAATAAAGTATTTGTATGTGTTTGTATTTAATAAGACAAATAAACATACCCAAACCTTTATTGCCCCTTCTTTATCAAGGTTTAAAGTTTGTGATCTTAAACTGACAATTTATCGTTTACACCCTGTATATTCAGAAGGAGCTGAGAAAATCGTCTATAAAACTTCATAGGCAATGAGCTTAATATTTGTTGCCCTACATTGTTTTTTGCCTATTCTCGCCTGTATAATCAAACAAATACGAAGATAGATAGATAGATAGATAGAGAGAGAGAGAGAGAGAGAGAGAGAGAGAGAGAGAGAGAGAGAGAGAGAGAGAGAGAGAAAGAGATAGATAGATAGAGATAGATAGATAGATAGATAGAGAGAGAGAGAGAGAGAGAGAGAGAGAGCATTTGAGTCAGGCTTCAGACCAGGTCAACTCTGAATCATACTCGGACTATTTTGCATATGAAATAGACAATTTCTTTTTATTGGAATCTGAGGAAAGATGAGGATAAAATGCGGAATACTAAACTGTCATATATCTTTTCAAAACTATTTTTTATTTACAGAAAGTTTATATGAGATAAGTCATCGATATCGTCGGTTTCAAACCTAATAATCGGGGGACCGTTTTAGATACCCAGATCAAGAATCGGATGCAGAGAGCTTGATAGGGGTATCTTAAATGCTCGCCTATTATCCGACGAAACCGACGGTACAAACAATTTATCTCATATAAACTTTCTGTAAAGAAAAAATATAAATGATCCGCCCTTATTTTCGGATTTTTCTCTTATAATTGAGCACTTTGCTGAAATTCTCTTTTTACAAAAAATATAGGTATATATATATATATATCGTCGTCGGCCGATTTCTCGTATCCGAGAATTTCAGCTTCCTATTCCTTCAGTGTTGTGATGGCAGATGGCTTCTTAGACCAATCTGAGCGTGGAATTTGCGTGGGCAGAGAAGGCAAGCAATGCTTAGCAGGGGAGGGGGGGTTGTTCAGCACGATTTTTTCTTGCCTGCTTCTTGATCTCCACCAGTCTTTTTCTTTCTGCCTCGTATCATTTGGTACCATGCATGATGGATTGGCTCCACAGGCACTGATCCTGAGATGTTGTTTCCCAAATGTGAAGATCAAATCCGGTGTTTTTTAGGGTTGATTTGAGTTGGTCCTTATATCGCACTAGAGGGTGGCCGATAGGTCTTTTTCCTGTGGCTAGCTCCGAGTACAGGGTTTATCGAGGGAGTCGGTTTTCATCCATTCTGAGGATATACCCTAACCAACGGAGTCTGTGCTGATGGTGGTGGCCTTAATACTGCAGCTGTTTGCTCTCTCAAGAACGTTTGTGTTGATTACATAGTCATACCATTTGATGTTCAGTATAGCTCAAAGATTTTGTTGGTGGAATTTTTTGAGTTTAATGAGATCACTTTGGTATATAGTCCAGGTCTCACACCCATACAGAAGCGTAGGTATAACAATCGCGTGGTATCCCATGAGTTTAGTTTTTATTGAAAGATGTTTATTATTGAAGGCACGCTTCATCAGTTTACCGAAAGCTCCATTTCATTCTCATTTGAGCACTTTTCCGATATTATGCTACCGAGATATGGAAAGAGATCTACTTGCTCAAGAGGAGTGTCGTTTATGTGAATGCTTACGTCCTGTAAGATGGTATTGGGTACTGGTTGTACTAACACTTTTGTCTTACCAATATTAACAGAGAGTCCGAAGCGATGGTAGGCTGCCGTGAAGTTGTTTACGGATCTCTGGATATCTTCCTTGGAATGACTAAGGATCATGTTGTCATCTGCATATTGAAGCTCTGTGATGTGTTGGAATTTCACAAGGCTTTGAGATTTTAGTCTAGCAGGCTTGAAAAGTCCCCCATCATAACGGTACCTAATGTCCACCCCCGGGTTATTTGGGGGAAGTTCGTGCAGCATTGCAGCAAGATATAAGGAAAAAAGAGTAGGTGCAAGGGCACAACCTTGTTTTAGTCCACAGGTAACTGGAAACTTTTTTGTTTCCTTACCTTGATGCGATACATATCCTGACATGCCTTCATGCAGTGCCTGGATGTGTTCTACAAAGTGGATTGGGCAACCAAATTGCTTGAGAACTTTCCACATTGCATCTCTTGGAACGTTATCGAATGCTTTTTGCAGGTCATAAAATACAAGATAAAGGGGTTTCTGTTGTTCCCTGCTTTTCTTCTGCAGCTGTCTCACACAGAAAATCATATCTATTGTTCCCTGAGAGGCATGGAAGCCACACTGAGATTCTGGGAGGACGGATTCCGTGACTTGCAGCAAGCGATTCAGTAGTATGCAGGCAAAGATTTTTCCCATAAGAAAAGAAATCAAATAAAGTGCTGAATCGTGAATGTGAGAGCTGAAAATACAAATAATTATTTAAAAACTATATGTTAATCCTTGCGCGAAAGAGCAGGACACAAAATGTTTTAAATAATAATAATAATAATCGAATAACAATACCAAAGATTTCACTGGCGAGGACTACTATTGACTGTAATCAGTTCTACAGCCCTTTTGAAATTTTCATCTCTATTTTTCTCATTATGTACTGAATATTTGTTAATGAAACCTCTATGAAATATGTTCCTTATTACATTTTAAAGATTTTCTATTCTGAAAGAAGTATAAAAAATTTAATCTAAAAAAGTTATTTTAAAGTTTTAGTTAAAAAAATTCAGATTTTTTCATTATTCAGACCTGTATTACAAAGAGGGGGTTGCAAAAATGAGTTGTGGTGTGAGGCGAAATACAAACTGAAACAGAGAGTATATTCAGACCTGAAATAATACAAAGAGGAGGTTGCAAAAATGAGTTGTGGTCTGAGGAGAAATACAAACTAAAACATAGAGAATATTCAGACCTGTAATAATACAAAGAGGGGGTTGCAAATATGAGTTGTGGTGTGAGGAGAAATACAAACTGAAATAGAGAGAAGGAGAGTTTTAAAATATAATCTTAAAAAGATCAGATACAAGTTTGAAAAGCATTTCATCCAAGGCATGAAATTTGTTAAACAAAATATTTTTACTATAGACTTTAAAAATAAAGGTACAAGATTCAATTTGACATTTCTTTATCTTCAAAGTGCACTTTTATAAATTTTAGAAAGTAAGGTATAAAAATTTAATTTAAATTAAATCAATAAATTACCTTGGATTTATTTTGTGTAATGTACATTTTGTTTCAATTTAAAAACATTATCTTTCATCAAGCAATTAATGATATAGATATAAAATTTTCAATGATTTTTTTAAAAAAGTGCAACAGAATTTACATTACATGAAATAAATCCATTAACGACGGCTTAGGATCGGCGAATCTTCAAATTGCATTTCCAGCAGATACTGCATTTCATTGTTGTTGTCGTTCCTATTCCGTCGCAGTTAAGCACCTGACAAAGACCAGCCAAAATTAGCCGAAACGTCATGAAATATATATATATATATATAATATTTATTTCAGCACTATAAATACATATTTCAAAGGCATACCAGTGGTTTCAATGCGTTGAATAAACCATAAGAGATTGGAAAGAGTCAGTTCAAATTGATCAGCGACTTTGAAAAAGTGAAACAATGCAAAGTAAACAGAGAAAAACATTAAACGTTTTAACTCAGAGTTTCAAATTTTAAAACAGAACTTAGTAACCGACGCCAATAGATTGTGATTATGGAAAGAAGAATGCGCGCGCTCGCGTGTGTGTATTTCTACATTAATAGAAATATTTATATATAATTCTTGCGGCTTAAATCTGTCGATATTTTTAGTAAGATCTAAACATGGCTGCCACTTAGGTCTCGGCCAATATCGAGGCGCTTCAGATGAGAATCTGATTCGATTAAGAGACGCACAAAAAGAACGTTGCCTCGGCAGCTTTTGCTTAGCCAACAAAAATATTGTTAAGGGTCATCGTACGAGTGAAATCAGCCGACATTTTCGCACTGGACCCTTCTTGCTCTTTCCCTTCTAGAATACGCGCCCGTTACGTATATTCGCCACGAAAAACAACAAAAAATAGTGATTTTACAAGTGGATTGCAAGTACTTGTAAAATGAAGCCTCGTTGAGATTGATTTCTGACAGAAATGATCTCTTCCTTTTCCTAACTTTTCCATTATCCTGTTTCCCCATTTCCTTTTTATGGTGAGATAAGTTTCGCAAGAGTATTTGAAGAATTAGTAGTCAGTAATTTCCTCTTTTTATCTATTTATCTATTAATAAAAGTTACCTTGTCTGTGTGTGCATGTGTTCGTTTGCTTGCGTTTGTTTGTTTGTAATAGTCTTTGGTGCATGAGTGTGCATGTGTTTGTTTGTGTATGTGTATTTATATGTTTGATTGCTTACGTTTGTTTGTATTTGTTTATTTGTACATGTGTGGATGTTTTCGTTTGTGTTTGTTAGCTTGTTTGTTTGTTTGTGTATGTGTTTGTTTGTGTGTATGTACAATTTGTTTGTGCGTTCGTTTTTTTCTTCATTGTTTGTGTGTGTAGGTGTGTATCTGTTTTTGTGTGTGTGTTTGTTTGTGTATGGTCTTTGTTCGTTGGTGTTTGTATGTATGTGTTTGTTTGTATGTGTGAGTTTTTTGTATGTGTGTGTTTGTATGCGTGTGTTTGCTTATGTTTGCTTGTTTGTGTCTGTCTGTATGTGTTTGTTTTTGTTTGTTTGTATGTGTGTATGTGTGTGCTTGTTTGTTTATGTTTGATGTTTGCCTTTCTGTGTGTGTGTGTTTGCTCGTTTGTGTGTTTTTGTTTTTGTGTGTATGTTTGTTTGTATGCATGTGTTGTGTTTGCGCATGTTTTTGTTTATTTGTGCGTGCGCACGTGTGTGTGTGCGTCTTTAAAAATAATTTTTGATCAACAGGCTTGAACCTTGGTTTATAGGAGATTCGGACCTATGGAAGAGATTAAATTTGTTTTTAGCTGCAATTCGGTCCAAATTGAAAATTAGAACTTTGCAGACGTAAGACGACTTAAAATGCCTATCTATGCATGCGCAAATTTATATTAATACCTTAAACTGCGTTAATGTTTCATGTTTTGATATACGTTTAGCCTTAGGTCATATAGTAGCACACACCACTGGAGAGCTAAATGTTTTGATTTCCATTCTAGCCGATGGCACACAAATCATATCATTTTTAGTTTTGAAATCAATTTTTTTTACATGGAAGTCACCACTTTTTATTTTAAGATTCAAATATTAATAACTACATTTTATTTCAGTATTTAATTTATGTATTTCTGTTGTATTAAATGCTAGCTTCTTTTTTTTTTTTTTTCTCGTCCATAAATGTTTATCTACCAAGTTGATCTTAAATATTGTATAATCAATCCATTATATTATCATTTTCAGTCCCCCACCCCTAATTTCTGGCTCCCATCTTATCTCGCAATTACTTATAACGTCACCAACTAACTTCGGAAGAACCCCCCCATCCGATTTTGTTTTATATCATAAGTTGCTTAAAACGTGATTAGTTAAAGTTCAGAATAAAATCACGCTTTCTCTTAACGGTTAATTTAAAAAAAAAAAAATCTTCTGAACGCTATTAAAAGTTAAATTCTTCACTAGTTTGGAGACGGAATGCGTTGTTGTGATAAGTGATTTTTTTCTCTACTAATTCGCACTTTTTATTTTAAGATTCAAATATTAATAACTACATTTTATTTCAGTATTTAATTTATGTATTTCTGTTGTATTAAATGCTAGCTTCTTTTTTTTTTTTTTTTTTTTTCTCGTCCATAAATGTTTATCTACCAAGTTGATCTTAAATATTGTATAATCAATCCATTATATTATCATTTTCAGTCCCCCACCCCTAATTTCTGGCTCCCATCTTATCTCGCAATTACTTATAACGTCACCAACTAACTTCGGAAGAACCCCCCCCCCCCATCCGATTTTGTTTTATATCATAAGTTGCTTAAAACGTGATTAGTTAAAGTTCAGAATAAAATCACGCTTTCTCTTAACGGTTAATTTAAAAAAAAAAAAAAAAAATCTTCTGAACGCTATTAAAAGTTAAATTCTTCACTAGTTTGGAGGCGGAATGCGTTGTTGTGATAAGTGATTTTTTTCTCTACTAATTCGCACTTTTTATTTTAAGATTCAAATATTAATAACTACATTTTATTTCAGTATTTAATTTATGTATTTCTGTTGTATTAAATGCTAGCTTCTTTTTTTTTTTTTTTTTTTTTTTTTTTTCTCTCGTCCATAAATGTTTATTTATCTACCGAGTTGATTGCAAAAATAGATTACCTTATTGTACTCATTTTTAGTTCGTGGGAGGGGAATCTATCACCATACTTTCCCTTAAACAGGTCCGTTGGACTTTTATTAAGTACAATACTTAATAGTTATTTTTTATTTTTTATTTATGTATTTATTTATTTATTTATTTTTTTAATGGAGAGTAGAAAACACATTGTGGATGCGTTATCGGCAGCTCCTGTTACTCTCGCTTCTTCTTATTTGTCCCTCAGTCCTCATTTTTTAAATGAGTGATTTTTCTGACAAAGGGAGAAGAAAAAGCTGTTTTCTAGGTTGGCAGTATTTTTGCGCGAACAGTTGGCAGAGTTGGTGGAAATTTTCTGTTTCTATGTCTATCCTTGTAGCCATGTCACTAGTAAGGGTGCTGGAGGTAAACGTTTTGTCTGGGCTGACGTTATCCGCCTGATAGTCAGGGACCCGAACCTTGGATTAACCACTAAGGAGGCTGTCCTATCAGCAGGTGCAAAGTACTGGGGCTGCTGTATTGCCATTTGGTGAATGGAATCTGGACCATGCAGTAGCTTCTGGTGGGGCCTCTCGATGCCATACTAGTGGGTAATTGTTACGGCTTTACCTTATCATGTGGTACAAAAAAAAAATTCTTCGTTTCTTTTTCTCTCTTAGTTTCCCCTCTCTGTCCTGCTCTAAGTAAATCTGTCGACCTAGTCCACAAATTCCAAAATTTCATCATGACAAGTTTCAAGAAAAAATACACGATTAAACCCGGTTCTCCAACTTCCAACGTAGACCCCTACTACCATGTCTCCTTCTCCAACATCAGGGGTCTACGTTCTAACCTTCCAGAGGTTGAAACCCAATTACAGGAGACTAAACCAGACCTTTTATTTTTAAGTGAAACTGGCATTGGACAGGCTATTTCCCTAGATGAGTTTGCAATTACAGGATACTCTAACTTAACTTCTAAATCTGACCCCCAAGATCGCCATGGGCATGGAATATGTGCCTATATTAAAGATAGCTTTCCATGTGGGAGGGACATCTCCAGGGAAGATCCTAACTTACCCTATATGTGCTTCCGGGTTGCTTTAGCTCACACTACTGCATTTATATTTACTCTCTATCGCCCCCACAACAGCGGAGTTACTATCTTTCAAAGCATATCTGAGAAAATTGACCAAGTCCTTTCTACTTATCCTTCAGCTAACATTCACGTATGTGGAGACTTCAATGTTCACAACGTCGAATGGTTGACCCACTCAAACAAGACCGATGATGAGGGGAGGTTCTGTCATGATTTCTCCATTGCCTATGACCTCACTCAGATTGTTCAGGAACCTACCCGTGTGCCCGATAATGACGGCCAGTATGCGAGCCTACTAGACCTTTTTCTCACAACTTGCCCTGAACTATGTTCAGTTTCTGTTCTGTCGCCTCTTGGATCTTCCGACCACTCTGTTGTATCAATTAAGATAAAAATGAAATGTAATAAGTCCCCAGACGTACCACTTCATCGTACAGTATATCGATACACTAAGGCTGACTGGGATAGCTTCCGTACATTTATATCTGATCTACCTCTGCATTCCATGTTTAAAAAGGATGTGTCCTCTATAGTATTAGACCTAACTGAATGGTTAATTGTAGGTATTGACCATTTCATACCCTCTAAAAAGTTTCAGCAAAAACCTAACAGCCAGCCATGGTTCTCTCCAGAATGTGCTGCTGCCATTGCGCACAGAAATCACTTTTTCCACTGCTTCAAACGTAATAGATGTATGGAAACTAAAGCCGTTTTCAGGACTGCCAGCAACCATTGTAAGAAAGTAATAAGGAACGCAAGAGAGTTGTATGCTCAATCTGTTAAGTCCAAAGTAGCTGAGCAGCGGCTTGGTTCCCACCAGTTTTGGCAAATAGCAAACAGAATCCTGAACAGAAGCGTGTGCTCCATCCCAACTATTATCAATGGACCTGAGGTAATCTCGTCAGCATCAGACAAAGCCAAACTCTTTGTCAAGAACTTTGCAGCTAATTCTACCCTTTGCGACCAAGACCGCCAACCCCCAATATTTCCTCCTGAATCAGAAAACACGCTATGTGATATACGTATATCTGTACATGATGTTGCCAAGCTAATCAAAAACCTTGATTCCAGTAAAGCAACTGGCCCTGATGGTATTCCAATTATAGTACTCAAAAAACTTCAACCTGAACTAGCGCCCATACTTACAAAACTGTTTAAACGTTGTCTTAAGGAGAATAGTTTCCCATCTCCCTGGAAAATCTCATCAGTATGCCCTGTATTTAAGAATTCAGGTGATCGCTCATCCCCCTCTCAGTACAGGCCAATAAGTCTCCTGTGCGTCATGAGTAAGTTGCTAGAATCTGTGTTAAATACAGAAGTAATCAAACATCTCAACAAAAATAACCTTCTTAGTGACACTCAATATGGTTTCCGTTCTGCTAGATCTACAGCAGATGTCCTTACAGTTATATCGCATAGGATTAGCAAATCTCTCGACGGTGGCAATCTTTCTAGGGCAATTGCTCTTGACATATCTAAAGCCTTTGATAGGGTATGGCATAAAGGTTTACTTCATAAGATCGCTAGCTTTGGTATAGCTGGAAAAGTCTTCTCAATTATTAAATCATTTCTTTCTGATAGGTTCATAAGAGTAGTAGTTGAGGGGCAAAAATCAGAAGCTCTCAGTATTAATGCCGGTGTCCCTCAGGGATCCATCCTGGGCCCAACTCTTTTCCTGATCTACATTAATGATCTTCCAAATCATATCCTTACATCATTTGTAGACATTTATGCTGACGACACTACCATTTATGGTACCACATCTAAGACAGTAAACGAGCAAGTACTCTCCAATTCTCTCTCCTCTGATCTTGAGCATGTAGTACAATGGGGAAAGGAGTGGCTGGTTACTTTTAATGCATCTAAAACCAAGCTTCTCTCTTTACATCATCAACATTTTAATCCACATTTGTCATCAATTGAAATGAATGGCTCTCGTCTTCAGGAGGCCTCAAGTTTTGACAAGCTTCTGGGCTTGACCATTACTCCTGATCTTAAATGGAACACGTATATCAAATCTGTTGCCAAGGCCGCTGGAAAAATGGTGGGATCTTTCTATCGATCCAGTAGATATCTCACTGCTGATGCTATTCTCTATCTATATAAGAGCCAGGTACGTCCAAGGATGGAATACTGTTGCCACATCTGGGCAGGAGCTGCTAGAAAGGACTTGTCCTGCCTTGATAGAGTTCAAAATAGACTTCGTAGCCTCGTAGGAGATGTCCTTTTCTCCTCCTTACAACCTCTATCTCACAGAAGAGATGTTGCGAGTTTGTCTCTGATGTATTGTTATTTTCATGGAAAGTGTTCAACTGAGCTTCAATCTAAAGTCCCCCCTCGCCAAACTTTCACAAGAAACACTCGTCTAGCTGTAAACACTATCAATAATTTCCCCCACTCTTTATCTGTGCCCAAACCTAAACATAGATTCCATGAACAAAGCTTCTTTCTTAGAACTGCACGCCTGTGGAATTGTCTTCCGTTTTCCTGCTTTCCGGCTGACTACAATATGGTTGTGTTCAAGTCTAAGGTAAATAAGTTCTTGATGAGCCGTTCCATATAAGTTATTAAATTTACCAAATTTTCATTACTAATGATTACTATATTGACCAACTTCTACTGTACACTCTTTAACCCTTATCCTTGAGTGGCCTCTGGGCCTTGATAATGTGGTGATGCCTTTGTAAAAAAAAAAAAAAAAAAAAGGGTTATTGCGTGTACAGTAATCAATGGGATACGTCATAGTAATCATTAGTAATGGAGATTTTATAAAGTGGATTACTTAAGGGAGCGGTTTATCAAGAATTTGCTTATGTTGGACTTTAAGACATCCAGGTTATAGTTAGGTGGGAAACAGGCAAACGGAAGAGAGTTCCACAGGCGTGCACTTTTAAGAAATAAACTTTGTTCATGAAATCTACGTTTTGGTTTTGGCACAGATAAAGAGTGCGGAAAATTATTGACAGCAATTTCAGCTAGAAGGGGGTTTTCGTGGAAGATTGGCGAGGGGGACCAGAGATTAGAGCTCGGACGAGGACTTGCCATGGAAATAACGATAAAACAACGACAGGCTCGCAACGCCTCTTCTGTGGAAGAGAGGTTGCAGGGAAGAGAAAAGGACATCCCCCACTAGGCTACGAAGTCTATTTTGTACTCTGTCAAGGCAGGATAGGCTGTTTTTAGCAGCTCCTGCCCAGATATGGCAGAAGTACTCAATCCTTAACTACTTGGCTTTTATGTAGATAGAGAATTGCACTAGCAGTAAGATATCTACTGGAGCGGTAGAAGGATCCCACCATTTTTCCAGCGACATTGGCAACAGGTTTTATGTACGTGTTCCATTTCAGATCAGGAGTAAAGGTCAATCCCAGAAGCCCCCAAGACGAGAGCCATCCATTTCAATTGATGCCAGATAGGGATCAGAGCGTTGATGATGTAAAGATAGAAGCTTGGTTTTAGATGCATTAAAAGTAATCAGCCACCTCTTCCCCCACTGTACCATGCGCTCAAGATCAGAAGAGAGAAAATCAGAGAGAACTTTGTCATTTATGGCCTTTGATGTGTTGCCATAGATGGTCGTGTCATCAGCATAGATGTCACCGAATGATTTAAGTATGTGTTTTGTGAGATCATTGATGTAGATCAGGAAGAGAGTTGGACCCAGGATTGACCCTTGCGGGACACCAACATTAATACTGTGGGCTTTTGATTTCTGCCCATCAACCACTTCTGTTATGAGCCTATCAGAGAGAAATGATCTAATAATCGAGAAAACATTTCTAGTTATACTTTTGCTGGAAATCTTTTGAAGTAAGCCTTTATGCCATACCTTATCAAAGGCTTTTGATATGCCAAGAGTATTAACTTCATTCACATTCATATATTGTTTTATTGCTATGTCTTACACGTGTTTTATTGGATGACATGAATATACCAAGCACATCAGAAGAGACTTACATTCGTTGTTCAGGAAAATGTAGTTTAAAATAAACTATATATTTCCCTGGGGAACTAATTTAAATCCGTGATGATTTGTTTGGTATATTCATGCCATCTAATCAAGCACTCGTCAAAAACAACATTAAAGCATGCAATGTAAATAAAATGAATACTTCTGACATTTGAATGTTTAATAAAATTACATATGCTATGAAAGTGTAAATCCATTTTTATTGAGCTTAAGAAATTTTGGTAATTTTGAATAGCTTTATTACATATAAGTGTATATTTGTTTACAAATGTGAAAAAAATATACTGATCATGTATATATTCAATAAAATTATAACAAGCTCGATTCTCCATTTTGGTTGCATTATGCTTTTTATTTGGCTGGGATTACTATATAAACATTAATATTATATATCGTTTGAGTTTACAGAGGCTTTTAGTTTGAAAACTTAATTATTACTCCTTAATTTTGTTTAAAATGTACTGAGATATATATATATACATATATATATATATATTTATATATATACATATATATATGTATACACACACATATATATACATATATATATATATATATATATGTGTGTGTATGTATACATAGACATAAAATAGAAAGGGTGAGTTAATTATAATTGTGAATTTATCAATCAAGTTTTCATAGAGGGAACATATCAATATCATAATAATATGTTTCCTCCTATAAAAACGATTGATAATTTCACAATTACAGGGTGACCCCCCCATAAAAAAACGTATATTACTTTTATGTGAGTAAATGAAGTAATTATATATATACATACATATATATATATATATATATATATATATATATATATATATAAAGGAAATGATATAAAACTATATATATTAATAAATATATATATAGAGATTTTTATCTATTTATTCAATAAGGGTATGCATCAATTAGGGGTGTAGGCTAAGTGTAAACTCTTTATACTATGGTATTTCGAAGCTTCTCATAATGAGAAGATGCTAAGAAACATGATGATATATAGCGATAGTTACATAAGGAGCGAAACGAAATACTGAGACTGCTTGGGGGAACTAAATTGATCTCTGTGATATGTGTGTGTGTGTTATAGAATGTAATAGACACGGTCTATATGAGCAAATCTCAGTAAAATATATTTAAAGGTGCTGTGCTCTGAGTATTGCAGTTATGATAAGCTCGATATGTGTAATTACCTAGAGCCATATAAATAGAAAGGTGAGAGATTAATACAGGGTAACCCCCCCCCCAAAAAAAAACAGAGGACATTCAATTTTTTTTTTTTTTTACATAGGCATCACCACATTATCAAGGCCCAGAGGCCACTCAAGGATAAGGGTTAAAGAGTGTACAGTAGAAATTGGACAATATAGTAATCATTAGTAATGAAAATTTGGTAAATTTGATAGCTTATATGGAACGGCTCATCAAGAACTTATTTGCGTTAGACTTGAACACAACCATATTCTAGTCAGCCGGAAAGCAGGAAAACGGAAGACAATTCCACAGGCGTGCAGTTCTAAGAAAGAAGCTTTGTTCATGGAATCTACGATTAGGTTTAGGCACAGATAAAGAGTGGGGGGAATTATTGATAGTGTTTACAGCTAGACGAGTGTTTCTTGTGAACGTTTGGCGAGGGGGGACCATAGATTGAAGCTCAGTCGAACACTTTCCATGAAAATAACGATACATCAGAGACAAACTCGCAACATCTCTTCTGTGAGATAGAGGTTGCAAGGAGGAGAAAAGAACATCTCCTACGAGGCTACGAAGTCTATTTTGAACTCTTTCAAGGCAGGACAAGTCCTTTCTAGCAGCACCTGCCCAGATGTGGCAACAGTATTCCATCCTTGGACGTACCTGGCTCTTATATAGATAGAGAATCGCATCAGCAGTGAGATATTTACCGGATCGATAGAAAGATCCCACCATTTTTCCAGCGGCCTTGGCAACAGATTTGATGTACGTGTTCCATTTAAGATCAGGAGTAATGGTCAAGCCCAGAAGCTTGTCAAAACTTGAGGCCTCCTGAAGACGAGAGCCATTCATTTCAATTGATGCCAAATGTGGATTAGAATGTTAATGATGTAAAGAGAGAAGCTTGGTTTTAAATGCATTAAAAGTAACTAGCCACTCCTTTCCCCATTGTACTACGTGCTCAAGATCAGAGGAGAGAGAATTGGAGAGAACTTGGTCGTTTACTGTCTTAGATGTGCTACCATAAATGGTAGTGTCGTCAGCATAAATGTCTACAAATGATGTAAGGATGTGATTTGGAAGATCATTAATGTAGATCAGGAAAAGAGTTGGGCCCAGGATGGACCCCTGAGGGACACCGAGATTAATACTGTGAGCTTCTGATTTTTGCCTCTCAACTACTACTCTTATGAACCTATCAGAAAGAAATGATTTAATAATTGAGAAGACATTTCCAGCTATACCATAGCTAGCGATCTTATGAAGTAAACCTTTATGCCACACTCTATCAAAGGCCTTAGATATGTCAAGAGCAATTGCCCTAGAAAGATTGCCATCGTCGAGAGATTTGCTAATCCTATGCGATATAACTGTAAGCACATCTGATGTAGATCTAGCAGAACGGAAACCGTATTGAGTGTCACTAAGAAGGTTATTTTTGTTGAGATGGTTGATTACTTCTGTATTTAACACAGATTCTAGCAACTTACTCATGACGCACAGGAGACTTATTGGCCTGTACTGAGAGGGGGATGAGCGATCACCTGAATTCTTAAATACAGGGCATACTGATGAGATTTTCCAGGGAGATGGGAAACTATTCTCCTTAAGACAACATTTAAACAGTTTTGTAAGTATGGGCGCTAGTTCAGGTTGAGGTTTTTTGAGTACTATAATTGGAATACCGTCAGGGCCAGTTGCTTTACTGGAATCAAGGTTTTTGATTAGCTTGGCAACATCACGTACAGATATACGTATATCACATAGCGTGTTTTCTGATACAGGAGGAAATATTGGGGGTTGGCGGCCTTGGTCACAAAGGGTAGAATTAGCTGCAAAGTTCTTGACAAAGAGTTTGGCTTTGTCTGATGCTGACAAGATTACCTCAGGTCCATTGATAATAGTTGGGATGGAGCACACGCTTCTGTTCAGGATTCTCTTTGCTATTTTCTGAGCATTTTACAGTCAACGGAGAAAAAAAGGCCAAAGACCCTTGTGTCTGAATGTGATGTTTTGAATATAATAAACTAGTTATGACCAAAGTTTCATTTCATTCGGACAAAACACTAAGAAACGGGACCTAATTAAAATAATAATAATAATAATAATAATAATAATAATAATAATAATAATAATAATAATAATAATAATAATAATAAACCAACCTGGACAAGAACACCTATACTAGAAATAAAAATACTAATAGCAAACAAGATAAATGCAACTGTAGACACCGCACACTTTGCCCACTTCAAAATAAATGTCTTACCAAAAGCGTAGTTTACCAGGCCACAATTATATTATATTTTAACACAAAGGCTACGTTGTGTACGAAAGTGTCGCAAAGAAACAAAGGACGAAATTCAAGTAAAGTTATTTTTATTTAAAAGAAAAATCATTTATTATCCGTTGTTTCATCACTATACCAATATTTTCGTATCCCTGCTTTTCCTCTCGGTGTTAATTAACATATTCTCAGTTCACAACTACAACCAGCTGTTATGTCTTCAGCTTGCCCAACGGCATACGGCCGTTCGACCATTTCATTAAAAGTTCAGAGGACTAACAAGTCACGCATTTAAAAAAAAATTCTGTCGCGCTAATACATACTTAAAAGTTCTGTCATGCCGCCATATGATTAAAAGTCTCTCTCGCGCCGGTACGTAATTAAAAAAAACACTATCCTGCTGACACGCGATCCAAAACTACTATCTCTGCCTCATGCTTTTTCCTCTCGATTTATTTTCTCGTTCCTCCTCCGCTATGACGTCACCTCGCGCCACGGTTTGGCCATTTGCATACGTACAATGCCGCTGCTGCGACATAAATGTGAGTGACCTTTTTTTCCTTGTTTACCGCTCTCCTGTTATCTTTCTCGACCTTGCTAGTTCTCTTTATTTTACTTCTATATTTTTTCTTCTTGTATTACGAGATGCATCTTCAGGTGTCTATGACACGCCTTGGCCATTTGCCAGTCTGTCACGCTTCGGTATAAAATAGTATGTTCATCGCTGTCCCCCTCCAAAAAACACATCTTGTTTCATGATTTCTCCAAATGTGTAGTTCTGTTAAGATTAAAGTCATTTTCGTAGATCGACTAAGATCGAAATTAACATTCTTGATAATAGTGTTTGGACGATTAATCGTAATCGGAAAAATCGGAACATTTTGGAATATGGGGATTGGGATATTACGCGTCTATTTTTCGATGCCGCAAACGATTCTTTTAATTGTCATTTTTGTTTAAAACTAAACTCTTGATTGCTGGCATTAATGAAAAATAATAAATATACATAGCTTTTTTTTAATACTGTGTTCCAATGTATTTATTTAATCGTTAGCTGTGCCTTACGCAGGAGTCTCATCTGCTGAATATACTTCGTACACCCATTCATGCATATAGAGATGTTAAATGGTCACACACATGCGATCATGCTTTGATCAAAGATTTCCTCATGACCTAATGTGATACATTGTCGAATTATACGTTCTTTATTTGAACAAGAGCATTTATGCCCGACTTCTGCATTTCTTATCCGACACTAAAATCTGAATTCATGATATTTTTATGGAGGAAAAAAAGGCAAAATATACGGTAATAAATCCACGTAATGCAGATAAATAAATCGTGTTTGTTCGTTTTTTTATCTTCTCGTAATAGCTGCTTCTATTTGCTAAATGGTTTTCTCTACATTTTTCCTGCTTATTCAACTTGACTAGAACTGATCATTTATAGAAATGCACAAATGTACTTATACTTACATAGATAAATTCACTCGTACGCGTATATATATATATATATATATATATATATATATATATATATATATATATATATATATATATATATATATATATATATATATATATAAACGGGCCCAAACTCTATAATTAATAAAGTGTACATAGGGCCAGTTTTTTTGGGTCACCCTGTATATAGGTGTATATATATATATATATATATATATATATATATATATATATATATATATATATATATATATATATATATATATATTCGAAACTCTACGGATTAAGGAGTTTCACCACCATTTGTGTTTCCTTTCCGAAAAATAAATGTGTTGAACTCTTGCCAAAGTGTTTCTCAATATAATTTATTAACTTACGTACTTGCTAGTGAATGCAATTCCACGACCTATATATAACTAAGTTTTTTTTTTGATAAATAGAAAAAGGCTTTTTAATATGAATAGCAATATACAATAAACCTCAAATTTTTAGAAGTATATCTATATATCTATAAAAGTGAAATTGTGTGTGTGTGTACATTTATCTACCAAACTACTCTATAAACATCCAGTCTACAGACACGAGATTTTACATAAGTGATATTAAGATTTGGGAAAATCTTTTTAATTCGTTTTCGGTCAGAAATTTGGCTATAAAGTGGTCAAAGTCCAACTATTTGACCTATGAAAACTCTACCAAACTCCTCCACTAGTTTTGTGTCTAAACACTTGAAATTTTAGATAAAAGTTACTTGCACATGGACCAAACTTTTTAATTTGATTTGAGCACAAAACAATAAATGTTAAGGGATTTGACCTCCGCGATCTCTACCAAATTACTCAGCCAATGTTTGGTCTAAACATTTGAAATTTTACATCAAGTGTATTCAGACATAGGGCAAGCATTTTAATCGGTTTTTGGCAGAAAATTTGAGATGCCAAGAGGTCAAAGTCCAAAAGGTTTGATCTTTGCTGTCTCTAGCAAACTATTCAGCCAAGTTTTTGGTCTAAACATTTGAAATTTTACATAACAGGTCTCAGACGTGCAGCAACCTTTTTATACGCTTTTGGGCAAAATTTGGCTGCCAAGAGGTCAAAGTTGAAAGAATTGACCTTTGCAGGCCCTACCAAACTCCTTCGCCAATTTTGGCTCTAAATACTTGTAGGTTACCTGAACATGAGTCAAACTACTTAATAATATATATATATATATATATATATATATATATATATATATATATATATATGCACATAAAGGTATGAACAGTCCATAGGACCCGAACAAAGCCGGGATAAACTGCTACTGTATATATATATATATATATATATATATATATATATATTTATAGCGCTATGACAGGGTAGAAAGCTTAAGTAATTTGTAATTGTATGCTTGTATTTATAGCGCTCGCGCCAAGGATTGAACTTTCAACTTATAATAGAATTTCACGTAGACCTTAAAACTTATATCACTTACATCACAGACCAGCTAAAACATGAAAACAAATATAAAAGAAAAACTTGAATGTCATCGCTGAACCCCGGGCAACGCCGGGTAAGTGTAACTACTTAAAGGATTCATTGTAGACGATTTGCCGAACGCAAGTTGCTTTTTTTTCTATAATTTTGATTAAATTTCTGGTTCATCGATTTTCGAAAAGTTTCTGATACGTAATTTCGAACACTCTATTTGAATTTTTTTTTTTTTTACACAGTGATCACCACTTATCAAGGCCCGGAAGCCACTCAGGGATAAGGGTTATTGCAAGTACATCACGTTAGTGAGACGAACTACTACTGTGTATATATATATATATATATATATATATATATATATATATATATATGAACACATGATTAATAAAACATGTTAAAAGACATCTTGCAAAAGAGTTAAAAACATATTTAATTTTAAAAAAGGAAGCACAAGATAAGTGGATAGTCCTTAATCCGCGTAGTTTCGAAGAAATACTCTCCTTCTCATCAGAGGGCAGGAATAGGCAAAATGCGGGATCGGATTTTGCATGTAAAAATATTTAGTGAAACTACAAGTAAGTCACATATATTACTTGGTTAAAAAAAGGGTGAGGTAAGGGGAATAGGAGGTAAAAGAAAAATGATAAAAAAATTTCACATGAATGGATAGTCCGGTGAAGGGTAAAAAATCCAAGAATGGTAAAATCCAAACACGGTCGAATTAAAAACTTCCAATCCAACAGGTAAGTTCGAAATGGTCCAAAATGATCCAAAAGGCAGAATTCCTTGGAAAAAATAACAAATGGAATGAGTTCCAAATCATTAAAAGAAAAGTTTAAAAGTTTAAATGTGTACAGAAAAAGCACTGGAGAGAATATTTAAAACACGTCTGCCAAGGCCGGAGGAATCAAATTAACTCTTTAATATTTATAATATATTTTAAGTTTACCATTTTGATTACCTTGGTAAACTTATTGTAATTTATATATATATATATATATATATATATATATATATATATATATATATATATATATATATATATATATATATACACATACAACATACATACGTCTATTTGAGACGATTTCAACATGGCCTCGCTAATTTTATAGAACACGGTGCTATTTCATCAATCTCTCAATCTTCCTAGAAAAACTAATAGAGATAGTCAAAGTAAGAATTCGTATTTGGAAAAAAAGTCTAAGACCATTTGTCGTTTTTTTTTTGAATAACTTCATTTCCTGAACTTTTTCTACCGCTGACAAGGCTCTGACCAGGATATCCGGCTTTTGCAATATTGACCGAATCGTTGACGCTTCAACAAACCGCCTGATTAATATTAGAATGTAAATCATTACTTAGCTACGTTTTGAGATACATCCGCGCATATCTATTCAAGGCTCTATTTCTTCTATGTATTTCGGTATGTCCGTCCGCGCGCATGCCCGTCTATCTGTTACATTTCAAAATTAAAATGATGTGGTTTTGGTCCGTCCGTCGCTTTTACATTTTTCACTTTTAGAGTTTCATTCAAGGCTCTATTCGTTGGTATATCTGCCCGCACGCATGATGTTTGGTCCCTCCCTTAAGTATTCGATTTTCATTGTATAACAGGCATTTCTATTCAAGTCTCTATTCGTTGGTATGTCTGTCCTAGAGAATATTCGTCAATCTGTTATATTTAAAAATTAAAATGACGTTGTGTTGGTCTCATCTGTCGCTTTTACATTTTTAGCTTTTAGATTTACATTGTATGACACGCGTCTTTTAGATTTTCATTGCATAACACGCATCTCTATTCACATTTTATGAATGTGAATAGAGATGCGTGTTATACAATGAAAATTCATTCGTATGTCTGTCTGCGAAAATTTCCGTTCATTTATTATATTTCAAAATTAAAATGACGTGGTGTTTGTCCATGCGTCGCTTTTTCATTTTTAATTTTTAAATTTTCATAGTATAACATGCAATTTTGAACCGAGCCAATGCGAGATGGGCTGCATTTGGGAATACTAGATGATGTATTAAAGTAAACATTATATATAATACCTCAGAGAGAGAGAGAGAGAGAGAGAGAGAGAAAGAGAGAGAGAGAGAGAGAGAGAGTAATCCTCTTACTTTGCACAGTTCTAGGTCACCCTTGCGCAAGGTGTAGTACTTGTTAGCCTCCTTCTGAGATTCTGGAGAGTTATCGTACAAGTGGTCGATGGAGTTGCTCTATCATGGTGAAGACAAAACATCTAGGAAAGATGGAATCAATAAAAAATAAACCGGATAAAGGGAGCTCGTCACCCTGTACGATAATCTTCTAATTCCAATGATGGTGTCGACAACAAAATATCCGCTTCCATTTTGTTATGAGTCAGCACGGAAGTAGTAAGTCTCAAAAAGCTGTCATAATGTAACGTGATCGTTACATGTTCATATAGACTCACGCATTGCATGCAGACAGTCGCAAAGGAACAAAAAAAAAAAACGGAAAGAAATTCAACTCAGTTTTTTCAGTTAAAATAAAAAGCCTTTATGATATTTCCAACAATGCATTGCATCTTGTTTAAAAGAGTTCATTTTGTCTTAGTTACGAAAACCCTGCCGTCTCGACACGGGATTACAAGTCTATAGCCGTCACGGACCACGCGTTCATCTTACGCCGGTATGCGATTATTTCTGGTTCTTGCATCGTGATGCACTTTCCCCTTTTTTCTTTTTCTTCTCTTCTCCGGCTGTGACGTCACATCGCGCACGGGTTGGTCATTTGCATATGTGTCTTTTCCTTAATACTAGTGCACAAGTACATGTATTTGTGACTTTAATGCCCACCACACTAATTGGCTTGGATTCTCTTCTTACACAGACGCAGCTGGTAGCATAACACATCGCTTCTCTATATTTCATTCCCTTTCCCAAATGGTTACGTTTCCGACACGATTCCTAGATCAGCAAGATCAACATGCTTCACTTCGATATGTTTTTAACCACAGTTCCCGATGATTGTGTAACGAATGCCCATAGACCACTCGGGAATGCTGATCTCGCTGTGATAATGGTAGAAATCGCCATAAATTCTCAACTACAAAACTGAAGAGCTTTGCTTAAAACGACAAGGTTTATAAGAAGGCTGACTGGAAAGCCATCGGAGATCTCATCAGAGATGCCCCATGGGGAAGTATCTTTTCTCTTCCCGCTGAACAGCACGCAAACAAGACCACTGAATAGTTCAAAACAGACATTGAAGCACATGTTCTCATGCGGAAATTCTATAGCAAACCCTACTCTCTCCCAAAGGTTTACTTCTACTTGTACAGCTGTCATTGCTTAAAGGTATCATGCATACTGCAGATTTAACCGACATAAGTCCTGTATAAATAGACAAAAGTTTATAGAAGCTAGAAGTAATTGTAAGAAAGAAATAGCAACAGCTAATAGAGAATACCAGAAAACGCATCGAAGCACAGAAATTACATATGATTTCTGGAAAGTCTACAACAATGTAGGAAATGATGGGCAGTCAACTATTCTACCACTATCCAACAATCATGAGATTGCTTGGACAACAGCCGAGAAGGCTAACATGTTTTCCGATCTGATGAGGTGGATCTCTAAATTGAGATTCTACTGAAACATGTATAATAATGTACAATAATATATATATATATATATATATATATATATATATATATATATATATATATATAACGAAAAAATAAAATGTAGAAATAAAATAAATTGAGAGCTGTCCAACAACGAAAAGTACACCTTCGACATCAGGGGTATGATTTTAGCTGTTTCTGACATGTAAAGATTGTGATTTTTTTTTTTTTTTTACATAGGCATCACCACATTATCAAGGCCAAGAGGCCACTCAAGGATAAGGGTTAAAGAGTGTACAGTAGAAATTGGACAATATAGTAATCATTAGTAATGAAAATTTGGTAAATTTGATAACTTATATGGAACGGCTCATCAAGAACTTATTTACGTTAGACTTGAAGACAACCATATTGTAGTCAGCCGGAAAGCAGGAAAACGGAAGACAATTCCACAGGCGTGCAGTTCTAAGAAAGAAGCTTTGTTTGATGGAAGATGTCTTTTCTTCATAGAATTGTCTGACGAGTTTTATAAATTTTAAAATATAGTGATAACATATTTTTACTGTTTATTGAAGATTGCTAACAAAACAGATCTGTAACATATACTTTTATCAGAAAATAATACTACGTGTTTTCAAAAAGTGTGAATTGAACTTTAAAACACACACACACATACGCACACACACACACACACACACACACACACACACACACACACACACACACGCACACACACGCACACACACACACACACACACACACACACACATATATATATATGCTCTAAATATCATTGAGTATCAGGCACATGTATTACCTTTGAAATTGTACTATTTATATTAAATTATTGTCTATACTGCTATACCTGAAAAATCATTACTCTTGGAATATTTACAAGAAAACAATAAAATATATACATATATCTATATTAATCTATATATATTTATCTATCTATTCATCTATCTATTTATCTATCTATCTATCTTTATATATAAATATGGGTATGTATATATGCATATATATGTCTATAAAATTTGCAATTGAAGTACGTGTTTCTTGAAAATAATTGAAAATACGAAAAATTGTCTGCGAAAATTAGACCTAATTGAAACATTGATTTCCTTTCACTCTTCATTGTCAAAAGTCAAGATCACCGACCAGTTTCAACACTTTCACACCTTTTAAAAGCTTATATGTTCACACGTACTTTTGAATACCAGACTAAGGGTTGCACAGAAACTAATAAATAAAACAGTGTGTCATTATTTCATGTCTTATTATTTTGTATTTTACTGGACGTTGAGTCCACATATACACACAAATACACCCCCTCTCTCTCTCTTCACACACCCACACACAAATCCGTATTCCCGTCTCTTTGTTTGTTTGTTCACAATGACGTCATAGCATATATGTTATGTATGATATAATAGCAGATTACGTCATGTATGATGTCACGTATTACGTTATCTATGAGGACAAAAATGAAAGATTCTCTGGGCAACACAGGTAAGCCTGCTACTATATATATATATATATATATATATATATATATATATGGATTCATTACTCATTTAAGAAGAATTTTATTATGCTAAGCATTCGTCCAGTAATACCATGGGATTTTATTTTCATGAGAAGACAATCATGTCATACCCTGCCAAAAGCCTTAGATATATCTAGGGCTACTGCCCCCTCCCCTTCCAGTGCATGGTATGAACTTTCAGAGATTACAGTTAGAATATCTGCAGTAGAACAGGCTTGCCTAAATCCACATTGGTGATCAGACAGAAGTTTAGCAACTGTAACGTGGTGGACCAGAGCTTGATTAATTAAAGACTCAAATATTTTGGCGAAAAGACGGAGGATGCTTATTGGGTGATAATTTGATGGACCAGTTCTTTCGCCTGAGTTTTTGTAAACTGGTACCACAGAAGCAGTTTTCCAGCATCTATGAAAGCAAGATTCGTTAAAGCATTTGTTAAAAAGTTTAGAGAGAATTGGAGCAACCTCAGCGGAAGATTTTTAATAGCACAGCCGGGATGAGATCAGATCCACATGCTTTTGAGGTGTCTAGGTTTTTATGATACCATGTACTTGAGAAGGGGTGATTTTCAGATCATCTGGTGGGGTTTCTGTCCGCAGAGGGAACTCAGGGAGAAAAGGGCTTGGTGGGTCCAAGGTAGAGTTTGAGGCAAACTGATGGGGAGAAAATGAAGGTATAAAACTATATAGTAATATATATATATATATATATATATATATATATATATATATATATATATATATATATATATATATATTAGAGAGAGAGAGAGAGAGAGAGAGAGAGAGAGAGAGAGAGAGAGAGAGAGAGAGAGAGAGATTTATTCATGTATTCAATTAGGGGTATACATCAATTCCGGGTATTGGGTAACTGGGAACTCTTGATACCATGGTATTTCGAGGCCTAATGCTTTACCGCGAGGTAGAATACCAGGTTGTAAAACTGGCGCGGCCTATCCTTCTCTCGAGAGTAGATGGGACTCTCTTAAGCCGTGGTAGTCACCCCATATAGTGATGGCGTCACGATAAAAATACCGTTGATAGCCCTGGTGAAGAATCAAGCATTCAGCTACCAACAAAATATTGTACATTAGTCTGACTCTCATCGATACCTGCAGTTACACGGAAACACAGGAAAACCAGCCCGCAGTGTCTTAATATACAATATTACGTCTAGACCTGCCTTCATCTCTGTTAGCAAATTTTTCATTTCTATAAATTATCTGCTGAACGTTCATTGATTATTTTCCATAAATAAAATGAATTTCTCGTATCGCTTTGCTTTCAAAAATTGCATTTTTAAATCATAAAGCATCATATGTTTTCAATATTTACCAAATACTATCATGTTGTAAGACTTCGAGCCGCGGAATTGAAATTGATTTTTCTTTACCATATTGGCAGCGTTAATTAAAGCCCAGCGGCCATTCATGGTAGAAAGGGTTAATTGGTAACATGATCTGAGAAATTAGACAAGCTCATTTGTTTTAGAGGGCGGATTGTCATGAAATTGTTAACGGTGGACTTGAAATTGATCATGTTATAGTCAGCTGAGAAGCAGATCTGTGGTATTGTGCTCCACAGACAAGCAGTTCTAGGAAAGAAATCTGCTTATGGAATTTTCGCTTAGTTTTACGCACAGATAGAGAATAAAGGAAATCGTTGATAGTTGTTGTAGCTAGTTGAGTGTTTGTCGATGATGCCTTGCAGGAGGAAACCACAGATTAAAGCTCAATTAGGCATTTGCGTTGAAAATTACGATAGAGCAGGAAGACGCTCGCATCGTGACTTCTGTGAGAAAGACGTAGCAGAGAGAAAGGACATCACCCCCAAATTTTCAAAGTCGGTTTTATACCCTGTTGAGACAGGAAAGTAGTTCTTCAGATGTGACAAGAATAATTCATCGTAGAACTTATTTGTCTCTTATGCAGACAGAGGATTGCATCGAAAATGATATATCTATGGGATCAGTTAAAATGAATTCTTCCAATAAAATAAAATTTAATAAAATTAAATACATCAAGATGAATAAATATATATCTCTTTTGGGGAGACATGTATGAATAAAGGCTGAAGAGAGTCCGATGTAGGCCAATAATTAGAGTTCATTTTGTTTGGATGTGATCCCGACGGTATCAATGTGTTCTAACCTTATGTACCACGTATATCTATCTTTAAAAAGTTAGGTATGTTTATATATTTGTGTCTACATGATTCAATAGGAAATTAATTAGCGAATCGTTGTGATATTTTGAAACACGATTGCTAAGCGAGAGAAGTACAAATGTAGCTTATATTTTGTTTAATTTAGTTTTAAGCAAAACTACTACTACTACTACTACTACTACTGATAATAATAATAACTAATAGTAACTAATAAGTATTATAGCAATAATACTAATAACAATAACAAATAATAATAATAATAACAACAGTTAATAAGATATAACAATAACTATAATAATAATAATAATAATAATAATAATAATAATGATAATATCTAGTAATAGTAAATAATAGTAATAAACAATAATAATAATAATAACTAATAATAATAATAACTAATCATAATAACTAATAATATTAACTAATAGTAATAATAACTATTACTACTACTGGTCCTGAATATGACCTTAAAATATATCCGATGGTGAGGCCCCAGCTTGCAGGCTTTGGGGAGTGTGGAGCCACCCTTTAAATGCCATTTCTCCCAGGTCTACTCTGTAGGTCTTCAAAATCACTAGTTTCGGCATTAAATAACCTGAAAAGGGTTGATATGCCGTAAAACAAACAAATAGAACAGAACTACTACTACTACTACTACTACTACTACTACTATCTAATAATAACTAATATTAATAGCAATTAATTATAACTAATAATAATAATGGCTTATAATAATAACTAATTGTAAGAATAACTAATAATACCTAATAATAATTAATAAGTGCAAATATCCATAACTACTGCTGCTGCTACTACTACTACTACTACTACTACTACTACTACTACTACGAATAATAATAATAATAATAATAATAATAATAATAATAATAATAATAATACGTTTGATTTGATTCAAAGGCCATGCAATCAATGGCTCAATATTGAGTTATTTTTTTAATGTTCTCTAATTCGTAATTAGTTTCAAGCGCTGGGTTCAATTTTAAAACCGTGTTAATGAAATGAGTAAAAAGCGATTAAAATGCAACGAGATTTGATACACGGATTTCAGTTATATTCTTGCAATATGAAACATGAAATTGCAGACATCGTTTGGATGAAATGATTTGATGAAAATGCCCCTAAAACAATCTAATGATTTAATCACTTGTAAAAATAATTAGCCTTTTTTACCTTTTGGGAAACCCAAGCATGTAATTGACAACACGAACTTTGGCAGACGCATACACACATGTGCTTTTAATTGTCTCCCTATTTTCTTCTCTCTCCTCAATCATTCTGTCATTTCTTTCTCTCTCTATCTCTCTTTCTCTGTCTCTCTCTACCTGCCTACCACACACTTTATTTCTTCATATCTCTTCCTTTCTCATGCTCTTTCTCGATGTCTCCCTCTCCCTCTCCTTCTCTCTCTATCTCTCTGTTTCTCTGTCTATCTCTACCTGCCTACCACACACTTCTTCATATCTCTTCCTTGCTCCTGTTCTCTACCCCCTTTCTCGCTCTCTCTCTCTCTTACTCTCTCTCTCTATATATATATATATGTAAATATATATATATATATGTAAATATATATATATATATATATATATATATATATATATATAAAACTAGTAATTAGTAAAAACCTTTTTTTTTCTGTAAGGTCTGCCGAGGCTGTTGGATTGTAAACATGGTCCAATATCCGAAACATATGTAACCAAACAGATAAAACGGCAATATATATATATATATATATATATATATATATATATATATATATATATATATATATATATATATATATATATATATAATTTAAAATGGTCAGAAAGCCAAAACAATGCCATTTTCTTTTAGTAAATAAACGTAATGTTTATTTAAAAACAAATTTACGGTTTACAAAGAAACCATCTTCAGGTAATAAATTGTTTTTTTTTTGTTTTTCTTCATCGCCACGTCCTGATGTTTTATTTTACGGTAGCATGTCTCTGATGTAATGAGGACTTCTGCGTTTTTTTAAAATCTAAATCCAATGAAGAAAAAAACAAACAAATAAAAACACTTTAATACATGAAGACGGTTTCTTTGTAAAATTTTTATTTGAATAAACATTACTTTTATTTACTAAAAAAATAGTATTCTGATGGCTTTCTTTACATTTAAGAATTTTTAACTTTCAAATGTTTTCAACGAGGCAAATTCACATGATTTATACACACACATACACACATATATATACATATGATAAATGAAATCTGGCAAAGATACAATCTTTAAGTAAACCAATTTTTCAAGATAGTTAAAGCTCTACACAGTTAAAAGGAGCAATAAATATACTTTAAAGATGAGTAATAAAAGTTACATAAAAACTTTATTATATCAGACGATCACAAAAAGTTGAAAAGGCGAAAAGGACATCATTGAATCAAGGCATTTCGATCCCAAATGATTTCATCAGAAGAGGAGAAAAGTCATCGTTATACAAAAAAAAAAAGATCAGCTTAAAGGTAATTCACTTTAGAAATAAAAAGCATAAAAGATATATAAGTATATATCAGTAGGAAAATCAAATAAAAAATGGTGATTAGAGAAAAAAAGGAGAGTTTGAAAAGAAAAACGAGTGAGTGAGGCAGATGAAAACAAAATACACACAAATATATAGAAATTTCTAAGATTTTGCAAATAAGTCTGTAAAATATCAGTCTCGAAATTAAAGAAGATAATCCAAAACATAAAAAGCTGATGATAAGAATCTGAATTTAAATTCGAAAAACTTCTGCATGTTAGCCATTCACCCGTTAAATTTGGATCTGCATGCATGTCAAATTATCAGTGTTTAAAGCATGCAAAATATGAAAGTTTTTACACACCAGAAAGCTTAATGTATTAGTGTTGTGGTTGCAAGGTTGAACAATAATTAGTAAGGAAATACAATGAAGACGCAAACAACAAGATAACGCAATAATAAGTGTATTAAAGAAAAGGTATATTTACAATATGTACAAATGACGGTGTCGAGTCAGAGAGTCTTGGTGGGAGGACATGTACGCTCTTCTGCGTCACTTCTGGTGGCATTTGAGTAAGACACCCAAGGCCAACCTAGGCTTACCATTTATAGTGTTATGTTATTCGCATATGCAAATAAGTGGTTGCCACCACAACAATTAGATTCAGCAAAACATGGCCCCATAAGATCATTTGAATAAAAAATTAGATAGTTTGATTTCATATATTCACCTTACATTGATCCGAAATATGGTCTTAATACAAAAATAAAACTTATCAAAAAAGAAAAAAAGCCTTATCCAAGCTATCGAACACAAAAGTCTCAGGGCAGAAAAGTTTATAGGCCATACTAGAACATACAAAAACTCAGCCGTAGCGGAGTCGGAAAAAAGATCTAGATAAAAGAAATGTAACAATTTATAATAAAAAAGGCGTACGAAAAGATTAAATAGGAAGAGAAAAGAAAGTGTAAGAAAGAGAGAAAAGATTGAAGACCCAAAAAAAGTTTACAATTCATTGACATACTTAATTTTGAATGGCATAATACAGCGGCGAGGTTAAATATAACAAAAGGCATGGACTTGTGGATGTTTTTTTCTTGACTACTCAAAGTAATACCTTATCGTCGAACTCGGGATAATGTCAGTAAAAGAAATATATGATGCAAAAAGATAATATATAGTATAGTCACACAAAAACAAAACTAGCATCTATAAGAAACACACTAACATTTGATAACAGCAGTCAAGCGTAATGTACGGCAAGAATGTTATCATATGCTGAAAATAGAGGAAAATGAAAACTTAGGGACTAAAAATATTCAAAAGTTGTTTAAAATTATCTTATTGCCGGATCGGATATAAAAATGGTTATAAGAGGGTATGAATGCATATTATAAGCTGGAGCCACAGCAATAGCAGAACGGATATATAAATTCTATCAACTCTGAATTTCTGAGGCAGCCTTAATATCTTCTAAAGATAATTAATTATTAATCTCAAAAACGAAATAATCTCCCATTGTAATCATAGGAGAAAATTAAATCACGCCAAAATACTCAGTCTCAACAGATAAACCACCACCATCCTGGCCCTTAACGAATAAAGATTAAAATTAAGATATAGTGCTATTAACTTTATCTGTAGAGTCCTTATTCCAATTTTGATTACGTAAGTATTTTGATAACAATTTCTACAATTTAAGACTTAAGTTTAAGGCACCATAAGAAATAATTGAAATTGAGAGAATCTGTATTAGTAATGCCTCTGGATCACATTTAAAGCCTATATGAACTAGTTGGATTTTCAAATGGTATTTTGCGTGCATATTATGCCTCCTAAATGTTCCAAAGGAACTTTAAATTGTGACAAACTTACTGCAATGCGAGGAATCAAAATGCTTCTGATTGGCCTTCATGTAACGTCGAAGGAACAAACAAAGGAAAGAAATTAAAATCCATCTCGACATTTTTTAAAAGTGAAAATAAAATGCATTTATTCGTGGTTCTCAAAAACAACGCATTTCATTATATTTCCAAAGATTTTGTACACACCTGTGCTTTTTAAAAGTTTCTCCTCACCACCCCGCCTTTGTATTCACACGCCCATCTTGCCTAGGCCACTTTGCTTCTCTCTTTAGCCACGTGGTGTATTTTTTCTCCTTTTCTTGTGACGCAAGCTCGCGCACAGGTGCTAATTTGTATAGTGCTTTAACGACTGCTGCCGCTAATATTTTCTAGCACAGGCCTATAAGCGCTGTTAAATCCACCCTCAGTTTACCTTTTTATGTGTCAAACTAAATTGATCTAAATATTGTCTATACTAACTACACATACGTCTAGCAATTGCCTTTCAAAATATAGCGCACATTTGAACCTCTTTCGCCAAACAACTATATTCCAACATATCATAATGATCTGTAAATTATTTTAAGATTAAATTCTGTACATAAAAATCTATAGATATATGCAATAGCTAACTTTAGGACAAAGGAAGAATCACATAAACAAAGCATTTCTACTGTTTAATGCATTAAAATGTGATAATTGTAACGATTTAGAAACCAGTTCAACTGCAGATCTTTAAATAAACATATTTATTTATGCAAATACTAATTGATAAGTTTTACAAGCAAATATAAACAATATATATATTTTTTTACGCGCACGTTGTGACAGTGATAGTCTTCTGTTCTTGTCAGAGAGAGGTAGTTTATACCGAATCCACTTGTTTATTGCTATGCTCTGCTCTTAGGAGTTATGAGTACTTTCACATGTTAAATGCATTAGAATTTGAATATTATAACGACTAGTTAAAATGCAGACTCTTCCTTCTATAAATAAACTTATTTATTAAGCAAAATCTTATTATATATAATATATTTATTAAGTTATATATTTATTTTTTATAGATAAACCTATTTATCGAGTTAAATCCTAATGTTCGACCCATATAAAAGTCTTCGTTATAAAAATACCTACAATCCTTTTTTTTTAAATTTTGCGTGGCATGTTGTCAGTATACTGGCCATAAAAAACAAAACAAACAAATAGCCGCTAAGAGCAAAAGATTTCGGCTAATCAACACGGCACATAGGTGTTAAACTTTTCGTCATGACCGTAAAAAGTCTAAATATACATAGAAATTATTGTTCGAAAAAAACAAACAATAACAGAAACAATAATAATAAATTCATTTCTGATGTACGTTTCTTCACAAAGAAGTAAGAGAATGCTTTCCAAAATACTATGTCCACGAAATGATGAGAGTTTAATCAAGTGTGCTTCTGTGAATGATTATATACGTAACGGAGTGCGCATGAGCACGTGGTAAATATCAGTAAGAGCTGTAGTATAGTTGGCTTGCGAAAATATTAGCAGCAGTAGCCGAACAAGTACATATGCGAATTAGGAAGTGGCGCGCGTTTTCGTGGTAAGAAAAAGAAAAAAGGACAGCATGCGGTTGGAGAGAAGCAAAGCTGGCGTTGAAAGAGATAGACGTGTAAATTCGAAGGCAAAAAAAGATTGGCTAATGCCAACGTGAGATCAGAGGAGAGAAAAAAATGCGAGTTGGGTGATATGGACGTGTGGCTCCATGGTGGTGACGAAAGAGTCTTAAACTGGTGTCAAGACGGTAGGGCGTTGTTAATCTAAAGGCAGAAGATATAATAATAATAAAAAAAAGAAGCAGGCATTGTTTGGAAACTAATCGTAATAAATGCCTTTTGCTAAAACAGAAACACCTCCAGCCGTATATGTATCAATACACATATAAAACCCAAATTTATAAGAGTATAGATAAAAATATTATAAATTCAAATTAGATTTTTTCTCTGTATATTACTAATATAGTTTTTGATCTCCTCTATTAATCTACTTTGATTAGTTTTATATAATTACACACAGATATATTTTTAGACACGTCTGGTTGAAAACGACAGTGTTATTCCTTTTTCAGATCTTTTTGAATAGCTTTTCGATTCGCCCCCAACCATCCCTCACTCACCTTCATAGCCAATTATATATATATATATATATATATATATATATATATATATATATATATATATATATATATATACAGCCTCCAAGGAAAAGAAACAGAAAAGACAACAACAATTGCTCCTTACGATAATCGGATGCATCAATAGAAAGCGCTTGAGAAAAATATGTCCAAACAACTTTTGGGCGCCATTCTATATAATATGCCTGCCGGAATTAAAAAGATCGCTCGGCAACCCTTGCATCATAATTAAACGCGCAGGCAATATTACAGGGGGTATCCATCGTCTGTTAACATTGAACGATGCTATGAACGAGGTTTCCTCAATATCTTTCTAGTTAGAATTAATTCTAGAAATACATCGTAGACTTAGGGGATGGACCACGTGAAGGTTTTCCTAATCCGAAGATGAAAGTATTTATATGGAACGAACTGGATTCAGGTTATTTATCCGTGCCGTTACCCCTTTAGCCAACCACACCTCTGTTCAGACTCAAAGTTCAAGACTCCCAGGTTTTGCCTTCTCGCCAAGAAAGGGGTTATTACTAATTGCCTAAGACGTCCCTATCAGAAATTATCGGAGGGGCCGCTCATACATTTTAAGAAAGGAAACCAATTCACCAAGTTAAGGTGCTTTTAAAACTACGCTTACCCTGTGTCTAACATCCTGCAGACTAATTAAATAAACATACGTTGACAATGATTTATTATTTTGTTTTTTTGTTGTCATTGAAGTTTAAAGAATAAATATCGAAATTACACAAATTTGCAATTAGATTAAGAAAAAGAATTATCGAAAAATCAAGTCATAACTTTTATATCTGTAGAAGAGTAGACATGGAACACGTACATCAAATTCCTTACCAAGGTCGCTGGAAAAAATGGTAGGATCCTTGTACCGCCCTAATAGATATTTCACTGATGATATAATTCTCTACCTATATAAAAGCCAGATACATCCAAGGATGGAGTACTGTTGCCACATCTGGACATATCATGCCTTGACAGAGTTCAAAATAGACCTAGTGGGGAATGACCTTTTTCTCTTTCCTGTAACATTTTTCTCGCAGAAGAGACGTTGCGAATCTGTCTCTGCTTTATCGTTATTTTCATGGCTAGTGCTCATCCGAGCTCGAATCTATGATCCCTCCGCGCCAAACTTTCAGGAAAAATACTCGTCTAGCTGAAACCACTATCAATAATTTCCCCCACTGTTTATCTGTGTCTATATCTAAACGTAGATTCCATGAACAATGTTTCTTTCTTAGAACTACACGCCTCTGGAACTCGCTTCCGTTTGCCTGCTTTCCAGCTGACTACAATTTGGAAGTCTTCATGTCCAACGTAAACAAATTCTTGATGAACCGTCCCCTTAAGTAATCCAATTTACCAAATTTCCACTACTAACGATTACTATGATATTATCCCATTGACCTTTACACTCATTAACCCTTATACTCGAGTGGCTTTCGGGCCTTGATAAGTGGTGACTCCTATGTAAAAAAAGACGTTTTAAATCATTGTTTCATTAACATATTTCTTTTAAGAAAAAAATAACCATGCATTATTTTAAAAGAAAATCCTTTTTTTTTTCTATGTTTTTTATTACATTTTCACCCAAAACAAGACACAGTGCAACTTTGGTTTAAGGGGATACTATCTTGAATAATTTTCAGGGATACTATGTAGGGAGTGGAGCAACAAGATGTCTGTTTACATAACGTTTGAACTTCTGCATGTCAGTACAGTCAGGGAAGCAGGAACCTGGAAGGGATTCTAAAGTCTGGCAGTCATAGAGGAGAAACTATCAGAGTAGGAAGCTTTCTGGCATCTGAGGATCTCTACTCTGAAGGGGTGGGATTTTGCTGCTTGTCGGTTTTGTCGGGGTTATTTACGCCGAGGAAATACAAGGGCTTGTAGTTTGTGGGGGCATCCAACATTAAAATACTTGTAAAAAAGGCAGAGATATGCAACATTTTATCGATTGGACAGAGATGGAGGCCTAGCTGATAGTTCGGGACCATATTAGGTTGTTGACATTTTCGAACCTTGTTTAAGAGTAAGAGACTAGTAGAAAATGCAACTGCCGAAATGTGACAACAATACTCCATAAATGAGCGAATGGTAGCCTTTTAAATGTACAGCATACTCTCAGGCGTAAGTAATTTTCTAGCACGGTAGAAAGAGCCCACCTTCTTTGCAGCAACCTTGGCAATGCCCTCAATATATCTTTTCCAACTTATGTACTCCGTGAATATTTAGCCGTGGAGTTTGAACGATGTACTGTCAGGTAATGTATCATTAGCCACTCTATTTTAATCTAAACTTCCGAAAATTAAAGTTCTCTTTGTAAAAGCATTTTTTTTTCTTTTGCGTTTTTATTGTACGATTGCATGTGGACTTCCTGGCGTAAGAATAAACCAGTGTTTTCATTATCGGATCTTCCCATCTTACACTACAACGTATACCTGATATCGTACAATAAAAAGCAAACAGAAAACAACATCTGGATTTAGTAAAGGGAAATTTTACTTTTCAAAAGTCCCATTAAAATAACATTTATTTAAAAACGTATTTTATATTGAAATGTTTTATACTCATTAAATTTCTTTTTTAACAGCTGATGTTATATTCACAGTAAAGGATCAGCTGCACGAATCATTTCGACGCGAGGGTTACGACCTGATCTATACATGTAGAATCTCATTGGAGAAGGCATTGCTTGGATGCAACGTCGACATAGAAACTTTGGACAACAGGATTCTTCATGTTCCAATTACAGACGTCATCAGGTTTGTATAGGAAATATAATAATCTGAATGAATTTACATCTTTAAAAAACGTGCATATTATCTCTTTCTCTCTCTCTTTCTCTCTCTCTCTTTCTCTCTCTCTCTCTCTATCTCTATATATATATATATATATATATATATATATATATAAGAGAAAGAAAATTAAAACTGTAAGTATAAGTTTACAATCAAATTTATTGTTCGACTGAATACTAAAAAAAAAAAACAATTTATAAAGTCCTTATTCAGCAGAGTTAAAAAAATGCTATTCTTGCTTGTTTTTGGTAGTATTCAGTCGAACAATAGATTTGATTGTAAACTTCAACTTACAGTTTTAATTTTCTTTCCATTATAATAAGCTCTACTCTCTATTGCATATTGAGCTTTTTTTAATTCGGTTGGGATAAAATTATCTATTTATAAATCCTAGTATTTATATTAGATTGAAGTTTACGATTGGGTATATCAGGTAAACACTACATCCTTTGGATGTCATTACTTATATATATATATATATATATATATATATATATATATATATATATATTTGTAGTCATCGACATACAGTCCTGTTTCGTTGTATCACAACTCATCAGTGCCGCTAGACTAGTATCTCTCCCAAGCCAAGGATTGAACCTAGAACCGTCGTGTTGACAGTCTATATATATATATATATATATATATATATATATATATATATATATATATATATATATATGTGTGTGTGTGTGTGTGTGTGTGTGCATGAACTAAAATTAGCCCGTTAAAAACGAGGAAAAATTTATAGACCGTTGATTTAGAATGAGTGTTTTATGGTTGAATATGGTTCAAATTTTTCTAATTTTTGCATTATATGTTTATCCAAATTAATCCCTAGCTGTGCATCAAACAGATACCATAATACTTTGTTCGTTCTATTCTTACTATACAAAGGTCTATACAAATTTTCAGCCAGATCAAGTCAGTAGTTTCTGAGAAAAGTTAAAAGAACAAACTAAAAAAAATATAATATAATTTATTATATTTCTCTTAGTCTGTCCATTCCACTTTTTCACACACCACACACACATACACACACACACACACATGTATGTATACCTTTATTTATATTCAAATTAACACTATTTAAATGTTGCTACACAATCGTGAGAATATTTCGGTCAGTTAGTTATAAATAACAATATGTCCTCGTCATGAAAACGAAAACAATGTTTTTTTTCTTTTTAAAAGGCAAGCTTCAAATAAAGATAGAAAAAAAAACAACAAATATTGAAGTTTATAAGTCACGTGATTACTCCAGAACTAAGCACAAGAAATACGGGAACATATATTTGAGAAAAGAAGAGAAAAAGAAAGAAAAAAAAAACAAGAGGATATAGGCCAGCAAAAACATACACGCCGAAACTGGCTTTCTGTCAATACTGGGAAGAAACAAAAAAAAAAAAATTCAATTATTAAACTCAAATATACATAAATCCAAAAAACAAAGATAAACCAGGATATCTATATATGTTAAAGTGATTGATAAAATTAGGCGAGTCATAATACAGGATAAAAAATTTAAATGAAAAAAGTGAAATTGAAATTTTGCATAATAATGTACTTGTCAGTCACACACATGTAAAAGCAACTTAGAATACTCCACTCGAATAGTAACACACCATCAACATAAAAATACATTAAACATAAAAGAAAAATATAGACAAAACCAAAATCAAAATATTCACATATAAAACTAAATACATATGATTGGTGTTATTGTTTTACAGTCTTTTGATGTGTCTGGGTATGACGTTTGGAGTTTTTCTTCGACAGTTATGGAAAATATAACTCTATATTCTAGCTGTATATGTCTCGAGGACCTAGTCCGTAAACTATTCGAATTTTTACAGAGATTGTTACTGGAATCAAGCTTCCTCTCTAATATATATATATATATATATATATATATATATATATATATATATATATATATATATATATATATATATTAGAAGACGTAATCTCCCCAATAACGGATGATTACAGAAACATGTACGCACATATGTAGCCATAAATGTCTGTATAACTAAATTTAATGCATATATATATATATATATATATATATATATATATATATATATATATATATATATATATATATACTAGCACGACCCGTTAACCGGCGTTGCCCGGTGTAAGCATGTTCCACACCACCGCATAAAAACTTAAAAGTACGGCTGTTGTTGTTGTTGCACAACCCCCAAACTCCTCATATTAAGAACGGCTTTCGGAATAGACACCTCCAACTTAATGTTAAAAACAGCTTTCGGAATGGACACATCCAACCTTTCTATGTTAAGAACTGCTTTCGGAATGGAGACCCCCAACCTTCCTATGTTTAGAACAGGTTTCGAAATAGACACCCCATGTGTTGAGTGGAGGTGGTGCTGTCACAAAAGTTACCTGAAATGTAACTTTGATAATCGCTGTTAGGATTTCCACGCACAAATTAACGGACAACAAAATTTTGTTGCAATGTCGTTTAACTCTTGTGTACTAATCTGACGAGCAGGATATGGTTTAGGCATGGTTCAAGATATGGTTCATGCTATGGTATTTTTGTTGGCAAGACTGGAGTTTAGGTGGCAAAATACTCTGAGAACCTTTATTACTTACAAGGAACTGAATTCCTGTAGTCACCTGTACGTAACCATGTATACATGTAAACGGCATTTCCGAAATTGACAGTTTTAAATACGCAGAAAAATTATAAACCGAACGTTTTTTTTAAATAATAAAGAATTATTATTTATGTTAAACAATGTATACAGAATGTTGTTTATATCATAAACTATATAAATAGAAAACTTTAATGTTTACAACAGAAACATAATCTTTTATAATTATAAAAGAAATATTGTTCGCAGACAATTTTGAATATATAAATACTTCAAAGAATATAAAATTGGAGAAAATTATTATGCTTTGTGACCTATTTTTGTGAAAACATAAAAACAAAACATTACATATTAGTTATAAATGTTTACAGTACGTAAACACTTTTTTTCAATAAAAATACCTAAAATTGGGTGATATATGACACAAACAAATTATTTTGGTGGATGATCTATTTGTGTTCAAAGATAAAAAACAAACATGAAATGATATTTATTACCCGCGCGAACCATAAATAAAAACAATTAAGCAACCCCTTAAGAATTTAAATAGCAGCGAGGTTCCGTACGAGCGCAAGCAAAAAAAAAAAAAAAAAAAAAAAATTAGCCGCGATAGGCAGGATTGAACCTGTAACACTAAGAGGAAAAGGAGGCGCAAAAACAAGAGGACACTTTAATCGTCTGGTCTAGTGTATCCAATGTAAAATAAAACCAACATTGTATTTTTATTGTTCAATGTTTTTGGATTAATATTATAAAACAAAACACAAATAATCATTGTAAAACTTCATCCTGCATTCTTTTTTTTCGAGAACAACATCTACTGTAAAATTAAACCAATATTTTATTTTTATCCATTAATCTGTTTAAGCTTGAATTATAAAATGAAACACATGGACGGAATCGTTTTTTATAAAGAAATAATTCTCTTCAGGTTTATGTATCTGTTAGAAAAGGAAGAAAAAATCAAACGTTTTAGATAGTTTAAAGACTTCCAAATCACAGAAAAGCCGGGTCTCAACTTTAATAATCGCGTAATCGATTGTTTAAAATTTTTCATTCAGCAAATAAAAAAAGAATGTTATTTTTTTAAAAAAAGTAATCACTTTAATGTAAACGGAAGTTTATCTACTGTGTAAAACTAAACCAATATTATATTTTTATTGCTCAATGTTTTTAAATGAGAATTATCAAAACAAAACACATTTAATCATTCATCCTGCATTTTTACTTTTCGAAAACTATATGGACTGTAAAATTAAACCAGTATTTTATTTTTTATTAATCAAGAAAATGTTAGTCAATCGTAATTGAAAAAAAGTAACTCGCTCAATGTAAACAGAAGTTTATCTGCTGTAAAATTGAACCAACATTGTATTTTTTTATTATTCAATGTTTTTTAAATTGTAATTATAAAACAACACCCATTTAATCATTGTAAAATTTCATCCTGCAGTCTTTTATTTTCGCGAACAATATCTAATGTAAACTCAAACCAACATTTTATTTTAATTAACTAATGTGTTTTAATTTAAATTATAAAGTAAAACACAAGCGTAATCTTTTTTTTTAGTATTTTTATGTACTGTTTAACGAAAGAGAATTTTAGTGAGATTTATGTAGCTTTTAGAAAAGATGTAAGAAATCAAACGGTTTAGACAGTTTAACGGTTTATAAATCACACAACAACCAGGTCTAGACTTGAATAATCGCGTAATCGGTTGTTTAAAATTTTCTAATCAACGTATCCAGAAAGAAATAAGGAAAAAAGAGAAAAAACAATTGGTTTGTCTAAGGTTGTAAAGAGAGCGGCTATGATTGATAAAGTGTAGTGTGTTCGTTTATTTAAGAAGATGTAATCCCAAATAAGCGATTTTACAACTCGCAGCCAATAAGAATCATAGGAACCTAATGAGGGGGGAATTATTTTTTGTAACTAGAAAAGGAAAATTAAGGGGTTGTATATTAGTTTATGAGCCAGTTATGAAGGTGGACAGAGCGGTGTATGTATAATGTGTATACTAGTTCCCGGTGTTAACTGGTGGTGGTATGAGGACTTGAGATTTAGAGGAAAAAGTAGCAACTACTTCCTCCTTAGATATAGGCGATCGTGATGATTGTTCTCCTAGGATGTTATAGAATATTTTAATATAACCAATAAATGTGTATAAAACGGCGTTACATAAGATGGTGGATAATAATTTAGACATGATAAATTTGTATGTGGCATCTGTTATGGTAATTTGTTCCAAAAGGGGAATTTCTGCAACCAAAATATAAATATCTATCTATCTATCTATCTATCTATCTATCTATCTATCTATCTATCTATCTATATATGTGTGTGTGCGTGTGTGTGTGTGTGCGTGTGTGTGTACATGCCCCTATATATTTATTGAATAAATTAAATGTTTATTAATCGGTTATGATTAATTGTTTTACGTTCTCAGAGATTGTTACTAAGATACGATCCTGCAATTACGTTTTCTATATCAGGTCGTGTGTAAATATCTCTGCAGACATTTACTGTTGGGTCCTGAACGTACGCCATTCAGGATTTTAAGCCGTTTTATGTAAAAAGAAAATCCGTTTACGTTTTGCTCGTATACTTTTTTTATTCTATTATTATATTTTGTTAAATGTTATATTGTATTTTTGGTACTAGGGCACTTATTGATCCGCGCTAAAATATTAATGTTATTACTTAGAAAGCCATTCTTAACATGAGGAAAGGAGGATAGTTTGCACCTATTCTGTACTTTAACCTTACAATTTAATAAAAACAGATATCATAAAACTTTAATTAAACTCGAAAATACTATTTAAAAAATAGCGCAGAACATTAAGTGCACTAGCACCATAGTTTTATTAAGTCAAATACTACTTTTGATTTGCTATTATTTTACTTTATTATTTTAGTTTAGTTTATTAATTGTTTATGAATGGTATATATACACAAGTATATCTAAACCCGATAGTGTTTTAATATATGGTTAAGTGGCAGCTTTAGTTATGTAGACCTGTGTTAAAGCTTCATCGCTCACTCATTTTTCGACCAAATTTCAAACAATTATTTCAGTCTATAGATCACCTTCTCAGTTATATTGTGACAAAAATTTCAAGTTTCGTTCAATAAAACAAAACGTATGATGAATTTACTGGTGTTCAAAATCGTAAAACCACGTAAGAAGGTGAGCAACGTTATTTTATAATTAATTTCTATAGCAACCACGTCGCTTCAGCGACTACTATTGCTTCCAATTCACCGCACACGCGAAAAGAGAAGTAACAAGTGAAACAGAGAGAATGAATGAATGAAAGGGAGATAATTAGGGTGATTTTATTGAAAGCAATCGAGTGCCGTACATTGTTATTATATATGTGTATGTTATGTATAAACATAGCATACACATATATAATAACAAAAAGACTGGACTTAAACATTGAACAAGTGAATTTACTGGAAGGCTGGAAAAAAATCATAGATTACAAAAGAAAAATGCGAGCACGAAACGTAATATTGTTAAGCTTAAACATGGAAAAGTAAAGGACTAGTTGTTAAAACTGGAAAAGAAAAGGAAAATATATTCTAGTAAAATATATAATAAATTTATAACTTAAAATATTGCAGCATTAAGAGTTTTTTTTTAAATTCAAATTATAAAATCATAAAATCAATTTTAATGCTGCAATTTTTTAAGTTATAAATTTATTATATTTTTTACTAGAATATCTTGCCCTTTTCTTTTCCAGTTTTAACAACTAGTTCTTCTCTTTTCCATGTTTAAGCTTAACCATATTACTTTTCAGGCTTGTCTTTTTCTAATAAAATATGATGACTAAAAATAAGGGAAACGATACAACCTTTCATGTAGGTATGTGCCCTCGTCTCTCCATTTGTTTCAAAGTGCATCTCTCCGAGATACAAGGTGGCACAGTGACGCGACGCAGGTGAAATAATTGTTTTATGTGTGGCTCGTTAGTTCATGTATTTCGTCATTAAAATTTGCTGCTAAAGGATCAAATAAAAAAAATGGAATTTCAGCATGCATAAGTCGGCTGGTCCTTATTCGCATGCGCAAATATAGATTTAAGCTTTAAATCGGTTTATTTTTAAATATTTCTTATTCATCTGATAATAGCTCAAACGATAACAACTAAGATTGGAAGGCTTTATATTGTGGTTTTAATTCTAGTTGACGGCACCTAAGTTATATTTTATTTTACATTTGAAATCACTATTATATATTAGGTAAAATATAATATATGATAACCGATAGAGAATAGACTCTATTATAATATTAGGTTGGTGCAAAAATAATGTCGTTTTTGATGTATCTATATTTGATTAAAAAAACTTTATTTTTGCAACGACATAATAAATATGAAATATGCATGTATTAAACTATGATATTAAAGCGTATTAAACGACCGGGCAACCCGCTAGTATATATATATATATATATATATATATAATCTTTTATATACATATGTGTGTGTGTGTGTGTGTGCATGCGAAACTGTGCCTACCAAATTGGTCTGTCAATTTTTTATGTACAGACATGAAACTTGATATACACGATCTTCGGACTTGTGGAACAAATTCGATTTGATTTTCATCCGGTAAAAATAACGGCTAAAGGATCAAAATCGACGCATTAGAATTTGGAAGGCGTAAGTCGACTTAAAATGCTCATCTACGCATGTGCAAATATTTATAAAATGTTCATATCCAATTGTGCTTTCGGTATTTTAATTTATGCAGATTTCCTATTTATTATTACAATGTTAATTCTCCATTTTTGTATATTAAATATTTTAGGTCACTAGTATATATTGGTATAACATAAAAATCAATAGGATAATATTAGCTCTATAATAATGAATACGAAATCGTTCTAAATTAAAATACCATTTTTAAGCGTACTTTACGATGCCAAGACGCTTGTTAATCTAACAATAAAAAAGGTAAACACTGTAAAAGCTGCCGTTATACGTCTTAATTTGTATTAGTAGGTGTTTATTCGTTATACCATTGCATTATGTATATATATATATATATATATATATATATATATTTACTATAATATGTATTAAATGATAATAATTATTAAATAATATATATATAATTATTTACTATAATATTTATTAAATTATAATAATTTTATATATATATATATATATATATATATATATATATATATATATATATATATATATATGCCCTGTCGTGAAATACGTTAAAATATGATATTTTGATTAATGCAGATTTCGTATTTATTATTATACTAGCGAGGGGTACCCGGCGTTGCCCGGGTGTTTTTCGGGGTATGTGAAAAAAAAACAGGTGCCCGTGAAAAAAAAAAAAAACGAATCCTTCACGACGCGCAGTTGGAAAATAGTAAAGTGTTAAAAAAACAGGTGGCCGTTTTTGATTGACGTCACGGCGATAGGTATTCAGCAGTTACGATTTTGTGCGGGACAGTTTTGAATGAGGTGAATAAATCGGTTTGTTTGCATTTAAAAACCCGCTTCCTGTTTATTAGGAAGAGCGAAATGAAAGCTACAGTCTGATATGACGAAGTCGACATTGAACAAACATTACTTAGCTCTCTTGAGACAACTGGCTTTCGGCCTATGATTAGAGTCGAGTTTCGCTTTTTTTTATACCGAAAACCGAATGTAACGCGTGCCGATGCGGGAAATGTCGAATAATTAACGTTTGAAAGTAAATAAAATTAAATAGACAGGCGAGCTCCGTGGATAACTCTGAGATATTACAATTTATAGATGATATAAAAAGTTTTAAGAAGTTGTGAACCGAGCAAGCGCTTCTTTCAAAGAAGCCTTTTGTGGACATCGAGGAAAAGCGTACATACATACACACATACATTTTCGCTTTTATATATATAAAAAGACTACGCTCGGTGCCTGTGGTAGTAAGCAGACAGGCTCGAAACTGTACCGAGGAGTAGGAAAAGTACGCGAAAAAAAAATGACGTCTTTGTCGTTGCGTCCATCGCAAAACTGAAGATGGTGAATGTTTAAATTAAGGCTAGTCAATCGAAACGAAGGGATGACTTCCTTGTAGAAAGTACTCAGTAATGTTTTTGGCCAATTTTTCGATATTTGTCGTCCGAAGTGTTGAAATTCAAAACGATACCGATCTAGTGAAAATCTGTCGCCTTTGTCGAAAGTTTAGGCATACATACATACATACATACATACATACATACATACATACATACATACATACATATATTTAAACAGACAGGTGAGATTAACATTATGGATTATATTTGACCCAATATCTATTAATGATTTAAAAAGTTAAACAAAAAAAAAAAAAAAAGAAAACGACTCGTGCGCCACCATCGAGAATCGAAACCAAAGCGTTTAGCTTACACTTTACTTTTTCTTTTGACGTTAATGCCTGAGCTATGAGGACATGTTTGCTGCAGGGCTAAAAATTAAAACATGGAGTCATGGCTATTACGTTACGCATGCATATTCGTAATGCCGTCGTTCGATCTTCACCTGGCAAATTCTATTTTTTTACTTTTCACACTTTTGCATCGGTTTTGCCGGCTAAAACCCAAAAATAGGTTCGAATACCCAATATATTGAGTTTCATGTTTGTAGATTAAAACCTGATAAAGGAGTTTGGTAGGCAAAGTTTTTGAAACTTTTTAGAAGTTTTTAGAAAGAGGTTTGTGATTACTATTACCTTTTTACGCCAATATTACGCAAGTATAAATCATGTAGAAGATCTGCATGAATATAATTACATGTAATAGTTAAGTAAAGATGATGATCCCATAAGAAAACAGAAAAAGCTAATCGGGAATTAATTAAAATGAATGTCTTAAAGAAAATGCAAAGTACCTACACCTTTTGCAGATGAATGCAATTCCACAACCGATATATAACAAAGTTGTATTTTCTTTTTAAATAAAAAAAAGGTTTTTAATATGCATATCAATGCATGAATATATATATATATATATATATATATATATATTCACACACACGCACACGCACACACACACACATATATATATATACTCATTCACACACAAACACACACACATATATATATGTGTATATATATATATATACATATATATATATATATATATATATATATATATATGTGCGTGTGAAATAGCTTAAAGCAGAGATTTGTTTTCCTCATAAAACACGCTTATTTTTTACGATGAGAAGAAACAAAAAACATATTTGCCTAAAAACTTGTTACGTTTTTATGTATTCTTAGAGCTCTTACAAAAATGGCATATTTTACAGAGGTGTAAAAATCGCTCATCTAACATATGTTGGCAGCAGAACAAACTTGGAAGTCAATTTTAAATAAGATAATCAACAGAAGCAAGCAGTACATTACAGAGTGGGTCTTATGATAGCAAAAACCCGCCGGGACATTTTACACCGATGAAAAAAGATTAAAGAAATAATTGGTGTTTTCTCCTCCCTCCTTCCTCTTTTAGTTTCTTAATCTGTTTTTCCTTCCTTTCCCCTTTCTTACTACCCCCCTCCTCTTGATATTGTCATTTTATTCCTCATTCTTTTCCATTCAGTGCTATCCCCCCCTTCTCCATTACTTCCTTCTTCACAACTTATATATATATATATATATATATATATATATATATATATATATATATATATATATATATATACGAGGGGCGTGTAATAAGTAATGCCCCTGACCCACTTCCCGTAGCAGTAGAGCAACGAGACTTGGCACAGTTATTAGTCTTTCTCTACATAGGAACCATCCAGAGTTATACATTTCTCCCATCGTTTGATGCAGCTCTGGAGACCGTTTTTGTAGAACACCCCAAGTTGGTCCTCCATCCACGACGTGATTTCAGAAATCAAGGCTGCATCATCTGGGAAACTCTTTCCTTTCAAAAACAACTTCATGGCTGGGAACAGGTGAAAGTCAGAGGGTGCAAGGTCAGGAGAGTAGGGAAGATGGGGGAGATTTCATAACAACATGCCCGTGTTTTTGATCTGGCGACATGCAAGTTGTGGATCGGAGCGTTGTCCTGCAGGAAGAGAGTACAATTGCTGATCTTGCCCTGCCTCTTGATTTTGATAGCTTTCCGTTGATTTCATCAAAAGTGAAGCATAATAGGCTCCTGTAATTGTGGTACCCTTTGCCAGGAAATCTGTCATCACTAATGCCTCCTGGTCCCAGAAGACTGTGAGCATGACCTTGCCAGAGGAGGGCTGCACCCTTGCTTTCTTTGGCGGTGGTGAGTCCAAGTGCTTCCACTGCATTGACTGAGCTTTGGTCTCTGGATCATAGTGATGGACTCAGGTTTTATCCTGTGTAATCAGTCTTTTAAAAAACTTTGACTCATCTTCTTGGCACATCTCCAAATTCATCCTCGAGAACTTGACACGTTCTCGCTTCTGGAATCGTGTGAGCAACCTAGGAATCCATCTGGCAGACACCTTATGCATATGCAAATGGTCATAATTGATAGTTTACACAGACCCTGTACTAATCTTGACATCTTGGGCTATTTGGCGAATAGTAATGCGCCCATCTTCCAAAATGGCAGCCTCAACTTGACGGACAGATGCCTCATCAATGGCAGAAGGGGGGGGGGCGACCAGGTCTGGGAGCTGTTTCCACAGACTTCCGGCCATGTTTGAATTCACGATGTAAGCGTTTTACAAGGTCATATGATGGGGCATTATCACCATAAGTTTCTGTCATTTCATCAAAAGTCTCCTGTAGTGTGCGTCCTTTCAAATGCAAAAACCGGATCACTGTTCGACATTCAACAGGCTTCATTTCACATCTGACTCAGAACAAACCCCTGTAAAACAGAAACCACAATTAGTTCAGAGCTGTAATTTTCCACATAATCCGTAGAGATATAAACCATTGCACATGCAAAATTTCAGCTAGATCAGACAACTGGAAGTGGGTCAAGGGCATTACTTATTGCACGCCTCTCGGATATATATATATATATATATACATATATATATATGCATGTATGTATGCATGTATGTATGCATGTATTTGTATAAATATATCCTCATTATTTTTTCTTTCCGTTATTGCTTTCTTTATTTCTTCCTTCGCCCCTTTTATTCGCTCTTCCCCTCCTTCCAATATCTCTCTATCGTTATTCGTCATTTTCTTCCCCCTCCCCACATCCTCTGTACCTTATTTTCTCCCTTTTCTTCCTTCTACCGTCTTTGTTTCAACTCATCCTTCAACTCTTTCCCAATTCCTTCATTTCTTTCTTCCTCATTTTTCATCTCTTTTTTCCCCCTTCTTTACTTGATTAAATCTCTTTTTTCTTTTACTTAATCTTCTCATTCCCTCTCTGCCCCTATTTATTCATCTCTTACTTTTGTCATCATCGTTTTCGTTCATTTTCCTACTTTTTAACTTCTTTCTCTCCATCCTTACTACCTCCTCCCTTTATTCTTTGCCCCCTTCCTTCAACCCTTCCTCTTCATCTTTACTGTATTTCATCTTCCTAAAACACACACAAAGAGAGATGGATATATATATATATATATATATATATATATATATATATTTATATATATATATATTAATAAAGAGAAAGAGAGACGGAGATAAGAGAAAGAGGCGGAGGAAATATGTCTTTTCTTGTATAAACTTTGTTAATGATGTTACATTAACACACCCCTAATTCAATTAGTGGATCATCGTTTATATATATATATATATATATATATATATATATATATATATATATATATATATATATATATATATATATATATATATATATATATATATATATAGCAGTAGTAAGGCCACAGAGGCGCCAACAGATGCAGCAAAATTATAGATGGCCTGCTAGGACACTACATATACAAACGTAGGCAAATTTGGGGATATTTTATTAGTTTGAAAATATAGGTCCTTTTTTTTTTTACCAATTCTAATAAATTTTTAAGCATAAAACAATATTGCAATCTTCAAAGAGCCTGAGAATTTCCATGTACTTTTTTTCTAAAGAATCAAATATATGAGCATTTCAATATTCAATTTGGCTACGAGTGTCTATCTATTTATCTATCTATCTATCTATCTATCTATCTATCTATATATATATATATATATATATATATATATATTTGGCAATTTTATTAATTCGAAATCTCGATGCCTAAATGATCAGAATTAAACAAATGAAGGTTCTTATCTAAAATATTTATTAAATTCATTTATCTTCTAAATACTTAACAACACCTCCAAAATCTTGTTTAAATTCTTATGTCACAACTCTATTCTCTTCTATTTATGAACGTTTCGTATCATCTGTTTACATTTACGATTATATATATATATATATATATATATATATATATATATATATATATATATATATATCTTGTTGGAATTTCTTAACCCATTTTATATATATATATATACATATATATATATATATATATATATATATATATATGTATATATTACTTAATTATGCTTTTTCTTAAAAAGATTTGTAATCTAAAATCAATAAAAAATATAAGTTAATATTAATTTTCATTCTATAGCAATTATTTCAGTAATTTAAATTTAAAATTTAACTTTTTAATTTTTATCGTTATACAAGCATTCTATTTTAAATTTCCTTTGTTTTTCTTGTCACGTTGTTGGGGAGATAACCCTTATAATTAAATATTAATCAATTTGCCAATGTTGCAATATTTTGGCGTGCTAATGGGGTATATATTTAATTGCCGCCCACATCGGTAATATTTGGCACAAGGCCTGGAAAGTGGGATACCCGCAGGCTCCCCTAAAGGAGGGGCACTCCTGCAATTTTTAAAATTGCCTGAGTAAACCCGTCGGCATTCCCCGGTCGGGGCGCCTCAGGCAGCAAGCAATAAACTTGCCCCACCGGAAAGCCCAGTGGCATGGCCTGGGAGGGTGGACCTCCTAGGTATTACCCAGGCGGTGTACCTCAGTCCAACAGGTGCTGGGCCGATTCCCCCTCACCTGTTGGGCTGAGTGTCAAGTGACGAATCCTTGACTTGTACTACCCTGTCTCCCTGCAGCCGAGGCCACTAGGAGACACATCCCTTCATCCCAAGAGATTAATGGGGTATATATTTATTTGCTGCCCACCTCAGCAAAATGTGGCACAAGGCCGGAAAGTGGGATACCCGCAGGCTCCCCTAAAGGAGGGGCACTCCTGCAATTTTAAAAATTGCCTGAGTAACCCCGTCGGCATTCCCCGGTCGGGGCGCCTCAGGCAGCAAGCAATAAACTTGCCCCACCGGAAAGCCCGGTGGCAAGGCCTGGGAGGGTGGACCTCCTAGGTATTACCCAGGCGGTGTACCTCAGTCCAACAGGTGCTGGGCCGGTTCCCGGCTCCTCACCTGTTGGGCTGAGTGTCAAGTGACGAATCCTTGACTGGTACTACCCTGTCTCCATGCAGCCGAAGCCGCTAGGAGACATCCCATCAAAAGATGGGGTATATATTTATTTGCTGCCCACCTCAGCAAAATGTGGCACAAGGCCGGAAAGTGGGATACCCGCAGGCTCCCCTAAAGGAGGGGCACTCCTGCAATTTTAAAAATTGCCTGAGTAACCCCGTCGGCATTCCCCGGTCGGGGCGCCTCAGGCAGCAAGCAATAAACTTGCCCCACCGGAAAGCCCGGTGGCAAGGCCTGGGAGGGTGGACCTCCTAGGTATTACCCAGGCGGTGTACCTCAGTCCAACAGGTGCTGGGCCGGTTCCCGGCTCCTCACCTGTTGGGCTGAGTGTCAAGTGACGAATCCTTGACTGGTACTACCCTGTCTCCATGCAGCCGAAGCCGCTAGGAGACATCCCATCAAAAGATGGGGTATGATCCCACACAGTCGGACGATTCTATTTATAAACGATGCTGCTAAGAACTGACGAATCAAATTAATTCACGTTCTGCTACCAACCAATCAGAAACCAGAATTGCTTCATAAATATTAAACCTTTTCTCGAGCAATTTCACATGTTCTTTTCCCGGGTTTCGACACGGTAAGAATATTTTGTTCTGTGGAACTGTCTACTACAAACAAGTCACCTCCCAGGACTTGTGTGTAACAGCGAACCATCTGAAACTGTTCTAAAAGTCAAAATGGCTTACACGTTCTTTAAAGTTTAATTCATTTATATTTAAATATTTTGACTTAAGTATTTATTCATCATTCTCATTTAATTTTAAGCTTATAATTCGAACTTTTAATTCACAATGCTAATCTCTGTTAAGTTTATATTTTCTTCAAAATTTAACATTCTTATTACAATTATTTTGCTCCATCTTAGTTTTCTAGCCATTGTAATTCTTTTAATTTTGGATTTTTTCCTTTCTTGTACTATTGTACGTCCGTGGTGTAACTTTATAATCCCGAACGATTGTTCAAACCAAAGCTACTTATGTTTCACCCATTTTATTTTCTCTATGTAAAGTTGAAGATCTACTTATTTATTTCTTGCACTATATGGAATTTTAATATTACATTTGCGAATTATCCTTAAACATTTACATTTCACCCATAATATATTCTGTAGATTTTTGTTTATAAATTTATTTCAGTCACGTTTTAGGCGTAATAGCAGGAATGTATTCCTATGATGACAGCTTTGTATAGCATCTAATTTTTTGTTTAAGATTTCTTCTTATAAAATTCACTATACAGTATGCTTCAAGCAAACATAGGTTATATCTTTTTGATTTACTTGGTTTATACTGTCTACCCTTATTTTCTGTTGATCATTTTAATTCAAACTCTTTTTATATTTTTCCACAGTTCCCTAACCCAATCATCTAATGCAGTTGTGTTCCATCCTTTTATTTCTAATAATTATTTTTATTCTATCCTCATTTCTATCATTATTCATATCTCTATTTGGTTCCATCTCAAGTCCAATATTAAAGGATGCACCGTGGTTTCTAAATCTGCCTTTAAAAAAACATTCCGCCCCCCCTCAGGTATTCGTCATTGAAATTACACCAGTCCCCATAGGTATATCTTTTTAATATCATTCACCTAAGCTTCACATTTGTATACAATTTCAGAAATTAAGAAGTTTCCCTCCTCCAGTGGACATTCGTTAGGTATTCTACAGTTACAAACTTCATGCAAATTTTCCGCATATTCAGTTCCTCGCAATTGATTGTGCGTACAGTTCCTACATTGGCATCAAACTGTGCACTTATTGTCTCCATAGACACACGACGGTCCTTATTCATGAAATTCTTTATTTGGCTAAGCAACTCTAATGTTCTTACTTCCTTACTCCCCCACACCTCTCATCATCCCTTACAGACTCCCTGTCTTTCTTGAGTCTCTTATGCCATTCAAAAAATGATGCTTGATTCATGCCATATGGTCCAAAAGCAGTATGAAGCATTCCATACGTTCCCCTGGCATTTTTCCAAGTTTAAATCAGAATTTTATTGCATATCGTTCTTTTAAACTGCCCTCACGTCCGAATCGCATTTTTGAAATTCACCAGCTGTGACAATCAGGATTTAGTAGGGTGTATTCTGATCCCTGCTTTAGCTGTTTATTTGAATCATATTATTACTGAATCATAAAAATTGATCAGTTATCTCATGTGCAGTAATAACACACTGAGTAATAAAGAATCTGCGATAATTTTAATGCCTGAACTAAAAGTCTAGAAACTTATAAAAGGCTCCTCGAAGATCTATCTATCTATCTATCTATCTATCTATCTATCTATCTATCTATCTATCTATCCACACATTTATTGTTGTACATACTCATTTAGATATATCAAATTATGATAGTTATTTAAGTTCAATGTCTTTCTCTCTCTCTCACACACACACACACACACACACACACACACACACACACACACACACACACACACACACACACACACACACAATCACTCAGTGTTGCCGGCGGGGAAAAAGTGTTTGCATTGTGGTGCTGCCAGATTGCTGGTGACCTAGGTCCAATTTGTTAGATAAACGCAGCCTCCATCATGCAAGTAGTTTTCGCTATTTCCGAAGCCTTTTCCCTTTCTTTCCGCGCGGTTGTTATTTATATAAACAGGCAAACAATTCGCTCTCAATTCCAAACGCCCAGGGACACTTAGCAGGAGGAGGCTTTTAATATATCGCAAAAAAAAAAAAAAATTCTGCATCCTAATGTGAGCAGCTCGTTTCAGTTTTTCTTACTCATAGAAGACACTCGTTAATGTCTATCAAACGTGTTTCAACACTGCAATGATGCTGATGCTGAAGATGATAATGGAGTGTTTTTTAATATACAATAATATACACATGTTAATGGAAGCTATGATTTACCTATGAATCTGGACTGTGTAACGAGATGCATACAGAAAAAAATGAGAGTGTGATGGTATATCTACGCTGTCAGGTAAAATATGTTAGCTTAGTAGATCTAGAAGAATTGAGATAACAGTTATCAGGGTAAAGTCAAAGGAAACACGAAAGGAGGCAACGAAGATTATCTGGAAATAAAGAGAGAAAAATTCAAACTTGGTCAGATATTTTATTTTGAAGTTAATTTCTTTAAGTCGTTCAACCCATACTAGCAGGTCAAACGGTTATCAAACCGATGATGACGGCGGCGACGACGACGACGACGACGACGACGACGATGATGATGATGATGATGATGATAAAATGTTTCTTCTCATACACATATTAGAGAAAGCAGGGATTTCCTTATAAACCTGTACATTATAAAAGTGTGAATGAAAAACAAGGAGACTGTGATGTAGGACCACGCCGGAAGAATGGATGCGAGTTCATACGTTAGAAAAATTGAGATAGCAGAGTCAGTTCTCCAGGTACTTCCAGGGGAATCACGAGAGGAAGTAATAAAGATAATCGTGAGAGAAAGAGGAATAAATGCAGACCTGGTCAGAAATAACTTAGCTTGGAATCAATTTTTAAAGCCTTCCAACCATGCCAGCAGATCAAACGTAGGTAAACAGATGATGATGATGATGATGATGATGATGATGATGACTGTGATGATGGAGCTTATGATGACTGTCATGATGGTGATGATGCTGATGGTGATAGTTATGAAGCTGATGATGGTGATGATGGTGATGCTGACGCTGATAATAAGGCTGATGATGATGGTTATTAAGCTGATGATTATAATAATGTGATGATGTTGGTCATGCTGATGAGGATAATGATGGTGATAATGATAATGGTGATGAGGATTGTGAGGTGATAGTGATGGTGATAATGCTGTTGCTGATGGTGATGATGATGATCATAATGGGGATGGTAATGATAGTGATGGTGATGGTAGTGATAGTGATGGTGATGGTGATGATTGTCTTCACAAGCTGTTGAAGAAAGTAATTAATTTTGTCTGAATGGACTTTTTATTCTTTAATTTGCCCTTCCCTTTACAACGTCTACAAATGACGCACTCTTCTAAGAAGGCGATTTCGGGTTCTGCGCGTTCGATTAAGAAAAAAAAAAAAGGAAAAAAAAAAGAAAAAAAGAAGCGCAGTTTCCTTTGAATGTCATTTGAGCGCAAAGTGAAAGCGATCTATTTCCGGTGCAAGTCCACCATTTATAGGATGAAAGAAGCACCTCTATGACTTTTTTTTACAAACCAAGCACGGCTTCGTTGCCGGCATTCATTCGAAAACTGTCTTTATTTCTGAGGACTGCAGTTTATTTACGGAATGCTCGTGTTTTGACGCCCTTTTCAAAAATGATTAGGAAGATCTCCAAAAACGACAAAACAAAACAAAAAAACAGCGGATAAGACTATTATTTACTAAGACGTAGAAATCGAACAACTTAGCGATTCATCTGCCTTCTAGTTTGTTTATTCTAGCTAGACTGGTTGTACTTAGTCAGGGTAATTGGTGACAAATAGGTAAAGTGACGTTGGAAGGCACAATTGAGCTGTCAGGTTTGTTCGCGTTTGTGTCGGAACTGAAATGCATTTAAGGAGGTAGCAGATTTTTGAAGTATAGTGATACGAAAGACGAAGGGAAAATCTTGTTATTTATTAAAGGAAAAATAACTGAGTTCATTTAAAGTTTAATAAAATAGGATCTTAAGTCAGCCATCATTTATATATAACTTTTTTACAATTACTTCCTACAGAAATATACACATATATAAAATACTAGCATGGGTACCTTGCGTTCCCCGGGTCGACATGAAGTTCCGTTTGGAACACACCTGCTATACTAAAGATATTAATCATTTTCACCGTGGGCAACGTCGATACTCCCAAAACAATTTCAAAATAAAAGAACGGGTAAAAACATATAAATGTAATCGCTCAAAAACGAAGTACGTGATACTCTCTCAGATAATGCGGCAGACGAAGAGAAACTATTCTCCAGATATTGACAACTTTTTGTTGCCCATCCGTTGAATTACAACAACTTTTGTTTCAATAAAAATAGCAGCGAGTGCCACAGCGACCGACAATAAATAAATAAATAAATAAATAAATAAAATAGCCGCGTAGTCAAGCTCGAAACTGAAACGCGAAAGAAGGGAAAAGGTAATTTGCAAAATGTATTTACCCGCTGTACCACGACAACTGAACACTTCAATAGCGGGAGGAAAAAATTATAAACATTAACGCGTACGTGACTTTAAAGCCAAGTTAAAAAAAATGGAATTCCTTTCACTGGCTAAAAACACACAAATGAAATTCTTTCAGTTTATTCGTAAGTGCTTTTTTTTTATTAATATTTAAAAAAAAAAAGTAAAACATTTTTCTGTCCACACGGAATTATTTTTTAAGCTAGAAACTTACTAAATTATTTGGTGAAGAATTTTTGTGGTTTAATGTTTCGAAGTTTACAGGAGAAATAACTCTACGTTTCTAAAAAAGTCGATGTCGGAAATAATAATTCCAAATATTATAATTAAATATATTATCAATATAATTATCATTTAAACTTTTACAAATCTTAGATAGAACACTTAAAACATTTATCTCGCTAGAAACATTAACTAATATACAGCTATTTAGTAAAATCGATTTTCCTTACTGTAATATGCAAAGGAGGTGACCCCTTAATGGTATATTTTGCAAGAATCATAATATATATGAAATAATAAAGAAATGGATCTTTTGTATATATTAATCAAATTGTTAACAAACAACAAACAAACAAACAAACAGACAGGAATACGAATTTATATATATAGACTAGCAGGCTGCCCCACGTTGTCCGGTCATAAAATACGCTTATCCATATATCTATAAAAGTGAGAATGTATGTGTAAGGACAATTCTCAACCTATATACTCAACGAATATTTAATCTACAAACTTGGAATTTTGTATATAAGGTAGTTAGATATGTGGAAAACTTGATAATCGGTTTTCATCTAGAAAAAAGGGCTGATAGGGAGTCCAAATTTAAAAAGATTACGTGGGGATCGTCAGATTTTAATCTGTTTCACGAATGCGTATGCGTTGATCGTTAAGATGACAAATTACTTATGTTAACAATGAGTAAGTTATAATACACTTTTTAAAGCCGTGTCAAGCTGGCCTAATGGTTACCATATTTGATTCACTTTCTTTAGGTTTTGACTTCGATCCTAGCTCGAGTATTTTTTCTTTTTACTTACCACAAGTGACTTGTTTAGAAAAAATAAAAACAAACATAAAACTCGTATGCAAATGTCATAGCTACTGTATTAAATAAAATATAATATTTATGCGTATTTTACAAGCTTCGTAATATATGATATTTTTTATTTATGAAGCTTTCATATATATTGCTATAGAGCCAATTTCATATTTATTGTTATATTATATAATCGATTATTGGTTATTACTAGCTTGGGTGCTCGGCGTTGCCCGGGTGTTTGGAGGTATGTGTCGAGCAGAAAATAAAAAGTGGTAGTAGGCAGGCAAGCAGGCTCGAACCCGTACCGCCAAGGAGAAAAAGAACGTGAAAAAGAAACAAAAACAAAAACGTTACAGTTTTGCCGTTGGGTCCATCGCCAAACCGGAAGTTGCGAAGGTTTAAATTAAGGCTAGTCAATTGAGAAGAGGGATAACTTTAGAAAATATCGGCGAACAACGCGACTCCTACCTGTAGAAAAGTACCGAGTTAAGGGTAAAAGAATTTATGTTTTTAGCTAATTCTTCGATATTTGTCGTCCGAAGGGTCGAGCTTTAAAACGATACCGATCTCGTAAAGATCCGTCGCTTCATCCGAAAGTTGTAGGTAGACATACATACATAAATACATACATTAAAACAGACAAGTGAGATTTATATTATAGATTACATTGTAAAACTTCCTGTATATATATATATATATATATATATATATATATATATATATATATATATATATATGTATATATATATATATATATATATATATATATATAGGAATTTTTAAACATTGAAAACAAACTATATAAAAATAATTAAAAAACATATTTCTTAGTCCTTCACTGGAAATTTATTTTGTAAGTAATTTAATCCCTGCAATCACTGAATCAATATCCTCTCCCGAATTTACAATAATCCTAAGTTTCAAGGGATTATCAGTTGTTTACCATGAAACACAGCTTTGGGGATTTAAAAACCAAATGGCATATTTTAAACCATGGCTTGCTTGTATTGTTAATCAAACGTCAATCCCTCAAAAATGTTCCGGATATTGGATCTAAGTTTTTAGGTCTAGATTGATAAGGCTAATCTATTCTTTTTTTTCTTTCTTACCAGTGTTTTCCATCCTTGTCTCCAAAAAAGAAACGAGTTATTATGTCCAAATCTACTTCATTTATATGGTCCGGATGAATCCATTATACATACTTATCACCCTTTCTTTGTTGTTGGCGATGATGAATTCACGATTTCTTGACTTGCACATTTTGTCTTCGAAGGAAAAAACACACATCATAAATAAGATGAAGTCGAAAACAGTTAAACAGTTAATTGCAACCATGTAATCATATTTTGAAGCTGTTTAAAAATAGTAAGATAAGACGATAAATATATGAGATTAAAGTGCCGCTTCCGGCATGTTTTTCCTATTAATATTTAATGCTTAGATTCTTTTTATATATCGCCTTTTCTAAGTTAGCGACAATAAGTAATATAATTATGTATTTTTTACTTAAACAAACGGTCGGTGTTCATAGTCCGACTCATTATTTCTAAAGTTAATTCAAAGCAAACTTGCTCTTTTTTTATTTTCCACGGCGAGCGCAAGTTAATTTGCCAAAAATTTGTAAAACTATTTACCGAGAAATAAATGAGTGACGCAAAATATATGCAAAAGATGAGGAGTTACGTGGCTTAAAAAAGAGGTTTAACATAACTAACAGGATTTATTTTCCGGAAGTGACGTGGAATAGTGAGATATGGCATGAAAGACTAAACTCTCTTTAGTCCTGTCTGTACATCGAGCATGCGTTTCGCAGTACTTCTTCAATTACTACGGGGATGTATTAATCCAAGTATCATCTTCGATTCATCGATTGATTGTCTGTTCTAGTTGGGTATATATATATATATATATATATATATATATATATATATATATATATATATATATATATATATATATAACAGCATGCCAAAAGAGAGACTTACTTTTGAATTGAATTGAAACAGATTTTTTAATGGACATAAAAAAGAAATATATACCTTGCACTCTACTAAATTCCTAGTTTTATTTTGGTGTCTTTAACTGTCCCCCCCTACCTTTGCTGATGAGGAGACTTTGTTTTTAAAGGACAAAATTTTTGTCAAATTATTGTCAGTATTTATTGTCAATTTAAATAAAATGAACATCGTTTCTGAAGCGAGCGTACAATCGAGTTGATTTTGTTTGTTTTCCTTTTGAAACTGATTTTAATTTAAAAATTATAAATTGTTTTACACAATATCAAAATAGCTCTAGGACATCTATACCCATTGAACTTATTATATATCTACAGTACAATGAGCACTATTTTCTATTAATAGCATTAATGCATTTACTAGCATATTAAAATAAACTCTGCTCTAGACTTCAGGTCTGATTCCCTCTAAAAAATTATATATATATATATATATATATATATATATATATATATATATATATATATTGTTGAATTTTTATTTATTTTTTATTAGCGATTCCGTACTAATTTCTCGCTCCCCAAGCATTTCCATTATAAGAAAAGAGTTATTTGCCCTTTGTTTACATTTTTTCGCCCACATTTTGATGACGTATTACTTTTTTATTTTATTTGAATATTATTTTATTACTTATTAATTAATAATTACTACGTGCATAAAAGTAAGTAATTTATATAATAGATGACTTACTTTCATGCACGTAGTAATTATTAATCAATAATTATTAAAATAATATATATATACATTTATATATTTCTGTAGAAATATATTTTCTTGTTATATATCAATCCTTATAGAAGAAGCTCAATGTAATTACAGAGCAATATAGAGAATAAATGACGAAAAGTTATATTCCAAAATTCATGATGTTGACTATCTTATAATTTGTTCTTTTAATTCAGTTGACTTATACAATTCTTGACAGTATCTATTTCGTAGCGTAAAATCAACCACTTAATTATTATATCAATCAGTGAATCTATGAGTCCCTTAATTCATCAAAATATTCTATGAGGATTGATATATAATAAGAAAATATCTCTACAGATATATATATATATATATATGCATATATATATATATATATGTATATATGTATATATACGCGCATTACTGTGTACACATAGGTATATTTATATGTATAAAAAAAGGAGAACGGCCACCTAAAACCACTAACCTAGTTCTAAAACAGATCCTTTGTTTGATAAAATGCATGCCCATTGGCTGATAGGAAGGGGCGCGGTGAAGACTAGAAAGCTGATTGGCCAACTAGAAATCCTCAACATATATAAAAACAAGAAGCAACGACAGAATTCGCGCATAAGCCTGACGAATCCTATAGTTGGATGAAACGCAGAATATTCAGTGTAGCTTAATCGCCATATATATTTTATAAATTACTATATATACGTATATATATATATATATATATATATATATATATATATATATATATATATATATATATATATATATATATGTGGCTGCTTTATTTTCTCAAAATGACATAATTACTTGAAAAGGCTTATATTGGATATCGATTTGAAAAGAATAGCAATAAAATATTACCGAATTCACAGTTAATTCTGTCAGTTAATTTTAGAATATAAGGCATTTCGTTCGTACTTTTATTTTATTTTTTATTTTGATATTTTAATTTAACCTAAT